>NW_023998415.1:18144434-18175884 GCF_014805625.2 Glossina fuscipes
CTCTCTCTCTCTCTCTCTCTCTCTCTCTCTCTCTCTCTCTTTCTCTTTCTCTCTCTCTTTCTCTCTCTCTCACACACTCTCTACGGATTAAAAGGGAACAACTTCTCATATTTAGTTTTAGTATGAGTCTTAGAGATCAGTTTGGAAAATAATAGCACGCCCGTACAGTTTTTAATAATTTAAAAAAGAAAAGTCTAGAGAATAGAAATTTCATTAATATATACCGTATAATGTTAGACCATTAACGTGGGCGACCTTTACCTAATATGAAACCGTGTATGTTATCACTCAGATTGATGGTGTGATGGCTGCTTGAGCAAAGTCCACTTTTGTAATATACGAGCAAGAGTATAATTCCAATATGAAGGGATGAGAATATACTAGTTTTACCGTCTTCTTACATTTTAGAAGCATAAAAAGTGCCATAAAATATCTATATCTAAGCGTTCGTCATTCCTCGACTACTATAAATCTGCAACCGATGCGAACTTGTCTTTATAACTATGAAAGGATTCTTATATATTATACACAATACTTGACTTTCGAAAAACAATGTATATGAATAAAAAAACATATTCAAGTTAAATAGCGCGAGTACATTGAATATCAGAAATATTTTTTTCTAAATTATTAACGCTGTGGCAGACATTTGTTTCAAGCCTCTTATCATAATCGTTATTAGTGTTTCAGCTGCGCTTGAAAGCATTTTTCTCGTTTTTACAGTATGAGGAGTTGAGAAGATGATTTCTAACTATCAATTGGTCATGAACGCATACGATTAGGAAATGGCCGACTAATCGAGCAAATATCGTGCAAAAGGTGAGCCAAGACCGAAAAAGCCGCGGCAAATTTGTTCAATAAAAAGTTATGTTAACTTTACCAAACTCTTGACAACACATATTAATAGGAATAGATTTGGAACAATAAATAGATTTCAAAAAGAGAAAAAATTAAATTGATCTTACTTTTTGAACATAGTACTGCGAAAACATTTCAAAAAGAAATTAACTGAAAACTTTATAAACTTTTGTATCAATAATAATTTACAGTCTCGCGTAGATGCTGATCCCATATGTGGCACAAATATATATGTACGCAATCTATCTCAAATGTGCAATGCAAACCGGCCAATGGTGTTGCCCCTTTAAATGGTTCTAAGATGTGCAAAGGATGGCACTAAGGTTGCAGAGACGCTATGAAGCAATATTTATTATTTCTCAACATACACACAACAATTTCTTAGTGAAACTAGCATAAAGCGTTGGCTTTTTTGTCTTTGGACTGGTTCGCATCTTTACTAACGTATATTTGATAATTGAATTGCATCGAAAATTGAACCAAAAATAATTATAAAAAAAATAGAAAATATAAACCTAAATGGAAATCATGCGTTATGTAGACTCTACAAAATATATATATATATATATATATATTATATATGTATTATTTTTATTTAGAATGCAACGTGTATATATATATACGTGGAAAAGCATAACTTGAAACATCAATAAAATCATCGATAAAACACCACTCAATAAGCCTGCGGTCTCGCACATATACGGCAGCATTGTTCACAGGCCTATATATGATTTTTGGATAGCATCAGCCTCCAACCGATAGGTATCGACATTTCACTTCATTTTGACATTTAGTTCAACCAAAAAGATCGTCACCTGAGTGCACAGTAGTCGGTTAAGGTCTCAGCTCCTTCAAGCAACATCTGTTTTGCGATCTTTCAAAACGGTTTTCTGCATTTTCTTTCAGGGTTCATGTGACAACCGCTAAATCCCGGAGATCAGAGAATTCAGAGCATCAGCTGAGAATCAACCGCGTTGAAAATCAACCAACCATTTCTCCAACATTTGCCTCGATAGAGCAGGATCCGAATAGCATTTATCACCAAATAGCATTTAAAGCGACTGCTTTGCTTGAACAGTATTTTCCGCTTAACAAAACCACCTTTTATCAAGATGCGTATATTTTCGGAAAGTAGCATCACTAAACCAAGTGTAACTTCTATGAAGTCTTGACACGTTTTGTTTGGAAGTTGATAATCACTATCTACAAATCATATTTCAAACTTATGTAATAATGTGTTATATGCATATTGGCTGACAATTAGTAATATCTGATGAATTAACTTATGGACCTTGCGATTATAAACTTCGGCTTTCCTTTATATGTACCTGTTTTCTAATAATTACTTGCTGCTTTTATGATTATTTTTCGCTTACATTTTACTTTGTCTTAAATCATAGCACAATGAAAACAGAAAGATTACGATTTTTAGCAGAGACGAAAAACTTATTAAACCCAGAAGCTATCTCTACTACATTTAAATAAAATCTAACAATACCTTTAAAAATAAGTAAATATAAGAAAAACATTTTCTTTTAAGCGCAGCGACATGTAAACATTTATTATCCCAACGACGGCGAGAATGTAGTTTATTTTCAAAAATGTTTATAAAGCAACTTGTAGATGTTTTTTTTTACCAAATTATGCATTTCACGCTTTGAGAACTACTGCCGCCATTATGCATTTTTAAAGTCAATGAGTTAGATAAACGTTTGTGGGCAAAAAAAAAAAAAAAGAAAAAAAGAAAAAAAACCCAAAAACGAAAAAAAGAAAAACGGGTTAAAAGTAAAATCTAAAATGATTTTTACTTAATAATGGATTTCATGAAACGTTTGCCAAAAATAAAGTGTAAGACGCTTAACGCCAGCAAAAGCCTTTTCCTGTGAACTTTTCCCATTACTTTACTCATTCCATTCGATGCTTAAACTACGTTTGGGTAAACTATTTTATTCCAAGGATAACAAATGCGTAGTAATACATTGCTTGCTAACTTTGTGAAATACTTATGAAATATTGTAAATTTATGCATCAGTTCATCCCGTTGCGACCATCACAATAAATGCATTTGCGTTCATAAACTCTCTTCTTTTTATAACTGCACGTGTATAATAGTGTGGTTTCTTAGAAGCAATATAATTACTATATAAATATTATTATCAACTCCAATTTAAATAAACTTTATTCATATAATAAGCAGCATTAGAACAAAATTATACTAAAGGCCTGCGATATTAGTTGCAATACGCAATGCGGAAATATACGATATTCATTCGTCCTTACGTCCGCCGTTAACTTCAGTTTACCTAGATGCCCATGCAATCCCGTTTAGATTTCTATGATTTTTAAGTTTACTCAACAAACAACTTAAAATCTTATATTGATATACTTTAACGATTCGTGGACGCCTCTGCTTTGCAACGTAAACTGAACGGAAAAGTTAGTATAGTATATACGCATTTACCTTTTTGTTTCTCTCTTTTTTTACTTTCATTTACTATATATTTAATTTGCAATCTATGTAAAACAATAATAAATAAATATTATAGCAAGATGAGAAAAATGACATCTGAAGAAAAAATAATAGCATACTTTTAGACATATCTTTCAAGTCAAATCGTTAATTTTTCTAGCCAAAAGTGACCAGATTCAGACGCTTAGTCTCCGATGTGACCGGATTCATAGCCGTTTTTTCAATGCAACAGACATTAACAACAGACACAACAAATACAGACTGACTCTTTGAATAATTCTCAATTATAAACAAATACAGACGCATTTACTTTACTGTTAGAAGTGGAAAATTTGTTCTTGTATTAAATCGTAACAAATTAGTTGACGTGTGCCAGCTTGTCGACTTTAATGTCTCGCCTATCCGGAATGTTCGTCAAAACAACTTTAAAAACTTTTTCACAAATGCCTCGCTTGAGATAAAGACGAACGGATCTAACACATCCCTTATAGAATGAAAAATTATGTTTGCGAAATTTTATGCAAACTAAATGAGGCTTTAACCAACTTATCGACTCGTTGGGGGCTCTACAACAGATCGAATCACTCAGATCTAAGCTACTCAATAATAAAACAATAACTAAAAGCATGTAATGTCGCTGCTATTTTCGAAAATCCTTAAAAATATTGCATTCGATCTGCTGTCATCGGGAACTTGAACCAACCATTTTCGCAGAAATGAAGGCGTAGAGATCTGTCCGATGTGTCCAGGCAACAGTTGTTGTTTAAAAAACAGCAAACAATCGCAAACACACAACAGCAAGTTTATATGTATCTTTACGAGGTATTTTACGTTTGAATGTGTAGCTGTATGCGATTGCGTGCAAAATTGATGGAAAGAACGATGCTTTTTTAACACTGCCCTTCACACCAACAACGGATATAATTGTTGAAAAGTAAATAAATAAATGCGACTCCAATTTATGTCGTCTTAGGTTCATATACTAGAGATATATTAAATAATACCACGAGGATATTGAAATCTAAATGCAGATGCTTTCAACATTTGCCTTAAGGGCCAAATGAAGTATACGCAATTGTTGGTATTAAATACTAGAAAAGAAAAAAATATTACATTTTTTTTTTTTTTTTTCAACTTCTGCTTCCTCCGCATTTTCTTATAATTAATGGTAATTTTCTAACTTTGCTTCCTTTCCAGAAGAAAGCATAATAATAGCGAAGAGAAAAAAAAATATTTCTCCGCATATTCATTATTTATATTAAAATTTAGTTCTTTTTTACTTTTATTTATTTACTCTTTTTTTTTTTTTTTTGCATCTTAATGCAGCAGAACATAAATTATCCGTTTCTAATTATGCCAAAAAAGAATTTAATAAGATATAAGCACATCACTCGCAAAAGGATATAATTAAAGGAAGCAAGAAAATGATGTACACCTACCACCTATAGCGAATCCTGAGTACACCCTACGTTAAGCAAATAAAAATTTATGTTGAAAAGTTTCGCATTGTGACATTCTCACAATCTACCACAACCACAACCACACACTTGTACTACACGGCCGTGTTAACTTTGTGAGGATACATGCAATTCCCGGAAGGACTTGAGATAGACCAAAATCGATTCAAAAACACTTGGAAGAATAAGCCGCCGCCATTGTTTTAGAGGCTCCCGCAGGAGCATTCTCAAGTATTGTAATTGTGAAGCCAAGTTTACCCTCTCGCTCCCTCTTTGCTTGCATCTGTGCTCGTCTTATTGTTAACGATGATTTTTCATCAAGCTAAGTAAACCGTGGGAAAATCGCTTAAACGGACTTTTTCACTTTTTTTTTAGCAAACCTTGATGTTCCAGCGAAATATGCACAGATCAGTTTAATCGGCCAGTTCAATTTGTGTTTCATGGGTGCCTTTTGATATTAATATTCGGTATTTTCTACATTGTTTTGTGGGCCTGCCAATGCCCTATCAACTAGGATTTGCAATGGTAAGCTTTAGCTTTCGCGCGGAATTTCGCTTTAAAAAGATGGCATTAAAAAGGCAATGATCCTTTAGCTAAGTCAGATTTTGATCTTAGGAGCATATTGCCATTGATGTTACAAATCGTGTGACAAAATTATAATTGCGCTATATTTTCCCGAATGTTGTCTATAAAAATAAAATTGAATTTTTTTTTTTTTTTTCAATAAATTTTAACAATTATTATTTTGCGCTTTGGCAAAGTTAAAATGCTATACCGCACGTTTCGCGCCCGAGAAGTCAATCTCCCGGGGGCCCCCCCCCCCCCCCCGCCACCACAGTTCAATAATATACGACAACGAAATGTTGCATTGATTCGAATGCGCTCAATTTTGTTCGTTTTGACTGCATTCATGTAATTTCAATTATTACTAATTTCCTTTCGTACACTCGTATGTTTTTTTTTTTTTTTTCATATTTCTTATCCAAACTTTTTTCATTTACACTTGTTTCAATTTTATGTTTGTCCTTTATGTAGTTTTTACATTGACCCAGCAGTAAACTCGATTCGCTCTGGTATGAAAAGCGAATCTGTGTTTGTGAGGTCGCGAGTAGCGATAGCAACAGCATTGCTGTCTTGAGTGATTTTTCTTATGAAATTATTGTGAAAAAAAAAAGGAGGAAAAAAAAATTAAAATGCAATAAAACGATTCAATTAATGAAAATGGGAGATGAAAATTACTGAAATATCTGGCAGCAGTAAAAGGACGGCCTTATGTCTACCCGCATATAGCAATATATGTTTGTATATTCACGGTCACAAAAGTTTCGGGATTTACATGAAAAATTTCACTCGTTTTTATTTGATTTTCTTACATGTCTTTTAAAGCGATGTAATACTTAAAGCAGTGCTCAGATCAATTTTCAAAATCTTTTCGAGATTTTACTACTTTTTGTGAAGGCTACCGTATGGCCAAGTATAAATGTTGGATAAGAACGCGGCCACCAAATCAGCATATCCGGCCGCAATTCTCACTAGCGGTAAACGATATCTTAATTATGCTTCGCGCGTGACTCCAGTTATAGGAAATTCTCAATTACCTTACCGTAAATACATTTCCCAAGCTACCCCGGCCAAACAATGTCCCGCTTTCCCGAGTTCTTACTGCGTAATCTCTGTTAGCGCGTTTAAGAACATAGTGCAGTTATCGCCGAAGTGAGTCGTCATAAAAAGTAAACTCTTTCCACAATCGCTTCGAATTTTTTTCTTTTTGCACTTGTCTTAATAGTATCGATCGATCTAAATAGAAGGATTCGCGTATGAAATGGATCAGAAATTCAGAATTATTCAGAAATTCTCGAATTATTTCATTTTCCATGCTCACAACTTGATTTCACAAGGATATTCAAACTGTTTTAACCATAAATTCCATCAACATTTACTTTATTGGACGGCATCCTAAAGCCGATTGGAGCAAGGACAACCTTGAAACATATCAAAGCCTTAACTTTAAGCTTTGCGTCATAAATTGTTTCGTACCAGGTCGCAGAAGCGTAAGCTGTTTTCATTCGTTTCAGCGATTTCACTAATAGAATTACATTCGAGACACTAAGCACTAGAGGGGAAAGTCGAAAGAATAATTCACATTAACCTTAATACGTGTTACGACTGCTGGGTGTTCCCAGAAGCTATTATATTATAGTTTGCACTACGACGACGATTGCGATAATTATTGTAATATTGATTTAGCGGGAAATTTGATTAAACGGTTCCCGGTACTTTTTTGACAATATATGCACATACATACATGCACAAACGCTTATGGTATTACTTTGCTTTTGGATTTTACACTGTAAAAGCAATGAAGATTTTTTTTGTTTCGCTTTCTTTCTCAGTTTCTGTAATATTTATGACATTTTCAATATGTGTCAACAAAATTACAAACAATTACCTCAATATCGGGGCATAACCTATAGCGCTGCTCTCTACACCTCCACTTATTATTCTTTCGTCACTCTACTATTTTTTAATTTTATTTATTTATTTATTTTATTTTTATTTTTTTTTTTTTTTTTTTTCATTTCTTCGAACTTTATATTCATTTCGGTTTCTTTTTTCGCTGATTTTTTTCATGTTCGACTATGCAAATGAAAGGAACGAAAGCGGAAAGCCTTCAATTCATATTCGCCTCTTTTGATTTTCTTCTAAGAAAGTAATAAAAACGTTATGTCGCACATTTTTATGACACATAATTTTGTTTTTGTTAACTCTCCTCCACTCGCCGAAGGCATCATCATATTTGTTCGATGAGAGAGAAAAAAGAACATAAAAAAATTCTTTGCTATTTGACAGTCCGAAAGCAAATTTTTCTTTTCAAGTAACTCAATCGATATGATGGTTTTCACAGCTTCATAACGTGGGCAACCTGTATACGAACATACATGAGAAACGCATAAAAGTTCAACAAATAAGTAACGGATACGCAAAGCAATTTACTGACACGCCCACACTTAATGTGATAGCTTGAAAATTTTTCCCTTTCTCTCTTTCTTTCTTTCTTTCCTTCAAGTATGCTACGACGTGATCCAGAGTTTTGTTTGTTTTTCTCTTTGTTTTTGAAGTAGCTTTCAATTTTTAAATTCTAAATTTATATTATCGGGGATCTTGTATTTTGCAATAAAAATAATAATAATGATTTTATTAATTTAAAAAATGAGACCGTGTCCTATCAGGAGTAGAGAAGGAAGAAAAAAAAAAAAAAGAAAGGCAATCAAAATCTATGGTTGCAACTGAAATTTTAATGATAATAAAAACCAAGCATAAAAGATTTTATTATTCCACATAAAAAAAAAGGTTAACCAGTGAAAAAAGGGTTATTTTTCAAAAATTTCTATGCACGTTTTAACAATTTCGAAAACAGTTATGCTCGCATGTGACATATTGTAAAAAATTGTGTATGCGTAAGGAGAAGCAATTTTCTGACCACATCATAATAATGGCGTGTTAAGGGATTCCGATTGTTTTAAACCCTGACTACTTGCTGTCTGCTGTTCGCTGCTCGCTGCGCATTACTTGGTATTTTCTGCTGCTCTAATATTGACAATCAATTATATAAGCCGTATTGAAAACAAGTGTTTAGATGATCTTATCTAACGGTCTTGTAATCCCCTTCTACAGAAGTAAAAGAATATATTTTATGAGAGCTGTTTACAATGTGCTGGTGGTGGTGGCACAATGCGAGCAGCTCTTATAGCTTATAGTAATGCGTCTGTGTATGTATTGTGTATAATTTTTATATATATATGAATGCATGTGCATGTACTTAAATATGCGTGTGCATATATAAAAAAAAGTTTACTTTTCCACATTGACCAAATTTGGTTTGCTCGAAATCCGTTGTGGGAGTTAGGGTTTTGCGAACTAAATCCTTTATGATTAGTTTTAAATTTGTTGGAAAGGTACAAGAATAAAAGGGGTAAGGAGAGTGTAAAATGTTTGCTATCACCATCATCATAGCCATCGCCATCATGACACTCAAGTTTTTCCATTTACCATACATACCATCAAATGAATTGTGAAAATTGTTTTTAAATATTTTCCTTTTACCCCTCGCAAGTCACTTTACATACACATACCATGCCACACCGCATCGAACTCATTTACTTCTATAACATCCTTTCTTGCCGATCACTACGGGTCACGTAACTTTTCCATATATACATACATATACATATATATATATATGTATATATATATATATATTTGTTTTTTTTTTTTTTTTTAATATTGCATTTTTCCATATGTGTGCTTGCTTGTGTCCGCATATCATTGTCATGCTTAGCTCGTATTGTGCCATTTATAAATTATTTGTTTATTCACGTTTCAAAGATTTTGATTTGTTTTGATTGCTTTCATTTCTGTGCTACATTGCACTGACAATCAAATCCAAATCCTTTCTTTATTTTTTACGGTTTTTTTTTTCAATTTTTTTTTTTTTTTTGGAAATTTATCTGATGTGATTTAACTGATGCCATAAAACACCTTTTCTTTTTTGCTCGTAAATTGAATATTACTAATATATGTCATAAATTGCTTTTCTACTCGCTTGAAATGCGTAGGTTGCCATGTCCGCTATCAGAATTATTATAGATGAATTCTTTGAGAAGTAGTGCTTGCCTATATTTTCATAGTGCTTCTCTTATTTTAGTCGATTGTTCTTGTTGCAACGCTTGGAAAAATTGCGACGCGCTCTCTCTTATCTATTCGCCCTAAAAGTCGCTTCTTTAAAAAACAAATAGCTATCGAAAAAGATTTGCTTCAGGTTTACTGTCTATAACCTAGCCAGGGATTTTTCTTTTCGATTGTCTAAGAGGAGCATAGGAATAACGATCCATCTTCTCTATGCGATGGAGGCCACAAGACCACTGTTTCTATTCAATCAGTGTAGATGGTATCGCGTAGATTTAATGGTATGGTGTACAGTTGGGTGTGTACTATACTCGTGTTTTGCTCTAAACATTTTTAGCCTTCCGTAAAATATGAAAAATTCAAATCGACTTGACCCGCGCATAGTAAGCGATCACTCAATGGTATATAGGCTGTCAAAATAGTGATTGTTGACGTGGATTGAGTTGCGCAAAGAAGATGGTTACCCGTAGTATGTATTTAGGAATTATCGTGATGACTGAGTTTAACTCAAAGTTTCGTGTTGGATATGCCTCTACGCCGACCTGAGTTGTAGAAAAAATGGTACAAAACCATTTCTTTCACTCGCATTCTGGTACCTCGTGAATAATAATACCTGCTGCTAGATGGCAGGAGGCGTCGGTTATCGCTTATCCAATGATATTGTTGTGTCAGCGAGACGCCACGAGGCTAGGCTATCATGGCAGGTAGTCACGTACAGGAATTTGGAACGCTCGGCAATACGTACCAAATGGGATTCTTTAACAATTGCATTTCGAGATGATAAGTTGGGTATTTTTAAAACTAGTCTAAACTTCATATAATAAAAGCTTGCAAAGAAGATAAGGCTTCCAGAAGCGTACCCTAATGCGTTAAAGGCCCCAATTAAGATCTTATACTAAACGACAAAAAGTTTAACGTAGAAAAAATTCGCACTGGCTGATTGAGCGGCCATCAGCATAAAATTTTCAGAACAGTTCTCATATAATTATATATCGTCTGGTATCATTTAATAATTTTCTTTTTTTATATTAATTGGTGCTTACTTTATATTGCATGCAATTATCATGCGGACATCCTCCAGACATGCAACACGTCCTCCTATGAAGGAGAAGGAGGAGGAGAATAGGCATGCGTATTTCTTTCTTGCAAAGAGCTGGTGAGTCAGGTGATTGGTTGAGTCAGATTTCGTTTTTCTTTTTAACTATCAGTAGCCTAGTTGGCGACATTTTGTTAAGTAACAAGCGATGCATGATTCTAATTCGACTGCACTTGTACACGAGTCGAAGGCAATACATTTTTTAGAAAGCATAGACAGATCTTATTTACCCTTAGACTCAAAAGTTAAGATATGATTATCAGAATTAATTAAAGTGAGCTTATTTCTTCGTTTGTCTGTTCTAAATCACTTAGATTCATGTTCACATTCTTGCAATGCAGAAAAGCGGTAAAACAATTCCATTTGCCATAAAAGTGATTTGTAAAAGCGTTGCGGACCAGGAAAGATTGCCCTACCAAACAAAGGTTAGTGAAGCTATGCAATGTTTTTAAAGAAATGAGTCCTTCGTTGATATGAGGAGCACCCTTGGTTAACAGTTATTTTCAAAGTCTAACGAGGCACTTGCTAGATTAGGTATGAAAATAAATTGCAACGAAATAAAAATATCTTAATGAAAGTATTTGCCGCAGTCAACTACGTATTTCTTTGTCTCTCTGACGGAATATGAATTCCATGCCGAAATAATATCCAGTCTATGAGCTTGTCCATACACACGCGCAATTTTTAAGTGTCGTCGTAAAAATGCAGGCTTTACTCGGACAAACAAAATAAATGAATTCTTGGTCGATGTAGACATTGTTTGGAATGAGGAATATCTGATGAATACAGCCAAGGTTGCAACGCATTTCAGTTCATTTCTTCTAACGATTTCCGTGAAGATATGCGCATATCCGGTCCGAGCGCCAGTCTGCCGAAATATTATACAATAAGATCTTTACATATATTGCATCTGCTTTTACTTTAACGAATTGCTGTCTTTACCGAACTGCCTTTTACTAAGGTCCAGTTAAGCCTTAGAAATGTAAAAAATATTTGAATTTTAGTTTAGATGATGTTAACGTTTCCCCTGTCTTCCGATATGAGCTGTCTGCCTTTCCCACATTCTTTCGAATGAAGCAAGAAAAGTGATGCTTTCCTTGCAAAACTTATGCTGTTGTGTAAAGCTTAAAAATAGTGCTTTCACAAAAGGAAGTCACAATATGACAAATGCTCACAAACAAAATCCCACAATCTCTAGCTCGACCAAGTGTATATGTTTTGAGAATACTTTATCCCTTTCATCTAATTTCGCCTGCCTTTCCTGAGCGGATGATCGAATAAAACAGCGTCCAATGTTAAGTGGATACCGAAGTCAAACTAAGCCCTAGAATGTTCGAGGGTTGAGCCATCGATAACAAAAAAAAAAAACATAGTCGCAGCAAATTTCGATTCGAAGCTTATACCTTCCAAGGTATATTTCGGCGCGAACTAAAAGAAAAACGTTCGCTTAAAATCATGGAAAATCAGAAAAAGCAAATACAAATATTCCAGTCAAGTTCAGGCAAAACCGACTTTTAACTATTCTACACGAATCTGCTTAATATAATTCCTTGCTTACTTCGGTGATAAAATAGGAAAAATTAGCCGTTCGCATTGTTCGTAGGACGCCTTATGAAGGAAATGGATCAACTACTGGTGTGCTCCAAATTTTGAAAATTTAATTTTCTTGCTAAAGATCTTATTATTTTTCAACTATTTTCATCATGAAACACTAAAAGTTAGATTTTTCCCCAATATGCGGTAGGGTCAAGAAATAAACATATATGATCCAAATTCGGGACATTTCGGTGCATTTCTAAACTTAGGTTGCAATCATTTCCAAAATTTTCTTATAATTGATTAAATACTAGAGCTTTTTGTTGTATATATCGGCGCGTAAAAACGATTCTATGTGGAGTAGTTCCGAAAATGGTCCCTATCGACCCAAATTTTGCATGTTTACCTTATGAACTGAAAAAGGCATGTTTTACAAACACTTTGTAAATGGATCGCTACATGGAAAGTGGTCGTAAAAATTATCCTATTTCTTCTATCCTTACATCCAAAATATCATTAAAGTGACAACAGACAAAAGAGAAATAAAATAAAATAAGAATTACAATTCAGAAATTTCGGGAAAGCAAGCACATATATATAACAAGCTAAGCCTTTAATTACGATCACAAAACCAAAAGAAAAAGTTATTGCCACTAGCTTTCGTACACGGACAGAAGACAAACACTGGAAAAGTGCGATGTCCGAATGGAGTTGTAGCGCTTTGCAGAGACATTACGTTGCTGCAAATTTTAGATACTGCTTGAAAAATGCTGAAACCTAACAGAAAAACCTAATTTCATTACTATGTCTAGCATTCGTCACCGTCAAAGCCATCTCAGATATGCCCTCTCCACATAATTGGTGTGGGACTCAAACATCGAGCTTCTTTTTAAATTCAGCTTTGTGCAAATGGCTTGAAACTGTTTTATGATCGATCTTCGTTTCTTGAGCGATGCTCAGACTGCTAATATGTCGGTCAATTTCGATAATTTCAACGATTTTATTGACATTTTCAACGAGACGCCTACTGTTATCGGGACCATAAAAACCATTCCCAATTTCAGCCGGCTGGCTTGCATTTTATCAAATTTTTAACATCACGTCGTTCACAACTGAATGGACCGAATAAGAAGCAGCAAAAGAATTTTTTGCACGCGAAATGCCAACTTTCCAACGAACATAAACATGGGATCGATACTTTGCGAGATAACGATCATTGCAGCCATTTACCGAAAAAGTTTTAAAGTTCATTTTCCCCAACCTAATATACGATTGAAATTATAGTGCGCCGTTTATCTAACGCCTTTTCCTGTTCTCTTAGACAGAAATTCATTGAAAAGTGGCCACGCCACACGGAGTTGAATTGGGTGAAAACCTAATAGAAGCGACATGAAGTCTGAGTGCTGCATACGGCAACGTTAACTTCAAATCGCAGCATTAGTACAAACAAGTGATGTTGTAGAAAACTGCACCGCAATTATTGCAAGCTATTTACTGAAGAATTCGAGAAAAACTTGACTTTAACTGCTTTCCGCTAAGTTCGGCGACTTAGCAATCCATCTGCAGCACATAATTATTACACCTCTTGGTGCTCTTGGGTTTAGAACCGCGTTGGCAAACTGATCGCTTAAGCGGATGGTTAGTGAGCAGGAACAGGAAAAAAGTAAAAGCAAATATGGCGTCATATAGAATGATTTATGAGACAATTTTCAAGCTTTCAAGGAAACCTGGATCTACTGCGAACAGTCACAGGGGAATTCATTTTTCGAATGGCCATTATATGGTTATAATTGGCGACAGACATTAAGTTACTAAAGCTGGATTTGAAAAAATTATCGTTAATGTTATGTTTAGAACAAAAATAGAATCGAGCCCTGTAAAACTATTTCAGGCTAACGAAGATCCATAAAGAAGATCCATACTATACGAACCTTTCTGATGTTTTCACTGAAAAGATTCCAGGCGACTCGACTAGACTGGTGAATACCTCGTCATATTAGGCTTTTCATTTTACAACATTCTTTCGAAAATCAGCGTTAAATAAAAAGTGAACTTGATTTCTCTTTTCCATTCGAATTGGTTTCAAACTGCATTTGGCCGATATTAAGAGAATAGGAAAATGATAGGAAAAACGAAAAAATAAAAAGAATAACAAAATGCGAACGTACATAGAAAAGGTTGCATTGCAAATTGTTCAATTTGTCGGTCAAAGAATTTTGCGATAGTTTTCTGAATATTCTGAAATATTGGATTGACTCCATAGTGATACGGAAGCGGTGGAATAGCAAGGCTAAAGCTGTACGGGTCTTTTCCTTAAAGCTTTCATTTGGCTTTTTAAGGCCTATATAAAACTTATAAAATGAAATCTTTTGTAATATACTCGGCAACTATGCGTACGCACCGCGCAATAATCAGTAATGCCAATTTGGTTATGTGTAAACATCTGTAAACGTAATGCATGCGTTCGTTTTTCATAGGAGTTTACATCCCTTAATTATATGCAATTCTTGAATATATATCTTAATAAAGACATGAATTGAAAATCATTACTGTAAAGTTAGTCCCTCTTTTGGTGAAGACAAAAAGTTCCATTTACGCTACAATTTTCTTCCAGTTAACACAGTATGTTATATATGTTTGTTTGTTACCGCGTCGCATAACCAGTGTTGAGTATGATTTGCAATAAAGTGAAGTGTGACCTTAAATAATTAGATAAGCTGTGAGGTGCCCACGCTTAAGCCAGATTAACAAAATGAATGAAAATTATCATTAACATTTTGATTACATTTTTGCGATCTCTCTCTCTCTCTCTCTCTCTCTCTCTCTCGGTCCATCTCTCTTTCTCGATTCTGCATCAGATTATAGGTTAAAAAATATATATAAATTTGCTTATTTTTTTTTAAAGAAATATTATTAATTTTTTACTACCGCCTCTGAACTTCATTTGTCTTCTCCCCCTTATTCAATCACTTCATTAGGGACAAAATTAAATGACGGACTAAATAAATAATCAAGCAAGACTTTTTACAAAATGTAAACAATATCAAAAACTATTCTCATATGCACATATTCTTGCTCTCATTTCATAATAAAACAACAAGAAGCGGTGGTGAGTTTCTGTTACTTTCATAAGAATGTGAGTGCGAATACGCTTGGAGTGAATTTGCTTTCTATCTATCTGGTAGAGAGAACGAGAGAATAGTGTAAAAGAGAGAGAGAGAGAGGAAGAGTAAACGTTCTCCTGCAATAGATTACAAAAACAATGGCGTCTTATAATTCTTCTGCTCGTTTCTAATCCATGAGGACGAACGAGAACGACTATAATAATGTTAAAAAGAAGATAGGTGTGTTCTCAGGTCGAATACAAAATGCCATGTTTCGTTTCCATTTCATTAACAATGGCGCATCCAATAAGAATTTCAATTTAATGACAAAGACCACATATGGAAAATGCACTTGTGTTTATCTTTCTTTTGTTATATATATATATATATATATATATATATATATATATATATATGCATTTATGTGTACATGTGTATAGATTTGTGAAAGTAGACAGAGATTTTTTTGTCTTTATAATAAAAGCTGAGTAAATTAAATTTTATACAGGAAGTTTATTATTAAATGAAGCCGGCGTATGTGTGTGTCACAGTAAACAAGAAGACATGAACGACAAAAACACCAACAACAAATTTCTGTTCTATGTACATTTACGTTTTTGTGTGCGTGTGTGCTGCGATATTGTGTTGTTGTTGCTGATGATGATACTCAACTTGCATTGTCTGTTTCAACAAGAGAAGAAGCAGCAGTAAATAGCAGTAGTAGCATGAACAGAATACAAAATAATGTAATAATTATTATAGTTTTTAATGAACTCATAAACAACAGAGGAGGCGGAGAATTTCTCTTGCACATTTCCTTCTTTTTTTTTTTCTCTTTTTGTTTTGCAAAATAATATCTAAGTCATTATTAAATTATTTTGTAGCAGCTATTGCTGTTGTTTGATTTTAGTCGTAAAAAGGGGAGCTGAATCTATCTGGTGAAAAATATTCGAAATTTTCAATATATTTTTAATAATCTCGATTCTTTCAACGTAAATTATAACGTAAACCTTAGCACGAATATTCATCTCAGAGTTACATAGAAGTTCAGGACGATGAAGCATTCTATCAGCTTACATCAGTGCAAATTTACGAAAACATGTTTAAAGTTTTCTAGCTTACTGCGCCCAAAATGCCTATGTTTTTGGACAGGTCGTAGTCATTTTCGATCTTGATCTGTCGAAAAATATCCTTTTCTAATCTCAATGTTCTCTTTTAATTTTTGCTATTTCCATAGCACTTACTTCATACCAACGGATGGATAAAGATATATAAAGAAAATCCAAAACATTAAGAGAATTCGTTTATTTAAAGTCTCGGTGATCGATATAAAAATAGGATTTTTGTGATGTATTTTCAGTCTAACTATATGTTCACAAGTTCAGATTTATGATAATATGAAGTGAACGGCTTTGACAAAAATTAAGATGATCACCTTTTCCCAATATCCAGGCGGAGGCATGAGATAGTCCATAAAGGGAACACATTCGTGATGGGAGTGGGAACTTGAATTGACTTGTTTTGTTTGTCAGTTCGTCTCCTTGTTATCTCTTACAGTTATAAGTGTATCGGTGATCAAAATTGAGGTAAAAAGCTGAAACTTGATAAACTTCCATTTTGGGACTTACTCTACCGCTCCTCAATTAAACCGTTAAATCTCCATGATCCACGCACAAAAACTCCCTTTAATGATTAATGCAACCAACTTTTTAGAACCAATTTAAAACATCAAACAAAAATATACTGTAAACGTTAATCTTAGCCTATCGAAAACATCAACGGGAATGCCGTGCCGGTCGACTGGCTGACATTCTCTTCATTATAAAAAATATTGGGGACCTTATAAACTCAGCGCTCAACGTCCACAAATTAATTAGATATTGCTTTTTTATTGGAAACACTATCACCCAAGTTCAGCGCCGGATTGAGAAGTGTGATCACAATTTTTTTTCGCCAAAAATGATAACGTGTGCTTTGCTGATTTTAAACAAGATCTGTAAGCGTAACGACATCAAAGATGCTGATTGCTAGCAGAACTTTAATCGCGATAGTGGGAGCCCAAAGGAGAATGATAGATCCGAAATCTTTCTATACGATGCTAAGGAGTAATATTAAAGCCCTCGATATCTATATGGGCGTTGAGAAAATCAAGTAGCTGTCTTTCTTGTCAACTACACGCAAGCCTTTCAAGTATCACTTGAAAAGCAGGGGCATCTCACATCACCGATTTTTGCAGATTCTAGAAAGGGACGACTGAGACGTCCTATCACATTTTATGGCACCTGGTGGCGGAATTCGCAAGAATATTTGAACTGGAGGGAGAATGCAATAGACATTCCAATGCCGCGATACGGTGCTGTGTAGTTGAAAGCGATAATTGACATCTTAAAAACAATAAAAAAGGCCGTGTATTCTATGTTTTTCATGAAAACTTAACCGTAGAGCAGCTTTTTTCCAAATGGGGTAAAGTGTTTACTCACAGTAGAATAAAAAAATCAACGACGTTAGTCGGAACTTTTTAACCGCAGTTAAAAAGATCTTTTTATGTGATACGCGGCAATGGATGAAACTTGGGTGCATGACGACGATAGTCCACTCTGTAGAAAGGATCGGATAGAAGGCACGGCATAGCCGCATATTTGATAAGATTAAGGGCTCCTTCGACAGCTTTGGAAAAGGAGGATCAATGGATATCGAACAGCAAATAATGTATCTTTTGACGGAAGGAGAAAACTTAACAAAAACGCTTATATCAACGAAGGAACACTTTTTGAAATACTTTTTGACCAAGACAATCCTTAGTATCACAAGTAGATGGATAACCACAGCAAAGTTGGGTGAATTAAAATTTACATTGCTTCTTGTCCTTGGCGGGCCTCCAACGACCATTATCTTTTTGCAAACCTTGAATAGATACTCCAGGAAAACAGATTTGGGTCAAACAGTAAGGTCGTTGCTGAAGTTGAAACTGAGACTGTCTTGACAAATCGTTGTAAAAAGGAAACATCGAACAGCTGTTGAATTGATTGGAACAGACTTAAAGAGGAAGTGTTGGATTGATTGGAACAGTCTTAACGACGACTATGTTTGGCAAAAAAAAAAATGTTTCCTTACTTAACGAACTTATTGGGCGATGTACTATATACATACAAACCTATATGTTTATTTATATATACATGTACGTACGTATACATATATATGTAAAAAAGATTTAATATGCAGATAATCATAGCGTAGGTTCCATATAATTCACGCAAATAAAATAGCATTCATTTTCATTACTTTTAGAAAGGAATTGTTTATGAATTCTAACAGAAAAATCTATACCGTTTTAACACGTTATCAGGATTATATCCGTTCTATGTTTCCTACCATATAAGTGATCGCTATCTGCGCACTTCAAGCGATAATTTTGTGAAAGCAAACGACGTCTCAAATGAAACGAAGCCACTGACATGAGTTGACCGATTAAGAGTGTAGCTACTTATTACTATCAACTGACAATTATTTCATGTCCCGTTCTTGGTGGAAGTCAAAAGTAAACGCAGGATTGGTAAAAGCAGCTCTTCTCTTTTTCTTTCGATATTAGGTCAATGCACTCTTTGATTACGTGACTTTATGCAAATTGTGCTCGTGGATACTAAATGTAAGCAACAATCTTATAAATACAGAAACAATAAAATCTATGACCTTTGATCTATGGATATAATAATACTATGAATTATTCGAATTCTTGTTGGCGGACATCGAAACTGTTTCGAAAAATAACTGTATTGTGTTTAGCTTGAGTTTTTTTTATAAAGTAACTAACGTGCTATAAATATAACTATAAAAAATTAAAATTTCACACTAATTTATCGGTGTATATAAAAAGTTTACGTGCATCATATGGTTTGAAAAAGTTAATGCATTTCGTCTTTATGAATATAAAACAATAATAATAATAAAATATGTTGAGTGAAAATTAAATCATAATGTTAAGCAAAAGAGAAAATAAAAAAAAATAAAAAAATATTTACTTTGGTACTCAAAATTTATTACCTATTAAACAAGTAAACATAAATAGATATGTAACGCATATTAAGGCCTACTAAGAACGAGGCGCAATGATGGTGGAGAACGAATAATAAAAGAAAAGACATAATCAATTCGAAATTTAACAACACCTTAGACCTCAAAACAAGAGACAATGCATAAAAAAGAAACAGAACTAAACAAAAGAAAAAACGAAATGAGTTGAAAAATTGAGGATAAAATTAAAAAGAAATCAACACCCATACTGCATGAGTAAGCGCTGCCTTACACGAATAGATAGAGAAGAGGAAGAACGATTTTAAAATATATGAATGCTATTTTTGTTGTTACATACTTATGTGTAGATTTGTAATAATACTTATCACGCAAAATAAAAATCGCATTCGTTTTGTTCTAATTCCATAACATTCCCCAATTGGTAATCCAGTGCATAAAGGATATGGTAAACTTTAAACTCAATTCCCACTACTACTACTACTACTACTACTACTACTACTACTGCTACCACTACTACTGCTTGTATAACAACAATAATAAAATAAACTGTGCATCAAAGTCAAATTGCTTTCCTGTTGTATGCATTCATTTTATGTATTTGACTTTACAATCAGATTTTTCTCTCTGATTTACTAACTGCACATATGTAAATGACACATGCCATCTAGCCGTCTCTGTCTCTACTATAATAAGTGAAGTCTATAAATTACCTTAAGCCAGAAAGAGATGAGAGAACATTGAGTGTATAATACTTGCATATTCATGTGGAAGCGAGAGCAATTGGGGTGGAAATTTCATTTACACTCTCTAGCCGTATGCTTGTGTGCATTAAAAGCATTGTGTTGTTAGTATAATTTTCTCTTCTGTGCATTCTGGCAAAAATAATTGTGAGTGATTATGATATTTTGTATATTAGCTGTGTGACTGTGTGGTGAAGATGTTGTGATTTTATGCCTTAGAGAAATAATAGTACTGTTGGTCACTTGATTTAATTTTGAAAAATCACAATTTCGAAGTCATTCTCTGAATTTAGGCCTAAAAGAACGCACGGTATAAGCGGTTAAAAATATAAAAAACTTTTTTTTTACTAAAATAAAAAAAAAACGTGAAGAATATTAGCGTGAAGCAACTTATCAGTTCTAAAAAATAATATTTTAAAGATTTACGAAAATTAAAAAAAGGCAATGAAAATTAAATTAAATGAGGAGAAACTGTGATTGAAAGTGAAGTGGCTTGTTTGCTTTACATAAACACAGTATTTCGTTACAATAATTTGACAAAATAAGAAAAAATTTATAAAAAGCATTTTGAGAAAAGTAATCAACCTGGGTAGTCCATACTTACCTAATACGCCTGCGGGCTCGGAAAGCCCGCTTGCTTTACATCATAACAACTGCAGTTCGACCAAATCATTTCAATTGTCACAAAACTCTGCTTTCAATTTGGCTTTGCGTAACACGCCGGGAAATTTTAACGCCGCTTTTCAAGCTGCCGTAGCCGCCGGTTTCAACGGGTTTCATCAGCCTTTATCGTCACCTTTGCCTCTCTATCGTTTCAACGAGCGATACGAAGAAAGTTCGGATTTCAGTTCAACGACGACAACCACGGTTAGTTCCAACGAGCCACGTGACAATAACATGGATTTGATTAATCCCTATATGCGACATCACAATTTCGCAGCGGCTGCAGCTGTAAGTCAAAGTAATTCTCCGGCGGCTAACTTACTACAACGTAGCCCTCCTCTACCTCCGCACCATCAAAGTCACATAAGTAATGGCTTTGCTGATGGCGGACAAATGGATTATCAAAATCGCGATCATTTATTGGATTATCATAGTGCAGCTGTAGCAGCTTATGCTGCGAACAACAATAATAATAATAATAATAATTTATCTTCACCTTTAATGTTATTAAAAAACCATAACAACGATAGCAGTAATAATAATTACAGTTCTGAAAAGCTGCATTCGGAGTCAAAGTCACCACGCTCTACCGAAGATTCCTCCACGCCACCACCTTTGCTAACGAACGCAGATCCAAACAATGCTAATAACATAACGCTTTCTTCTTCCCGCCTACAATCTGAATCGCCGGACAATTGTCATACATCTCACAATCAAAGATCACGATACGAGCAAAATTCTAGTCCCGACGTTGACAGTTCAAAATCATTTTCAGTAAGCCAGCGTTCCAGTGAGGAGGCAGGTAATAACAGTGAATCAAGTCCACCACCTCCAGATTATAGTCCAGAAAATCTATCCAGTCGTAAATATGCAAACGCCACGCATCCATTGAGTTTACACCACAGTCAAAATAATAATAGTATTGGTTTAGAACATAAGCTGCCTTTAAGCTTTCTCGGTCCCCCACTGGCTGCTTTACACTCAATGACCGAAATGAAGTCAGCCACCGGCGGAGGAAATTCTTTAAATGGTACCTTTAGTGGAGTTAATCAAAATTCTCATATTATTAGTAACGAGAGTCGTCAGAGCAACACAGCTACTACTAATAATTCAACAAATCTTAACACACAAACTCAACCAGGAGCCGCCAATCCTCATGGTATCGATACAATATTGTCAAAACCACCACCGGTAACTTCAGCGGCAAGCTTAAGTGCTCTAGCCGGAGGTAAGCAAAATAAGAAAAAAAAACAAAAAACGAAGCGATTGCAATGAAAAAGTACTTTTCAAAAAGAAATGATTAAACCAGGATCGAGATCATAAGTAGAAATTATAATTCAATATGATATCTTTTCTTTCATTTATCTTTGTTCAGAGTCTACGCGACTCTTAGTTTTGATCTCTGAAAAAAGTTTTTAATAAAATTTCTGGTTTAAGGTGGTATACCGCGATTTTCGATAGCAGCGGCCGCAGCCGGAATGGCTCAGTATCTCTCCCAAAGTCAAGCAACACCTTTGAAAACTCATCCCGGTCATATGGTGGAGAGAACGCATCTCTACTGGCCTGGTCTTCAAGGGCTAGTAGCGAATCCAATGGCTTGGCGCGAGCGCTTATCCAATACAAGTGAGTAGCATTAAGCTTTAAAAATGCATTTTAAAAATTCATCATTAACAATGACGGTAACAATCGGAGTGATCGGGTAATAATGAAATGAAATTAAATTAATCATATTCAAGTGCTCGTTGTTGTTGACACTTGAATGATTTGTCAAAATGCCAGGCAAAGCAAGTGTTTCGCAATTTAATTTTTCTCTTTTCGATACTGAAGGAAAGACTTCACACTTATTGCTAATGATCGTGATCAAGCAACGTATGGATCGCATGCATGTTGATATAATAAATTAATGAGTTGAACTGTAATCCTCTCTTGATGTGTTTCGTGAGTGTTGTTTTCTTTTACCTTTCTCCTCATGTATCAACTCCACGATGATAAACTCATTAAAAGTGTGTTTACTTTTAGTCGTTATATTGGATATAGATATATGTATATATATATATATATATATATATATATATACGTAAGAAATGCATGGCTTTCTCATTGATTCATCGTCATTGTTATCATCTTAACTAACAATAATAATAAATGACGTGCGTATACGTCTTTTCGGTGCGGCTGAATATATGAGAAATTCATTTGCTAAGTATTATGTGAAAATTTAATGTAGATAACGGAAATTTGTGCACTGTGTGCGTATGTGCGCGTATCTGTGCATTATTGATGAAGACGTTGAATGATAATTATCGAAGCTTCTTTAATGATAACAGGGTCGAGCTAAACTTTCACTGGGCCCGTAAATGAAATCTCTTAACATCTGCGAATAACGTGAAAGTGTTATTAATCAAAAACAAAGCAAGTACGTGTTCCGTTCTAAATAAGATAATAAGAAGAAGAAAAAAACAAAAATTTGACGATAATTTTTAAATGAAAAGAAAACCTTTATAACCAAACGTGTGGAACGCCCATGAGTTTACAGACAACTCGCTAAATTTTTATATTAAAGTTATATTAAAAAAAAAAAAAAAAAGAAGTAAAAAGAAATGTTTTCGTATGCAAAGATCCTACAGTAAACAGCTTGTACGTCATTGTAGGACTGAATGCATTTTCCCTAATATCAGACAATTTAAAAAACTGTATTCGCTCAGTGCCGTAACACATCGTCTCATAATATTTACAAAACAACGGGCGATCGTCATTAATTATGTCCATACGGCTGGGCTCCTTGAGATAGGATAGCAAATGACCGCGATCCCCATATTTCAAATATCGCTTTTCAACCTATTCCTGAAAATCTCAACTCAATCTACAAAGCATTTTGTATTACTCTTCATTTCTTATTCTCCATCGATTGACAATTTTTTATTTTTATTTATTTTATTCATTTTAATAGTTTTAAGTCTAAACGGCACCACGTGTGTGGTGTAAGCGACATCGATTTGTGAAATTGCGATTCACAGAGAATATGTTCCTAGTTTTGAGAATTGAAATATTTCCAAGAACAGTCAAGTCAGCCAGACGAAAGATTAGCTGCAAAGGTTCACATCCAATCAAGCGTGTGTATGTATTTGCAGAGATCTCTAAAGCATATATCTGTGCGAATATTACATACGAAATGACAAACTCATTATGATTATCAGAAATATCAAGTAAATTCCAAATGTAACATACCTAAGGTTAATGTTAATGTTAAGGTTACAGGCAACCCATTCGGCCGGAGTTAATCAAGATTTTGTTTTTATATCGGAAATGACTGACTTCCGAAATAACCTAATCCCCTTTGCCTTATCTGGCCGATCAGAGTGGGGAGCAAATTAAAATCAATTATTAATTAAAACTCATACACACAGTGCCAAAGATTTCTCCTTTCGCTTCATGAACGGCTCATTACTTATTTGATGCACGCGTACATCTGAGGCAGTATCGTTTTGAGTTTCGCTACGGGGTTTATGCATACAACCAACGAAAAAAGTCCAGTGTTACTGTGAATCCATCTCTTTTCACGTTTTGTCACACTAAAGACGATGTACACTGGCGGATTGAGAGTTAACTGTTAATTGTTATTGACGTTCTAATTGAATAAGCGCGCCATAATTTGGCATGTAAGTCTATTACTTCCATTTTGTCTATTGTTAATTTTTTCAACAATTTCTGTAAGATCTTGACAAATAAGTTATGAGGCCCGGAGGCCCGGAGGCCCGATTTACTCGTTCGCATTAAATGTGAAAAATCTGCTACATGATTATGTTAAAGCTTGAGATATCCTAAAGCTCACTTGTTGTTAAGATCATTAATTTTGTTCATATATATATATATATTATTTTGTGTATATGTGTATACATACTTGTCCCATGTCCAGACGTGGATACATACGTATATCTATGAAAAGATTTTTAATTTTTTTGCTTTATCATTGTTGTCGTTGAGCGTTGTTATGCAAAGGAAAAAAATCATATTTTTATTATAGTTTGTAGATTGATTTTAAACTCATTATAGCAATAATTGTGTTTCGTTCAAAAAAATTATTTATTTATTTTAATTTATTTGCTTTTATTCCTCTTAAAATACACTTAAATAATGAACACTTCTGTAACGTTTATGTGGGAGTTAAAAAAAAAAAAAAGTCGTCTTGTCTCTTTCTATTTCTAAACCGTGATCCCCTCATTTAACCGCTGCAGATAAATAAGACATAAATATAAGGTATAATAAATACTTCTCATCCTATAACATGAGTATAAGGTAAAGGAAAAGTTTCGTGGCGTTTTTCTAATAGTAATGGTTTTTGAGTCGCGAAACTTAGATAAGACAAACCCTATCAAGGTATAACAGCGTGTGTGAACAATATCTCTCCATAGATAAGTAAAGCAAAAAGAAAACAAAAAAGAAGAAAGCAGTGATATATATCAGTTTAATCTAAAATAATTGCGTTTTAAAAATAAAAAAAAAAAATTCAAAAAATTTCACTATATATTGCATTCTCACTTCGGCAAAGACTTCGTAAACTTGTGAAAGCATTTGTTGGATGCTTTAGTAAAATTTTGTTCGCTTCGTTCTACGGATCAGAAATTCAGATAAAAGTCTGAAAAGAAATTCTTAAAAACAGTTAAGGAAGGCCGGCACATTTCCCCTTATGACGTCACATAGGCGCTCAGTATTGACACCGAAAAGGTATTGAACCATTTTTATTAGACTCGATACTAGAAAAAAGTGCGATATTTGGACACAACATGAATTAACAGTGAAAATGTTAAGGCAAAACATTTCCATTTGCGAAATGCTATTGGAACAAAATGAAATTTGCGTCCTTTTCGAGGAGACTAAGTTGGATGTGTCATCGGAGACAGTAATTTGCGAAAAAATTTCCTAGCCCAAGACAAACAATGATCCGGAAACCGCTGCAAAGCCCACATTAGCCCGAAGTAAAATAATCCTATTTATTTGGTAAGATTAAAGGCGAATGATACTTGATGAGCTGTTCAAATCTGGCCTTGGCAACTGATTCCACATTTTATTGTCCACAACTGACGCGATTAAAGAATGCCATTCGGGTGAAGTGTTGCAAACCGGATCAATAGAAAAGCCATCGCCATTTTGGGGCATACGCCGGACGATGCTCTGTCCAACAACCATTTGTTACGATTTATCCAGAATTCTCTTAATGCTATAAGGCAGATTTCGATAGAGGTCTGTGAAAACCATATGGTTCTATATTCCGTCCGTGGCAAAGCGAAAAAAGGCAGAAGGTTATCAATCAATATTGCCCCAATAAAGTTAACTTAAAATGAATAAAAAATATATGTTGTGCGTTTCCGTTATATAACGCCATGAAGTTTTTCTATTACTTAATATAAGTGCATAGAATATATTTATTAGAAAGAAAATTCGAAAGAATTTTCAAAAGTTCACTTGTATCTGCTGACATTTTTAACTTATTTAGGATCGCAGGATGTGAAATGAATTAAAAATTGATTAACAAGGCAATGGTTGGATATGCTTGGGTGCTTGGAATGTTTCATTTTCTGCTGCTTATGCTTTTTCTAGCCATTATCTAGTAAAAACGGTTAATGGAAAGTTTCTTTGAAAAGGTATTAAATGTAAGAGGTGTGTGCAGAAAACGGTCTCGAAAAACATGCATTTATTCATCAATATCTATTTTGAGCCCTTCAAACTAATCCCCGTAGATATAATAGAGTTTAGTCAGCGCTTATCCCAATCCTCGAAGCACATCTGCTATTCGTTTTTTGGTATTACCTTGAATTTTTTTCATGGATCTTTTCCCGTATCTCACGCCAATGATTACAAGTAGTTTGCTTCTGATTATCTATTTATTTGCAGCTCATTTCCAGGCATATTGGTTATGACTACAGCGCAGCATGTCATAGTTTTTGATGCTCTTACGTGAATAAATATTTGAAATCGTGTGTGTGTGTGTGTGTGTGTGTGTGTGTGTGTGTGTGTTTGTGTGTGTGTGTGTGTGTGTGTGTGTGTGTGTGTTTGTGCGAAAGACATTTGTAAATGTGGGAAAAACTGTACTTATGAGTTTCAATTCGAAAGACGTACAAAGTGTTGTCCAATGCGGAGATACCATAGCTAATGGGGAAAATAGGATTTTATTAACATGTATATATATATATACATGTATAATATACGTAATGTTCAACCAATTGTTTATAAAATTCCAAAACAATGCAAAATTGAAGTTTACTTTTTGTTATCTTTCTTGTCCAAAAATATGATATACATTTACGCTTCCGTCTATCGAGAATATTGGATTTTTCTTTCTTTCTTTTTTTTAGGAATATGTTATAAAT
Organism: Glossina fuscipes; assembly: GCF_014805625.2. Taxonomy (NCBI): domain Eukaryota; kingdom Metazoa; phylum Arthropoda; class Insecta; order Diptera; family Glossinidae; genus Glossina; species Glossina fuscipes. Next base: position 18,171,445 of record NW_023998415.1, read on the forward strand.
TTGATTTTGACTTTATGCAAGTTGAAAATCGGGAAGAATTATACTTACGGCATCACCTTGAAGTTTGTATGCTTCTTACGCACTACCTTGATTGCCCTGTGACGTTCCTAAATGGGTGACTTTCACATCGAACATTTCTCTAGATAGCTAACAAAACTTACTTCAAAAATTCGGCTTGTTTTTCTTTTAAATAACTTTGAAATACAAAAAAATTATTACTGCGCGTCATTCGCTTATTATTTACTGTGTACAGCGATCATCTACAGGTACAAGTTTTGCGTCAAATAATTTCTGCAAAATCAAGTAAAATTTCATGTTCAAGTGTCTCTGATGATTTGATCTATGTACACAATATTTACTGGTATAACCTGAATTGCTGTTGATAGCAAGAGCTCACACTCAGTGACATATTTGCTCATCTCAATGTTATTGAAGTTTCAGTCATCATTTATAAAATCATAGTTTGCCTATTTATGGATTTTTGCCCGATCTCAGAAAGGTCATATGTAACAGGAAATTTTGCTAACAGAAGTTAAATTGACTAAACGAAAGCCTTGGATGGTGTAACCTGTTCCCATTTCATTCATTCCGAATCATTTTCTAAATTTATCTAAACCCATCCTTCTGTCGGCCCGTCTTTTACCGAAATTTGATATCTAGACATATTTTGGACCATGGACAAACGCTATTGAAAATATTTGAGAAGTCATTACAAGAAAAAAAATTTCAATTTTCAAAATTTTTCGATAAAGGTGGCTAAGTAATAATACTTCCGGATTCTAATTTAGTATGAAACCTTGAGCCATAATAGTAATTTAATACAAAAATAAGAATTGTGTTAGACAATGTGTTATAGAGTATTTAATGGCGGCCTTACCCGACTTAAATTTCGCGTCAATAAGACATGTTTGTTTAATAGCGTAATGGTTCGGCTTTGTCTCTTCAAACTAATAGAAACGATGGCCTTCATACGCAAACGGTGTGTAAAGCTCGAATCATATTCTTTGTTATCAGTTTGGTCCGGCAGGGAAAAATCGTAATGCATTGGAGGTACTTCAATGAAAGAAAACTTAATCTCAGTATTTTTTGATCAAAGTAAGACAGCTTAGATCGATTCAAAAAGTTATTCGGAATCGATCGTTACAAAAAGAGCTAAGGCCCTCTAGGTCTTGTGTACATCCGACATGATATTAACTTTTGATTGTACGCATATATTAATATTTTATAATTTTGAACAAAAATTTGGATTGATAGATCATATATTCTTTACGTCGGGTTAACGTACGTTCTTAAAGCCGGGAAGAAGCGAAAAAGAAATCAAAATCAATTTTCTGGAGATGCCTAAGCTAGGTTGGACGGATGGTGCGATGAAAATTATTTTCAGCTTATAAAAAAGTGAAAAAATTTAGAAAATCAAAAAAATTTCCAATGGTAAATAATATTTACATATATATATATATATATATATATATATATATAGCTTTTTTCTTCTTAGATAACATTATTGAATTGCATTTACAACAACTTAAATAGATGACAGCTTTTCTAAAATAGAAAACAAGATTTAGAAAAATTGTTTTAAAAGTACGTGAAAATTATCTAAAAATATATGATCAAATAATATATAAATTAGACCTGAATGCAATTCAAATGTGTATGGATTTTGCAGCACACGAATGTATATTTTTGTAGCCTTTTCTTTTTCACATTTCATCAACTAACGTAAACGTATTTTACTGCTGTTTTTCAGCTGAAACCATCGACATGTCCGAAGACACTGTAAATATCGGCATTGAAGCTTCCTTATGAATTCCTTTCGTACGAAAGATATTCGAAATGAGTTCTCTCTTAATAAGTGTTAAGTAAACCTTAATAAGTATTAAAAAAGTCCGATTTTGGTGTCAGTTAACTTAACTGATCAAAATAAATTCGTTTCTTTTCTCTGTTTGCTTTGAACGTTTCCCAAATGCAGCGCATGTATGTTTTGCAATCAGTTTCAGACAACGACGTTTCATCAATTACATCTTAGTTGGCTGGCTTGTGAATCGGTTTCGATCATTTTCAAATTTGGTTTACGATCATTTATCTGTAATATAAGAATATGACATTCGTTTTTTGTATATATGTACGATAGACGAAACTACGGACAGAACGGACAAGTTTAATTAACAGAGAATCGCACGGTCTCTAACCAAGAATATACCCATTTTTTTTTTCTATGATAACTTTATTATGACTTCAATGAATACTTTTGAGATATTCCTTACTCTTACTAACGGACAAGGGAAGGACAAGAATTAATATGTCCATATGTCCCGAGTGTCGATCGTGCTGGAAACAAAGAAAGAGACACATTTATAATTTGTACAAAAACTTTGCTATAAAATTGCAAAAAAAAAGGAAAAAAAAACATCTCTCTGACGTAGAATAATATTCAACACTTGCTCTAATATTGCGCAGAAAAAGAAAACGAAAAAAGAAAAAAAAGAAACGAAAGTTTCCCCGTTATATGCTGAAATGCGTTCAAGAAAATCAATACGAAATTTATTTATTAAAAAAAATTTTCATGTAAAATGTTGAATTTATTTACTCAACAACAACAGGAACAACAACAATAATAAAAATAATAATAATAATAATATACATAAGCATTATGATGATGATGATGATGATTATCATTGTTTTCACATAATTTTTGAAAAAAATAATAATAACAAGAAAAATAAAAGGAGCAAAAGGAAGAGATAAGAGCTTGTTTTTTTTTTTTTCTCTTTTTTTCGTTTTATATAAAAACATGATGAGATGGTGTACCTTAAACATATGTCCGTTAGCATGTAAGTAAGCATGTATGTATATTAATGTATGCATGCTCATGTCGGTTTGTGTATATGTGTGCATTCTTCTATGTATATATTTTCGTACAATAGAGAAGAATGAAACATAACTTATGTAGAAGCATTTGAATTTCATTTCCGAATTATGCGAATCTATTTTTTTTAAACGCACATGTGTGTACGTAAGGACATACATTCACTCGCTCATGCATGCATATATACGATTTTTTAGATTTATTTACACATATATGTGTATCAAATAAAAGGAAAACACATATACATGTGTACGTCAGCCGGTCTAATTTCTAAAGAACCTGCATACATGCATATATACATACATACGTACATACTTTAATACGTTTATATGGAAGGCAAACCTATGTTTCAAAATAATGAATATAAAAAAAAAAAATGTATATATATATATAAACATATATATATATAAACACATATGTATATGTGTTTATGCGAGATGATGTTTCTGAGTGTTATGTGTGTAAGCATTTGAATATAACCGAATCAAAAGCTACGAAAAGAGTGTAAAGAATACATTTATTGTGTTTGCTGCCGTTCAAAATGATGATGTTGAGAGGGGTCCTAAGTAAAAATGTCAGAATATGTTGCCACATTATTATGTAAAATGGTTTAAAGATGTCTAACATCGTAACGCCGTAAATTGTGGCGGGCCAAAGGGGAGCTTCTTATATCAAAATCATCTCAAGCACACAAGCACTTGTGCCCCCGTATCTATGTTTGTGTGTCGGATTATGCCATTTTCGTTCAAATCTTAAGTGAAGCATCGTCATGTATTTTTTCAAACTACATGCTGTTTATAGATGTTGTTGATTATAAGGATGTTATGCTATTATTGTGTTGCTGTTGTTGTGGAGCTTGTCATGTTAACAACAACACTAACACCAGCATAAACAAGAAATCTGTTAGTTGTTGTGCCTATCCTATGTTATGTTTATTGTTGTTGCAAAGTTGATGAGTAACTTAAAGTACGTATGCGATTTGGTTTGCCAACAGGAGAGGAGGGTTGTTTTACGTTACAGTTACTCATTTCGTGTGGCTGTGTATGTATGATGTTTGTGCTGTGTGCGCGTTTACGGTTGTTGCTATACTACTACACTCGTGTACATTTGTTGGTTATTTATTTTCTGTTTTCGTATTCAACCATTTTTAACAGCTACAAAGACTATTAAAAGCTTTTCCGTTGAAGAGTTGAGTCAAAGCTCTTTCTTTCCTCAAGAATGAAAAGAAGACCAAAAAAAAAACAAAAAAAAAAAAAAAGAAACCATGAAAAAAACACAATATGGCGTACAAATGTGTTTTAACCATGTTTTATATTTTATATGTAGTTGGAAAAGTGTGAATCTTAATTAAGGGCATATTGCAGATATCCGAAATTCTTACACCTTAATAGGACACATGGGAGTTAATCGTATATGCTGACACATCTGATACATGCATCTGAGATCCCAAAAAGACCGAAAACTCACTGAGAAAATTAAGCGCTCCATTTCTGGGCAATCCTATTGGAAACGAATTAAGAATGATTTAATGATGATCAGTGTTTTATCAAATCCTGATCACTACTTACAGT
>NW_023998415.1:18175894-18176056 GCF_014805625.2 Glossina fuscipes
TTTAATGATAATCAGTGTTTTATCAAATCCTGATCACTACTTACAGTAGTTAATGTTCGTAGATCGGTAAATATCCGTTTCTGCGGTCCTCAAAAATGCTGACCTTGATTATTATAAAACATATCTCATCAGATTTCCATTTAATGATAATCAGTGTTTTAT
>NW_023998415.1:18176066-18231456 GCF_014805625.2 Glossina fuscipes
TTCGTAGATCCGTAAATATCCGTTTCTGCGGTCCTCAAAAATGCTGATCTTGATTATTATAAAACATATCTCATCAGATTTCCAATCATTTCATTTCAATACAACTCGATAAAGTTTCTTACGAAATTAATGGGGAAGGGAGTCCCGTAAGAGGTTCTGAAGTGCCCACGTCGTTGCGCCAGTCTCCAATAATAAGCCAGATTAGGCTCATTTTACCTTCTTGGAAAAAATGAAGATCGACTAATGCTTGGCTTAGCGAGCCTGCCCGCCCACTCATCTTTCCATCTGTCTGTGGCTTTTTCGAAATTCAGAAAAACTCAAGTTAAAAACTTATATTTTTTACCAACGTTCGGGCACGCATTCCATAGTTTGTATATATAAGAGTGATTTTCCCGCAACTGTCTTGATAATGAACAAAGAACTGAAAGAATTTAAATTAGAAAGAAAGTTAGGAGGAGCTGTGGCGGAAAAATAACTAAAAAGTAAAACGATGGAGATGAAACTTCGACAGTCAATAGCCTTAAGTGTGCGCGGTCAACCTTTTTACTTCATCCATGGAACAGACGTGGAAATGCTGACTACGGGCAGCAATTAGTTTAATAATGCAACTAATTCAAACTGCCCGAGCGGTTGTAAGGTTCTATAGGTATCAGCAAGACGTTTATTGTTGTTTTTGTAAAGAAGACGAACAAAACTAGTCTTTCACCAAGTCTTCCACAAAATCTTCTTTCTCGAAAGGAGCGTTCGAATATGAATGCGATAAATGCCATAGTGCGATGAAATTGTGTTGCACAGTCTCCCTGAATCTAAACCCATTTGGAGCCGGCAAACAAGTGCACTTTAACGGCTTTAAATTTCATAATACTTGATCGAGAGCTATTTTTTTCTTGCAACAAATATATAATCATTTATTCGATACGGATAAGTTGGAGAAGGTTGAAGGTCGATAAAGTTAAAGGCAAATTGAAAGACTTTAGCAGAAGGTTTCGAAATTACAAGATCGCTGGACTTGCGTTCGCAACCATGAAACGACATAAACGAGAGAATTTATAAAATTGCTTTAGGTTAGTTAAGAGAAAAGTAATTTTGCTCTAAGCTTATACCTGGAATAAAATGCGCAATTGAATTGAGAGGGAATAACTGCTGAAAAATACTACGCCTAACATAATCCTAGGCAGAACCATTTTGTTTTTGTGTTGAAATTTTTTAAATAATTTGCTTCCTACACCTTTCAATAATTTCAAGATTGAATTAAGTTAGGGCGGATATAAGCTATGAGGCAATTAAAAAGATCGAACTGGGCCACGGCCCACTATTATTAAGTACCCTAGAACTTTTTAACATAATGCGTTATGCAGAAGATGGTCGAAAATGTGGTCTAATTCGAACCGTTTTCAATAGCGTTCGTCTTTCCTTCCCTCCTTCTGCGTATTGTATACATCCGCACAAACTTAACATACGCTTGTGTAATAAGTCATGTCTGGTATAAAAAAAAACAACTAAAATTTAGGCATTTATTAAAGGAGGAGAATAGAGGATCATCTATGCCTGATCTATGGTTGGCCAAATCTTGCCTAGTTATGTCTAGACTTGAATAAATTGTAAGTAATTACGGAATTACGTAGATAACTTAAGAAGAGAAGGGTCATGAAGATATTCAAGCAAGATTAATTAAAGGATCGAACTGGTATGAATTGATCGAATATCTTGTTATTGACAGTGAAGATATCGTTATACTGTAAAAGCTTTACGTGGAACATTTTAGCCAGACAGTCGCCAATATCTGCTAATTCCGTAGGAATCCTGTAGAAAACCCGTATCTGATTTGGTAAACCAAAATCATCAAGCCTAATTATAATATCCTTTGGTGTTTATGCTTTTCACGACGCCAAGAATAAGAATAAGAAAAGCATGAACTAATTGTTTAACTTGCAGAAATGTAGGGAAACGTTAGAGAAACTTTTCAATGAACAAAATTATCAGACGAGCAGTAATAAATTCGATATTCATCGAAGTTGAAAATTGAAAGAGGCAGGGAATGGATGGGAAGACGGAGAATACAGTTACAAAGACACTCCTATGGACTGTTTAGAACTTACTAGAAGAAAGCTTAGAACTAACAGTTGCAGGCTATAGCCAACTGCCGCCAAAAGCTGACACTGAACACTCGCGATTTATTATGACGATTAGCTGACGATAAGCTGGGATTTCAGGTTTGTCGTTTATCATTCGTGATAAATCCTTTAACAATCGCTTCTGGTGTCCAAAACGATTTTTCGACCAGCGAATTGAGATTGTCAACAGAGGAGCTAGAGTTTCAAAAGACGAGACTTGATGACAAAACCACTTCATTTCAAATTAGGTAGTCGCGCCTACTTCTAGAAGACTGAATATTTCATTGCTATCACTTACTTTTGGGAACAATAAGTCTTCTTCAGTCTATAGTTAATGCGCTTATGTATACTCCCACAATGAAACCACATTAAGCATATTTTGTAATAGCTTTTCCGCTCGCACGGGTGCCAAATTTATCATGTGTCGTACATTAAGTCAAAAGCTGCCAACGTGCAATTACGCTATGGAAGCATTTCGATGCTTTTCATCTTCTTATTTCTGAAAAACGAAAGCCCGTCGCAACTCTTACACACAAAAACCCATACATGGATGGGCAAAGTGATCTCGATTTCCAAATTAATTCTCATCCTCGTAGATATTTTATTATCAATGTCGATTAATACAAGATCATACAGCATTTGACTTGGGATATAATCGATTTGGGATATAACCTTAACATCGCCTAACGAATTGCTCTGGGACTTCTTTATTCAACTTTTAAAATTTCCAGCAAATTTTTAAGCGAACCTAAGCATACATGGAAGAGCATGGAGGTGTGCTTGACTTGGCACTTAAAGGTTTTCGTTGTAATCACTTTTGCGAAAGCAGTCTGTTCACACAAATTGCATGACTCTCGACCGTGAAAGCGGCCATTGATGTCTTCAAAATTTATATTGTGGTTGTCAAACTCAATATCGATTCCAAAAGTTGCACACTATCGCTTTCTTTTGATCCATTTCAACCGTGCGAAACCGTTTCGTAAAATGCAACAAAATTGCTCTTAACGATAAACATATGTTTTTGTCGACTATTCAAGATATTTGTTACGAAAAAAAAAAATAATACCTACTAACATAGGTAATCTCAAGTGCTTCATATCTATGGCAGATGTCTGAGAAGTTGTACGTGGGTACGCTACGTTGTCGGTTTAAGCCCACGGTGCCCGATGACACTCGGGTTAGTTCAGCGTAACCAGCGTCCTCCACAGAATTAGACAATCCCTTTAAACTAGGCGGCTAAACTACACTGGAGAATCCAGATATGGAGTTGAAAGTTCGACTATAAAACCTTAAGCCTTACCTACGCGATATAGTCACAGGATCCCAGCTGGGCAGAACCAGACTGCCCTTCTTCAAGATATATTAGCATCGAGTGTTACATCTGATATGGCGGGCGGTATCATACTCTCGACTATTACTATATCATTGTATTTTACATAACCAGTTACCAGCTGGTTTTGGTTAGCATGTCCTTCCTATAGCCTATTAGAAAAGAGTGTTTCTTCTAGTGAACAACTAAGCTATCTTCCAGAAAACTTGTCACCTACTTATAGATAGTCCAAGCCTTAAACTCTTCTTCGCCGGTCGCGACCATTTCCAGGGATCACAATGAGGAGGTAAGAGTTTCGGCACATCTTTACTCCCCGAAAAGTATAGTGTATCAGCCCATCTGTAGCAGATAGCTCTGAGGGTTTAACGGTGCACCTGGCATGATGCCTTAATCAGACGGGTTGCCTACAACCATAGGCACTCAATTAAGTTGAGTGATCACCCCGCAGGGGGAGAGACAATCCCCTAATAAGGGGGCCTCTCTTACCCTGAGGTTCGCAGATAGTTCATTGTGTATGGCCATATGAACCACCACTCTGGTAGGTGGTGAGGCCTATCTTCACCTCGAAATTATTCCAATGGTTATGGAATGGTGAAAACCACAGCCACCACGATACTCCCCGAAGGGCCGCACCCAAGCAGTCAGGGCTCACAAGGATTGACTGACGTACTTTCCAGCGCACTTTCGTGGTACATCATATCAACCCCCCTGAGCGGGCTCCTGACCACCGTGGTGCTTAAAATTTGTCTACAAAGCCTTTAGCCTCACTTTGCGCTTTGTATTACTTATTGTAATACATTACTCTTCCTTTTGGACTCAACCATACAGTGACGGTTAGTCAATTCCGGACTACCTTTCTTCATGATATATAGTTATCGGGCGTATCATCTGGCATGGCCAGATTTCCATGCTCTCACTAATTACTATATCGTAGTACTTATGCTAACCAGCTACCATTGAGTCTGGTAAGACTTTCCTTTATAGTAAAAGCTTATAAGAAGATATATAAAGCTATATACCAGTGAACCCCTAAAACCATCTATCAGAAAACTCGTCGCCGAGTTACAGTAGTCCAAAGCCTTAAACTCTTCTTCGCCGGTCGAACCGTTTCCGGGGATCATCGCAAGGAGGTGAGAGTTTCGGCACATCTATGCTCCCTATAAAGTATAGTTTATCACCCCCCCCACCCCATCCCATCTGTAGCAATAAGAGCAAAGCAATTCAAAATTTTGATATCATTTCAAAACATCGAATTGTCGTCCGACAATTATAAATTTAGTTGACTTGGCCGCCGCCAAAGCAAATTTCCTTTAAAATCATTCATTTTTAATTTATTCCTATTAATTATTTATTTATTATATATATCTGATTTTTTTGTTTTATTTATTTATTTGTTTCTTTTTTTTTTTTTTTTTTTTAAAAAAAAACATTTGTTTGTGCTTTCAATCATTGTGTGCTTCTCGCTCCATGTGTGTTGACATCAATTATAATAATTTTTTGTGTGCATATTTTTTCACTTTTTATTTTTGTAATTTATAGTCAATTTTTATTTATTTTTGATTAAGCCCTGATATGATAATAAAATTTAATTAAATTTAATGATGTTTACACAATGGTTCATTATTATTTACCATATTGCGCGCATTATATTTATACATATTATTTTTTATATTCCCGCCTGTTCCATTGAGTATTCTCTTTCCGTGATCTATAGTGGACACGTGCCTTCAGATAAATATTGCAAAAAAAAAAAAAAAGAAGTAAAATAAAAAATAATTATTGCTTTCTGCTATAAAAAACTTAAATTGTACGTTCAATGCGCATTTTTTTTTTTGTTTTTTTCTTGTTGTCACACGTTTGAATGTTTTAGTGAATTTTAACCGTTTTATTATTATCTTATGTCAGACAATTAAAAGCCAGTTTTCGTGAAAATTTTATTTTATTGATACACGAGATTGTTACGCAGGTGTTATAAGTGTAAATGGCAATCAAATCTTGTTTACATATTGTACTGCAACGCGTTGCGTCAACGTCAATACAGATCACGCAAATCACGCAAATCACGCAAATCACTCAAATCATCTCATCTCCGCCCCGATAAAATGCCTTTCTCGTAAAAAAAAACACCTCTTTTCGTTTCACTCTTTTTCACACTTTTCATTATCTTAACACATGCAATTAATTAATTTTAAAAGGTAAAGGACGAATCTTTTATGCCTTCCATTTCACAGAAATGGATTGTAAATGCAAAACATTTCGTTAAAAATGGGCATATGAGTTTAGATAGTTTAGTTAGGGATTTAGGTTAACAGTTTAATAGTATAAATTGTGGGTTAAAGTTGCTGCCTGCTGCGGGCAAGCGGATTACGCTTCCTTCCAATTTGCCCTTGTGACCATCCAATTAGAGTTCAATTACTGTATGGTGATCTTTAACTTTAAGTCAAAGACTGTAAGATTTTAAAAGCGTAGGCAAAAAAATTCCGTGAATCTCGTCCTGCAGTGGTGATGAGTAAAAACGTTTCACTGCAAAATCCTATACGTGTCAGCTGACTGCGGCGCGAGGTGACTGAGAGCAAAACGCTGAAGTAGAGGTTATTTAAATATCACATGCTTTCACTCTCTAAAATTTTTTTTTTAGTAGTAACAAATATATCTTTGCAACAAGTGGATCTAACTTTTGCAGTACTTCTTTGGAAATGTCTCAAGTATCTCGGAAATATGAATTTGAAAAATATTAAATGCTTTTCTACAGTTTTGAAAATCATTATTAATGCATTTGATTCTTAAAGCCTGGAAGAAGAAAAAAATAATTGGATGCTGTATTCATGTGGCATGATAGGGGCCAGTGCTTAATGTTTTGTTTGTTTTAAAAAAAAAAAAGGTTGTTTCCGTCACAACTTTTGATTTTCTTTTGTTTGTTTTTTTTTTCAATTCAATCATAATAACTGTATGTTTACCAATATGAACGCATTCTTATTATGTTGCTTTAGGATCATTCCTTCGCAACGTTCAGTTTTTTTAATAAAAACGGCGAACCTTCGCTTTGGGAACAATATTTGATGGAATTTGGTTTATATATAGAGAGATCTCTTGATTCCTGTTTTCAATCAAAAACGCGTTAATTCTGCATTTCTCACCTATGCATAGGGTATAGCAATAACGGAAGAATGCTGCTTTTGTTTCGAAAATTACATTTACCAGCAGTAAAAATAGATCAAATGGACTTTTTTTTTTATCAATGAACGAATTCTTTCAAGAATATTCGCCTGAGGCCCCGAGTAGGCAAAGAGTCTCGACTGACGACTCCAAAGGTCGTGGGTGCAAATCTTAATTCGTTAGAGATGGGTTTGGATGCTGCTAATGCTTTAGCACTTTACTCTCAGGATTTTATTTGTCTGGCTGTATTGACAATAACAATAATAATAATAATAAGAATTGTTACTGATAACTATATGATTCGTAAGAAGAGCTTTGTTCAACGTTGGAGTAATATAGAGTAGATTACGCTCAATGAAGATTCGCTTTCATAATCGACTGCATATTAGTTTTGTGTACTTTCGATATTGCGTTGTGTCCATTTATCATTGTTATCGTCATAGTTTTTGAAAACATTTCGGCATAGAGCAGGGCTTGTTCAAAGAAGCGAAAAACAGCGTTGTGTGCCCTTCAGCCTAACGAAAGCACTCTCTTACACACAAAGGGTGTAAAATGACTTAACATCGTTTCTAAGAGAAATCGGCAAAGATTTATTATCAGCCATATTCAACGTATCAAATAATTTTGAGAGCGATTGGTAGCACATTTTGAATATGGGTTCAACAATTTGCATATAAAAATTGTACTCACAAGTATTGCTTATTTGCAATGGAAGTCTTATTAACCGATGCCATTTGGTTTATTGGGCGATTAAGGCCAAATCATAACAATTAATGACGACTTTGCGCTATATTTAAAATAAACTGGAGAAAGGGAGAGAGAGAAAAGATTTAATTCTTAAACTCTTGGTCTTCGCGTTTTGATTTTAATATACGGGAACGCATAATCGAATGACTGATGGTAGACACTGTCCGCTTTCTTGAATCACATCTGATTCTAATATCTTTGTCAGCTAGTAAAACTTTCCTAAACTGACATCTAAATTCCGTAGGCATTTGCGAATAGGTCTATGACGGGTGTTCTCAGAGGCTAAGCACTTGAAACGCTTGCCGAAAATTTTGAAAAGATTTAAAATATATCAGTGCTTTTCCCTACTAACCAATGTTGGATTAAAAACGAAAACATTATAAAATAGAAGGAGTTGACGACTTTTCTAAGATGAGCACTTCTTTAGGAGTTTTAGGTGTTTTCGATTTTAATTTTGAAAATGATTAAAATATTTAATTACGATTTTCCTCCTTTTTTGTAAAGACGGAAACAAAAGACAAATATATATCTGGGAAAAATAAATATACCCAGAGGTGTAATTAAAACTTTATAGCAAAAGACAGTAAATTTTTTGTAAAGAAACTGTAGAGAAAGGGTTTCATACAAAGTAGCAAAACTTATCCAAAATGATGTAAAATACTCTTAACGGTTAATGATAATTACCTAACGTATATATATGTATATGCTTGTAAGAGTAAGACAGACAAAAATAATAATAAGAAGAAAAAGCACTGGAGGAATTTATAAAGTGAAGTATGTAATTAAAACATTAATACCATGAATAGAATATAAAAGTTTAAATTTATTTGAATGAGAATTTAACTCAAGTGTTATTTAATAAAATGAAACAGGAAATGAATGCATTATACGCTGACACATCATAAAAATCTTTTATTAATCTTTTTATTATTCTTTCTATCCGATGTGATAAAAAATAAATAAATAAATGTATAAAAATAAGAAATTCAAACGAATAAGAAGAAAAAGAAGAAGAAATTATATATAAAAATCGAAAGGACATTTAATTCAGTTGGTGCTTTAGAGATCCCTCAAATCAGTAGCGTCATAAACGTAAACAAGGATTTCACACAATTGTCAGGATATTCATATATATGTCGATAGTAATGACAGCAAATGTTATTTGCAGAGTTTTTATGGCAATTATATGAAGGCAATCGAATATATATTCCAAGAGAAGGGGGATGATTTTTACATTTATAGACAACTGCTACTGCTACTGCTGCTGCATTTGCTTTAAATTCAATGGAAAACGAAAAAAAAAATAAATATTTTTTACAGTAGTAGTAGTAGTAGTAGTAGTAGTAGTAGTAGTAGTAGAAGTAGAAGTATTAGTAGTAGCAAGGACGAGAAAATAAACGATTTTCATAAAGTCAAATAAACGCTTCATATTCGTCATTATTTATGAGCAGGCATAGAGTGCTATGTTACGTTTTTACTAAGTCTTCGGTAAATTCATTTTTGTTTTATCGTAGAGCGTCGCTATTACATTGAATTGCAGACCTCAGCTGGGTTGTTGTTACAAATTTAATGCTGTTAACACCGCCTTCATCATCATAGTAATAAAAAACAATTTTTCTTATTTTCTCTTTTCATTCCTCTGCTCTACTGAATGTCCTTTGGGTCTTGAGCGTATTATTGAAGGATTATTAAATTGGCGGATTTTTTTTTGTTTTTTCATATTCTAGTTATTAATAATTTCGCTCAGCTCTTTAACACATTGAAATTCGCGTGCGAATTTTTATACTCACCCCCCATTAGGGGGTGGGAGAATAATAGCTTTGTTATTCCGTTTATAACAATACGGCATCAGATTCTCTGTCGATTTTTTCATACCATACACGTATCTGCCCGACCATCTGCTGTTGCTGTTGCAACCTTTGAAAGAAAACAAAGCTGAAATATATTAAGTATACGCTAAGTATTAACTATACGCTAAAGTTAATTCTCTTAGCCTGATTTAAAAATCGAGAAAAAAACGAGAATTTTGATTTTATAGAATTAATAAGAAAATAATTTCGGACTTTTATTGCGTTGTTGTTATCTAGTAAGTTGTTATCTATTAGCAAGTAAGGCCTTTTTATGCTCTAACGCTCGAGATTATGTCGTCTCATTTCTTCTTCTTCGTCTTCTTCTTTTAATGTTGCAACCTATCGAAAATCGTTTTTTTAGCACTGAAACGGTAAATTTTCAGTAAAAAAATTATTCAAATTATTCGCTTCGCGAACGCAATTACCGGCCAACGGCATTCGGATAACGAATAATCATCAACCCTCGAAGCTACATTCGCGAAATTACAAATGATGGCGGACTTGATGGGTGACTCATTTTCCCCAACAATTAGGCTTTTCTTTTTTCACAAATTGTATAGACCTCAGATAGATGTGGCTTCAATATAATGATGAGACACTTCTTGAGATTGACAAACAAAATCAAAAAAAAAAAAAAAAAAATTATGTATGCACTTTAAGAGGAATGATGCCCTTTCCAACATCTCAAGCCGATAGATAAAGATTGAAAAATATTTTATTATACGTCGGATTTGGCTGCTGTTGAGATTCGTTAGCTGCTAATGCAGCGAACTAAACCTATTCCGCAGAATCAAACAAATCTTTTTAAAGACCAGCCATCTCCTATATTAACCGTTAAAATATATTAAAAAAGTACGGCTCAATAGTCAACTTGGCTCTGAAAAATGCAATTAAATTCACTGTTGGGAAAAAAAGCGAAATGTCTTTTTAACCAACCTAGCATAGCAGTCTTTTGTTGGAAATGTCGATGGAATTACGATCGGTCAAAAGCGATTCTGAATTATGAGGTGATGTCGTTCCATATATATCATCAAAGACCATTTAGTGATAGAAATCTGTATTTAGATAGAAATCAATATTTTTTCAAGTATCCAATATGTATATATATACATATATATATGCGTCCGCATAAAAATTCAACTGTGAATCATACAATTCTTATTTCTCTTCAGTTTGTTACGCGATTTTAGTTTCGCTTCCACCGTAACACTTAAAGGGCAATCTAACCGATATTTAGTGGGAATCTGAATTTATTATATTTGCTATTGTCAAACTATATACATATATTGTTGCTTCGATAAAATATTTTTCAAATCATTAAAGTTGGATTTCGTTTTCCTTCCTATGGTTTTCTTATTTTTTGTTTTTTTTTTTTTTTCTTTTCTTTGATTTATTTCTTATAGCAGTTTCTGGCGAAATGAAACCGCAAACATTATATTTAACATCATCATTAAATTAAGTGAAGCAAAACACCATCGTTGTTGTCATCATTTGGTTCCTTTTATTTAGGCTTAAGGCAAAAATCCACACGACATAATGATCGGCTAACTTAATGAATGTCGTACTCATCTCATGTTTGGGCTGCGTCTAAATGTTTAAACATTTGGTTCTTTTTTTTTTTGCATTTCGTTTCAAACATTTTTACTAATTAAAATTCTGACAGCATCTAAAAAGCTGTTGTTTGCTGACTACAAGGGTTACAATGTTTTGTTATTGTTTCATTAGCTCTTAAGTACATAATTGGACTAATAACGATTCCTAGTTAACGTTCGCTGACGACAATGAATACAATTTTCTTGTTAATACATGAAATAAATTGAATGAAGAAAGAAATCTACAGAAAAATGCGTTAAAGCAATAAACTGTTTGTTAAATGCTAAGTCCTCAGGTCAAAGGACAAAAATTCTGGACATTTTTTATACTTATCTGCTTTAGCTAGACTGGATTGCTTTATGAAAAAGAAGTTGCGATGTTGCTTTACGATAATAGGTAATGGGTAACGTCATTTAAGTTACAAGTCTCAATATTATTTTGATTTACGGTCACTATGTCATAAGACAATTTAATCGAAACTGAAAATTTTCAAAAGAAAATTTAAAGCCAATTCGTTAACATTAACGAACAGACTTAAAAAGAAGAGAGCAGAGCGCTCTTCGGTAACGTCACACCGGTCAAAATCAGTCCTAATGAATAAACGAATGAACAGACGCTATGATATCCTTGGGCTTCATTGCGTAAGTGTCTTTCATTTGAGAGTATAGTCAAGCGAGTATTAGTTCAGGCCTGTTAGAAAACCACATCCGGTCACAGATTAATCTATACAATGAATGAAGCGATCAATAACGCGTCACATGATATCGCGGATCTTAAACGCATTCCATTGATTCCAACATCTGTAACTGCAAGCGTTGTGGCTTGCTTTCACTTATTAGCGAACTGTAAATGAACAAATAATTGTAACGGTCTCCCTGATGGGTTATTCCATATGTGTTATGTACTACATTATAGAGTGTACTTTGCATATGAAATATGTTACCATTTCGTTCAGTTACTTTGTACCACATTTCTACTGTGTGTTAGTGCGTGTTTAAGTTCTCATAGCATCATAATGACTCACAGCTTTGCTAGGCAAGCATAGATCCACCGTCAGGTTCTTTTGATGAATATTACCCTTCCGCGTGATCCATCCTTATTGCAGCATGGCGCTGAGTCTTCGCGATTATCGTGTTCGATGCAGCGCCGTTAGGCTCAGATTTGTGGCGAGAAGACAACCTTGAGCAAGCTCGCAAAAGTCCTTATTTAATTTATTTTTTCATTCAATTCACGAGAGGACTTTACTTATCTAACTTTTTCCCCTTAGCGATTTACAAACATGAAAATTTCAACAACAAGTCATAGGCGACTCCAAGATGGTTCAGACGTAGGGATAACCTTTAGTTCGTCAGTATAAATGTTTGAATCTAGGCTATCATGTAGTTTGTGAAGTCAAAATTGGTGAAGCAAGTTGATATTTTCTACTGCGTACAAGTACACTATGACGATTTCGGGCGATCTGTGACACCTTAATTACATGCACGATCCAATAAAGTTAATGTTTAAAAATAGTTTTTGTTTTTTTTTTTTGGGCTAAAAATGATTTTTTTGCCAGACACGGGGAGAAACAGAAGGAAACTGTTAAAGTCAGCGGTGTTATTAACTACAAATTACTTTCTTGATAACCCAATATTGTATATGATGCAAGGGGCTGGTGTGATCTAAATAAGATGAGGCTTTATGATCACTCGCATACTTACCTTCGTGGGGCTTACATTACGGCGAAAAGAAGGGATCGATAGGGATGATATATATCATTTAATAGGAATGAAATTATCAGTTGATGTAAATATGAATATGTGTCTCTTCGTCAATCCGCCTCCCTTCTGCTCTATTCCTGCGCCATTTAAGCAATTTGGAAAAGCATTGTTGGAGCGCGACAAGAATCTAAAGAAGCCTTAGAAATTATTCGAAAATTTCAATGTATTTGCAAGAGTTATTGCTGTTTTTTGCAAGGCATCGATCGAAGACCAGAGTGGTACTAAGTATGTGGAGACAATTTTTAAAGTAGCTTCAATCCCCGCCCGACACATTATTAGCAAATATCTGACGATTTTCATACCTTCACTATGGCGACTGGCGAGGTGGGCATTGAATATCAACTGTAAGGTGAATATCCGTTAATTCGGTTAAAACTTAATTAAATTGAACTATTTAGTTACTATTGCTATGACTGCGTAATGGTGAAGAAAAAAAGTTCATTTCATTTAAACTATTGAAGGAATTGAATACAGTCTGAGTTTCTATTCGAGAACAATAAAATATTGCTGTCTATCTCTTCTCCATTCGATGTACGTCCCATTAACCTAAATAAGGCGAGATACGCGATAGTAAAAAACCCATTGAAAATAGTTGTTTGATTAGCATTTTCTCGCAAAATTAATATTTTAAAAAATTTATGTTAGCACAACAAAAACAAGCTTCACATTTACAGTTTGTACCCAAAAGGGTCATTAAGGGATTCGCTAACAAAAGAAGAAAAAAAGAGTGAGAAGGTACACCAATAACTTTAGCAAAACAATTTATTAACAACAACCAACCCTTAAACGCAGACTACTACCACTAAGACCGCAATCATTATTATCTTCGTAGTCATGCTTCTCATTTTCATTATAGTATCGGTCTCTCTCTCTCTCTCTCGTTCTCGTTCTCGTTCTTGTTCTCGTCCTTTATTTGGTCCTCACTCTCTCCGCGTCTCATTATATTAAGCACAATCTATCAAAACCCAAAATGGTTAAATGGCCGTAAACACATTTTATGCTGACTTTATAATGCCTACGAAAACTGTTGACGACATGGTTGAGGACAAACACTAAACTACCTTAAAATGATTAGGATAAAGGGGAGAAACATAGGCAGCTATTGGGGAGGAAGTATAATGAAGCAAAAAAAAAAAAAAGTAAGAAGAATGAAACACACATACACACACACACATATATATATATATATATATATATAAATATACAGAAACACATTTCTCATATAATTAGCAGCGGAATTCGGAGAATAACAAAATTTTATAATAGGGTGACATCAAGTATTTAAGTAGACTATATATGGCATACACCAACGAACGTCATGTCGTAGTAGAAAGGAACCCATCACATTTATATGTATTGTATAAATTTCCGCTTTCCATGTGCAGCAAGCAGTTAAGTACCATTTCCTAAGGGGGGCGTTTTGTTTGTTATAATAGCCTTTTATTGGCTTAATGCCTTTATTACCCATTTGCTTTGGATTCAAGTAGATGAAAGCTAGCGGGAAGGTTTAAATGTTTGCCCGAATGCGGTTTTAGCATTTAATTCTACCTCTCTAGAAGAGAAACATCCTTGAAGGTGTAGTAACGACGACGATAATAATATTGACGCTACCGATGACGACGACAACGCTGATGATAATGATAATGATGAAAATGATGATGATCGTATTGGGATTGAAGGGAGGTTCTATGCCACTGTAAATTAATTTGCGGTCAATTTGTTTTGCTTTAATTTCGGTTTATCGTTTTAATTTGTCCCCTAACAATTCAATTAATTTTGTCCACTTATACCGCTGCCCAAACTCTTATATTTTGCATAATATATTTACAGTAAATCAGCAAACAAGAAAATTAACTGAAATTAGTTTGTAATTAGTTGATCATCATTAAAGATTTATTTCTCGAAAGATAGCAATTCTAAGTATAAAATAAATGATTTTTGAATAAAAAGATAAATAAACAAATAAATAAAAATAGAAACAAAAATACCAACTGAAAACGCTAGAGCAGACTGCGACGCACAATTCAATACCCTATATCAGCCTAGAGTTATACTGAGAAATGGCTGAAAGTGTGGTCCGATCTGAACGGATTTCAATGACGTTCGGCTTTTTGTGCTAAACCACGCCAGTGTACCGAATTTCATCAGTTAATCCCAGAAATTAGAAACTGTAGGTTGAACAGAACGAAACGGACAGACGGACAAACAGGCATAAAACCGGCATTAAGAGAATGCTTCTGAATCGATCGATATAATGAAAAGTTAAAATATCCCCAAGATCCTTCTGGGTGTTACATACATCTATACAAACTTAATATACCCTTGCAGCACAACAATATTTTGTTAGAAGACAGACAATCTGTTTTTCACTTAAAAAGTTTACATACAAGGGACAATGCAGCAGCGAGTCCTCATCTATTATTTCAAACTTAAAAATTTTCCAGTTAATGCTCAACAGCTGTGCAACGAATCTGTGCTGTGTTGTGCTCGTTGTATTGTGTTCGATTTTAAGGAAAAAGACGAAACAACCGCATAAACAATTAATAAATGTCTAATTTACAAAAGTTTCTCTCATCCCAACTAAGGTCTTTTATTATCCATTATTTCGTTTTTATAAGTCGTACAGTTGGTGTACAAATATTACCAATAAGTTATATGCACAAAACAAAGGCAATTTAGTGTACTGTTGTAGTCCGTTAACATATATTTTTATTTTTTAGAATTTCAAGTTTTAGGCTCTTCCGTCTTTCAGCCCAGCGCTTCAAATCACAAAACTCGGTCTACATTCAACCATTGAATCAAACCATTCGAAAAGGTCTGCAAAATACAAATTTATCCCTCTGTTCGTAATATATATCTCTCATTATGGGATTAATTTGTGCGTGTGTACTAATACTAATTTTACACCTTTTCTGTGTTATATTTTCCGGTACACTTCATGCTGGACATCAAGTTTTTTTGTATAATAAACACAGAGTATGGTAAAAGTAAGTAAAAGTTCTGTTGCAATATATTTATGTATCGATTGGACAAGGGTACGCTGTTGCTTACATAGCACATTGCGCTTACCATTTGCCAATACTTAAATGATGAAATGCTTCGTTATACCCATCACCGAGGGACGGGGATTACAACATCCAGATGGAAGGTTCAAAGATTCTACAAGCTGTCAGTCTCAAATTATTTTCCTATTAGGCACACCGTGTATATAATGCTGCTTTATATAATGTTTGTCGTAAACTTTCTACTCGTCTCAAATATGAAAAGTTCGGGTCTAAATTTTGGTAATAGCACGAGAAGTCTTCTAGAATGGGTCGTATCATCCTAAGACACGAGTAATCTAAATAGAAAACTCCTCTACTTTCGGTGCGTTTTCCTCGCTACGCATCAGCCAACAGACGTACAATAAAACTTCACGCGTAAAAACTGCCAAAAATATGAAAAAATCTGTCCAGCCCACCCAATACTGTAACAAAATAAAAGTGTTTGGCGTAAAAATTTCGAACACAATTGAATATAATTTTTTCATTTATTTTCAAGATATAAGCGACGGACACGAAAGACTCGTCCAAGTCCGTATATATTCTTTCATTTTCTTTTGCTTTTTAATTTTGATGGGGTTTTGTATATGTGTATTTTACTTATTTAGACGGAGAGGTTAACATATTTAACATAGTTACGAATAACTTTTAATTTAATCTATAATCATCGGACATACATGTCCTATATTTATCCCACTTTTTATTTTAATTGACATAACCATGAAATCCTAGAATTAACTGAGAGCGAAAGGCTGGAAGAATAGATAACCATGTAGTAAATCAACTAAAAATCTTAGAACTTGATCTTTCATGGCTTCTTCGGGGTCCAGCAAACAGAGATGCAAGTTATAAGTTGCAAGTATGCCCTCGTCCTACAGTGATGCAAAAAAAGGCAAAAATTAAAAAAAGACAAGAGCGGGCAATGTGCAATATTCGATCCGAACCATATATTTTGGAATTTTGTTTGTTTTTTTTATTAATTTTTCATATCCTTTAAATAATACTGACAAAGCGGCCATCCGTTCCATGTTATGATTGTCACAGGACATTAATTCATAGTTGACATCATTCTGTACATTTTCATGTTAATGATGAAAGTTTGAATTGTTAACAGGCTTATGAAAAAAAAACTTTTCGATTTTTACAAAACTTTTCACTTTATATGAAAATGAGAAAACGCGAAACCTGTCACTTGATGCTCTAGTGAAACCGTAAAAGCAAAAAATATTAAAATGTATTGTTGCTGACATCGGCTTTTTCCCTTCTTTTTTTTTTAGCCATCAAAGAAAAAAAAAATTCAAGGGTCCTTTTTGGGTGATGCGACGCGTATGTAAAAAGATGCTAAGCATCAGAGATATTTTGATTGCTTTTCTTTAAGCTCTCGTTCTCGGGCACCGATAGGAACAGTGAAAATAAGTTTCAGCGTAGCACGAGCTCGACCGCCTCGTCTACTATTCAATAACTGTGCTACTCATATTGAAACTGAAAATTTAAGCCCAAGCGTTGGATATTCAAATGGCTTGTGATAAAAAAGCCAAATAAATAGCAGACGATAATGAAGCCCTTACCTGCAACTGGCAGCGTTAGTCAACTCAGAAAATTAGATCTTAGTGCGTAAGAAAATACGTAAGGATTGTAATATTTACGTGTGTAGGCAATATTTTGCAATCTGTTAACTTCGTTAGAAGCCGGCTTCCTTTATATTTCCTTTAATTTAATTTAATTCGGACGGAGTTTTTCATATAACTTACGTCATAAGGTAAATTATGAGCGAATAGAGAAGCTCGGATTGTCGTCAGTTTTCATAATGTTTTCCTCAGTAGACGAAGGCTGCAATAAGATTAAATTAACTTAATAATTATCGTGTGCTTTGGTTTTTTACAGTAAGTTGTTTATCTTGTTATCTTTTCTTCTTCTTAGTGTCCGCCAATTTATCGCAATCCCATCAGCACCATCAAGCGAACGACAAGGATGGAAAAAAGAAGCATACTCGCCCAACATTTAGTGGCCAACAAATATTTGCCTTGGAAAAGACATTTGAGCAAACCAAATATCTGGCCGGACCAGAAAGAGCTAAATTAGCCTATGCCTTAGGAATGACCGAATCACAAGTGAAGGTAAGAAGACAAACAGTAACAAATAGCCAAAACAAAAAAAAACAAAAAAAAGCAAAAAAGACCAAATTGAAACAAGGCCAAAGAAGAAGAAGAAAAAGAAGAAAATTTGCATTTTAATTACAAAGGCTTAGAAATCAAATGGAAACTAAAAAATGAATTGAATGAAGTGTGCGTGGGCTTAGAGTACGGCACTAAAAAAGATTTAAAATTTTAAATTTAAAAAAAAAAGGAACAATAAAAACGCAAATCCTTTTGTCATCAAATTTGTTGTAAACATGCGGCAGTGAGGGTACAAATTTTCCCGCTTTTTTACGGTCTAAGCACGCGTGTTGTGTAATCTTATAAAGCTGTTGTTGTGTCATTTGTTTTGATATTATTTGCAGATAGCGTTGAGGGAAGAAAGATTTTTAGATTTTTTAAAAAAATTTGTGCATTTTTTATTGATTTCCTTTTTGGAATTTAAATTATTTTTGGTACCCAGTGGAGAGAATAACGAAAAAAAAAAATTGTTACCGTATAAAAATGCATGTTTATATATATACAGATATATATATATATATATATATATGTATAATTTTATTTATAATATATATATATATATATATATATATATATATATATATATATGTTTTCTGTCATAATTTCTCATGTCCAAAATTCAATTAAGATAACTTGTTGTAATTACAACTGTCAAGTGCAACACTTACTAAGGACTAATAATGTATCACTTATGCATATGTGGAGATGTATGAAAACATACGTAAATGGGTTTACTATACAACCGATGATATGAGTTTATTATATACAAATGTATATATACAATTCTTTATATATATACGTAGATATGTATGTATGCATGCATGCGTGCTTGTACATTCTTGTACATATAATGCTTGCAAGCAATTTACAATTTTCCCCCTTAAAATTTAATCACAGTCTTTGCAAACATTACAAATGTTTTATAGTAAACTAATTTGCATTTTGTCGTGTTGTCCATAAAAACACACATACAAAGTGTTACAGTAAGAACGACAATATAAACTATATGTGAATGCGTATTTGCATGTATGAGTGTGTGAGTACAATTTTATACAATTTATTATTGTTATTGTCAATTTGCATACTGTCATCCAAATCGACTTCCCATTTCTTTCTTCCTCCCATATTCTCTTTCATCTGTTTCATGCGCATTTTTTTTTTTTTTTCCACTCAGTCTGTCTTTCACCCATCATCTGTCTATGATACTCTAAGACTCATAAAATCCATCATTCATCATCTGACGCAATGATGTTGTCCATAGACAAGCCGAGACGCATACACTCACAAATGCATGCATAAACGTATATATATATGTATAGATATATATATATATATATATATATATAAACAACATTTATACGAATTAATTGAATATGTATGAAGAGAATATGTGACATTCGTTCATATATAGAAATACATATGTTTGATGATTACACACGTAAGTATGTGTATATGATGATGAGAGATGAGAGAATTGCATAATCCTGAGTCACAAACGCGTATTCATACTAGAAAAACATAACATTTACAAACTGCCGACCATTTGTCGACTGTTCGCCGTCCCTTATGGGGGTAAATTTTATGAGACGAGAGAGTGTGGCGCTTTCACATTTCATTTCATTTCATTTCATTTCATTTCATTTCATTTTGTGTAGATGATGAATTCAAGTACATTTTGCCTCATTCTTTGGTAATTAATCATTTTACTCATCATAAGCATAAATTATTATGTGTGTGCATTTGCGCGTATGCCTAGGCCTATGCCTATGCCAATGTACCTTGTGCGTATGCGTGTTTGTGTGTGCGTGCGTGTGTGTGTGTGTGTGTGTGTGTGTGTGTGTGCGTGAGCGTATATGTACAAACATTGTAACCAATATACGACGACACGTTTAACTAAACATGTCTCGTATATTCACTTTTTTTTTTTCGTTAGATTTTTTTTTTTTTCTTTTTTTCTCCTTGTTTTCTGTGTCTTACAAACACGCACATATTTTTTTACTCATTTACTCTTCGAATAAGCGCATTTGTCTACAACTGGAATACTCTAGTTGTTGTTATTGTTATTGTTGTTTAATGCTGTGATAAAACTGCCATTTGCATTATTTTGTGTTCGTCTGTTTTATCATCACGTGGCCTGAGATGATGTTGTGATATAGTGTAGCATAAGCTGTAGGCGTCAATTTGTAATTTTTGTGATGTTTTGCTTGTGCGTGCTATGTTACTGTATTTATTCATTTATGTACGTCATCAATGTTGTTGTTGTTACTACGATTAACTTCATTAAATATGTTGTAAATGATAAAATTTCTGTGATTTCTATGATTTCTGCGATTTTTGTGCTCTTGTACACTATACGGGAAAAGCGATTTAATGAATAATAGATGAGAAATATTTTCAAATAAATTTTTCTTAACATAAACACGTACGTTATGTATCCGTGTTCATAATACATCTTTTTACTGTACTGAACTACCAGTTGATTGATGTATTGCGCGTATGAATTCATATAATGTTGTTCGTTTGCAATCGATTTTTTCCTCACATAGCTTCAAACATTTGAAATGGTGTATATTAAAAAAAAAAAAAAAAAAAAAAAAAAACTGAGCTTGTATTCGAATTTGTCGGGCGTTTTAGGCAATAATTCCTCGATACAAAATTTAGTCTTATACCCTATGTTGCTGATTATGCAACGCTTGACATAAACCCATCTCTCATTATACCGATCGATTGTCTGCCCGCCTGCTCGGTGGCTGGTCTTGTATTTTTATGTTCATCCCACAAGTCGGACTTTTAAGATATATTGGCCAAATTTGCTACATCAACGCGTTTTGGACCGGAGACAGGCGCTTTTAAATATGGTTCAAATGGAGCCACTTGTCCGGCCACTTCTCATAAAAAACCTTATTGTGAAAACTAGTAATAGGAATAAGTGCATTAATCGAATTAGTATACGGTATTTAATGGTGGGCCGTGTCTTAAGTCTAGTTTGCGCGAACGTAGCTCATTCCCATCTCAACACATCGGTGAATTTACAACCTTTGTATTAGCGTAGCTAAATAGGTCACGGTTTCCTATATTAAAGACTTGAGCGCAATATGTTCTTCTATGTTTTCCAATTATGAACTCAAAACCATCATCCAGTGACACTGTATGTCTTCAAATAAAATTACAATATATGACGCATTATAAATTTTCTTGACCGAGTAGCATAGACTTCTAAGCCTCTAATATATGTCATGCTTATCGTGAGAGCTATATGGATATACTGGTGACGTTCCGTTGGTGAGTTATTAAACTAATAAGGGCACCGGTCGGAAAATATATTTCTCAACTATTTATTTATGATATCTTGTCCACCCTAACCCATGCATCCTAAGCCTTTTAAGCTCATTTGAACTTTGAGCTTATATTGCACTTCCAAAAATTTCTTTTTTGATTTTGCTTTACATTAACAATCACACAAAAAGAAATATTTGTACATTTACAGTTAGAGTTAGTCATAATGTCAAAATTGCCCATCTTCGTCTTACTAACGAATCGTACTACGATGACTCTCACCACCTTTGCCGAGAAACATCCAATCGACCCGAGATTTCGGACACAGGTTCGTTGACGAACTGCGCAGGCCGTTTCAAAACCGTAACAGCAATATCGTATTTGATAGTTTCTTTACGGGTCATGAATTGAACCAAAGTTTATGTCTGTTACAAGCTTACATTTTTATGGGTTATTTCTCGCATCCAAGTTGCAGTATGGAAATAGAGAATCAGCTAAATCGGTTAAGGGGCACGCCTGCACTGCTCAAGAAACTGAAAACATTTCTGCTCTCGTGGTTTGTTGGTCGTTTCGTTATAAACCATAAGAGATGCGTGTTTATAATACAAAAACGGAAATAATAAGCCACGCCCATCTGAGTATGCGTCTTTCCTATGCGTTTTCTTTTTAAAGATGTTTCTATTTTGCTGCATATAAACCGAAATCAAAAACGAGTGAGAACATCATAGTCGGGCTTGGCCGACTATTAGATACACTATATCACATTATCTAACACAATTCATATTTTTGTCATAGAATCCAAAAATTCTACATTGTTTTTATAGGAACATACTGTTATGGGACTGTACATTAAAAATTATATGGCTTTGCAAACAAAGGCATACTTTCCGTAAGACTGGATTCTTATATAATACTACTCTTATGGATCAATTTTTATTACAAAATCTTAAAACTTAGATTTCTCTGCCCTACAAGGGATCAATTCTCGTGAAAATCTCTATATAGGTTAGGATGCAAAATGTAATTAAATTACTGTTACGACCTGATTTTCACCATGAAGTATTGAAAATTTGACTTTTTTGTCATATGAACTTCAGTTTGCGTTATATGAATGAAGGTTCAAAAATTGCTCGAGCCAAAATCCAAAATACTATCACTTAACCACTTTTGTCGAAAAATTTTGAAAATTGCAATTTTTTCCATATAATGACTTTTCGAAGTAGGACATTATATGGGTCGAAAAAGTGAACCGATCCGAACCATTTTCAATAATATTTGTACATGGGCCAAAAAATATGCCTGTATACCAAAGACAGACGGATACGTAGAGACAGACAAACAGGCAGGCTTAGATCGGTTTTGGAAACGATTCTGATGCGGTCGGTATTATGAAAGGTGCGTCTACTTTAAGCACTTCTGCGTGTTACATACGTTCGCACAAACTTAATACACCGTGTACCACAAGTGGTGTAGGTATAAATATATGACTTGTGTGTATAACGTTTTGTTTTTATATAGCTTTTTTGGATACATAAATAAACTTGAACTAGAAACATGTCCCTATCCAAGACACGGGATTCCGTTCTGAATGTGAGCCTGTTAGGTTCATCGTGGTAGGGTTCATTATAAAAACACATGCACAGATAAGGCTTAAGAAGAGTTTTACGATTTATATACGCAAACAAAATTAAATGAAATTTCGATTTGTTAGTCTTGTCAATAAATTAAACAATTAATCAATAATGAATGTGTATATAAGCAAAAATCAAGAATCATTTTAAGCGTTAATAATGCTGCTGTATGAGTGTGGATCTAATAAATCATTAAGAGATGAATACGAGCTTGGGCCCAGTCGAGCAGTTAGACAACGATGGTACAATTCGTAATCATGCGAAACCATCAAATATGCTATAAAATTAATTTATGGTTCGAAATTTAACACAAATGAACCAGAATACGTACACGTATACATAAGTTTATATATGAATACATAAATATATATATATGTACATGCCTACATGTACAAACATATATAAATTTGTACATACATATATATACATATATATATAAAACCACAAAAAACCCCTTAAAAATCTCTAATTTTATCCTTCTTTACATATCATCAGAAGACAAATTTCTATGAAGACAAATAAGAACAAAAATATAAAAAGCTGAAAAAAAGAACGGTTTAAAAAGTTGTAAAAACTGTCTTAATATGTCTTTTCTTCTTTTTCTTTTTCTTTTTTTTTTTTTTTTTTTTTTTTTTTTGCTTTTTTGCTTGTCTCTTCAATGGTATTGGTATTGATGTCGGTTGGCTGGTCGGTTATACTGATAGTTGAAAACGAATGAATGTTCAATATATCAAGTTGTGTTAGTGTTGTTGTTGTTATTTTTGTTGTTTAAATATTGTTCTCCCCTCGTATTCCCTGTTTGCGGAACACGTAAAAAAGAGAAAAGAAAAAAAAAAAAAACTCATAGAATCTATTTTAAGTTGTGTACTATGGATATACAATAAATTCATATCTACATATAAACGTTATAAACGTTATATGCATGCATGCATACATGCATAAGAATACATATAAATAAATCTACTGTGAGAGTTGTAAAACTATATAAATTTTTTTATGTTCTTGTTATTGTTGTTGTTTTATTTCATACCACCTGACGTGTTGTTTCATTGTTTAGCGAGGGTAACCAAACAACCATGTTCTGTCCAACACCCATCGACATTTTATACGTTATGGCTTATATCGTTTCTTTCTTTATACATATTTATTTGCATAAACGCGTGTGTTCACCTATACATGAACGTATACGTGTGTTTGCTTATGTGAATGTATATAAAATCTGCTCTCAATTGCAAAGAATTTTAATTTAAGACCTTGTTGCTGGTCATGCTATTTCATGCTATATATTTCTTTTATTCTTTTCCCCGGCTCCTTGGACTTCATGTTGAGTAACGTCAGACACGATTTTTATTTGCCTTTCTTTTTCGGTTCGATTATTTTCTCACTTGATTTGTTGCGCGTTTACGTTTTCGTATAAATTTCATTGGTAGCCCAATCGGCCATATATTTTCCAATAGATTTCCGTATATTTTATATATATTCGGGTTGATTGCTCTGTCGATCTTGTAGTACATTGTGTCTCCTTTTTTTATATTTAGTTTCTTAAATCTTTTTTAACGTGCAAAGGTAACGTATCGTAAATTTCCAGAGCGTACACAATCGATGCCTTCTCAGTTTTCATTTGATTGATTTTGACATTTTGATGTCATAAATTCACTTACTATTCGCTTGGGTGGCATTTTTTTTTTTTTTTCTTCTTGACTTCGAGTTTTTCGATTTTATTGATACAAGGGTTTTATACTTTTTTAACAATTATTTGTAAGTTTATTTGATGACTTTTATGGTATATGGATTTCAAGAGATTTACAAAAAAAAATAAATAAATAAAAGAAAACGAAAACGAAATCTCGTAGAAAGAAAGCCGACGTTTTCGCTTTGGATCTAATCACTAATAGTTACGCATAGGCAAGCAAAGGTGTTTTCCCAAAAGCAGAAAAAGGTAAAAACGAAAAGTTTGAATCCTGCGTGAATCCTGCTATCGTTGTGTTTTTAAAAATCTAAAATTTTGCATCGATTCTGCGTCTGTAATAAGTTTTATAAACATATACTCAGGCAAAAAAAAATTTAATAAAATTTTCATTTATCGTCACTTGACTTAATGTTTCTCTGCCCGCAGCTTATGCAGCATACGTCTGTACATTTCAAGTACATTATAACGTTTAGCAGCAGCTTTTTATATTCATAAGAAAATGCCGCAAGCATCAGGATAAGTTTATTAATATCTGATATATTCAGTCGTCTTCTCGTCTCTTGTCGGCTCCTAATCACAAATTTTCTATAATAGAAACGTGCAAGTTGTACGCCTCGTATACAAAAAAAAAAAAAATTCAATTTTGAAAACAATATATCAAAAGTTTTCACTCACGTCAGTTATTCAAATAGAAGATATCATGCATTGTCATTGTCGCTATCTCACGTTTCATGTCAACTGCGTAAGTGCCTGGAAAAATGAAGCGGAAGAATTCTTGTACCGAACTCTCAAACTTCCGCGTATTTGAGCCAATATTTTTAAGAAGACTTTTACGTTTGCTTTCTTCCTTCCTTCCTTCCTTGTGTTTACGAGTGGTTCGCACTCATGTTCAAACTGTTTTTTTTTTTTTCTTTTTTTTTTCATTAAACTGGGTAGTTGTCAGCCGATATATATATCTGTATTGTATTGCATTGTATTAAATAAAAAATAGAAATCTGAGAAAATTGAACATTCGAGTATTGATATGGAATTAGTGAATCACTTTGTCGTTTAAAGACCAAATTTATTTTCACCGCGATGCATTTGTTCTACATGCCGCAAACACGTGAAGGTTCCGTAAATCAGGTTTTGTGAAGTGAAAACGCATCAAAGCGGGCACGAACGCAAATATCGGTGGCCAATGAGTTTCTTAGATGCACGCCACATACCAGTAAATTGAAAAGAGAAGAACGATAACACATGCAAGGAGATGTAGAAAGAATAGAAAGTCACATTTAAAGAAGAAGAAAAACAATTAAACATTGCACAGGTTTTGCCTCCAGAGACTAGTACCTCTTTGGAAATTTTAAAAGTTGGCCATCCGACATGCGTTATTTCGAACTGTTCGATAAATATCGGATTATTTGCAAGACATCGAAATGTT
The DNA here is from genome assembly GCF_014805625.2 of Glossina fuscipes. NCBI lineage: Eukaryota > Metazoa > Arthropoda > Insecta > Diptera > Glossinidae > Glossina > Glossina fuscipes. The sequence goes on from NW_023998415.1 coordinate 18,201,834, forward strand.
GTATTCGATGTATCGAGCTAAAATGAGGTTATGTTGCAAAATGAAATCCAATCATGCCCAAAGGCCATACTCTTAGTATATGTTTTACTTATTTATCTCGCTTCTACTCACCAGATATTCCTTCTTTATATCACAATCCTTTTTTCAGGCGCTTCTCTCTGCCGGCCTGACAAGTGTTTTCATTCTATAAAAAAAAAAAAAAATGAAAAAAAAAAAAAAAAAAATGAAAAATTAGCAAAGGAATTGGCCAAATTTGAACTGACCAATTTGAAAAATATTGAACGCGTGTCCAAAATTAAGCAAAAAAATAAACAAATAAAAAGATTTTAGTGGTGCACGCATAATACAAGGCATACTTCTTATTAGACTCCTTTTATAAGGCAGTTAATCTCTGCGTCAAATTTTTATTGTAGCAATATTTTCATCATTTTGCCACACTTTTCGCAGGAGCAGCTATATGAGCGAGGAAAAGCTCAAAATATTTACACATGCGATCGAAATTTTTCACATCAGCGCCGAACGTCGAAATGCTATTATTCAGCGACTTTATCGCAAAGTTTTGTAAATCGTAATTTTTTTCTTTCATATAGCGCGAGTTTTTCAAATGAATGCACTAGCAGGGGAAGGGTCTATCTAGTTCATTTTCAATGGGACTAGTCCTCAAAGCGCCACAATGTATACCAGATCTTGTTAAATTATAACCTCAGAGATTGATATCAGGCACACGGAAAGACAAACTTAAATCGATTTAAAAAAATGATTCTCTCTCTGTCTCAATCCGTCGGTATAATGGGAAGATGGTCTGCTTGCAGACCATGTGTCTTGTACGTTGAATATAGTTTTCTCACTGTATTGTACGCTTTCTATGCGCACTGACAGTAGATATTTTTAATTTTGGCATGCAGTCATTACGGACACTTCTCGCAATGTATACAACATACGCTCGATTCCTATTTTGTTAAAATTACGATTACTGTTCCATTATCGAGTTTTTTTATTCCCGGAATCATTACTTCTTCTGAGGATGGGAATTGAAGTCAATCCACTTTTTCATGTATCAGCCTATTCCGAACTATATCCTGAAACGATTGTAGCAATCCGCTCGTCCTATAATACTTGTACACGTTCTTCTGTCTTCCACTTACAGGTAGCAGTTTTCAAAATAGTTTGAGACAGAATTTTGTGGCAAGGGTTTAACGTGGTTTCCTGCCTGAAAGGCTTAACCCCACGGTGGCCCAAGCCACTTTTAAGCGTACTACGCCCCCTGGCGAGTTAGACAATCCCCACAGAGTAGGGGCCTAAACAGCACCAGAGTCCAGAACAGTTTATTGTGTATGGAACAATAAACCCCACTCTGATGAATGGCGAGGCCTAGCTGCACTCAATTGTTCCATTTTAGCTAGGAACTCGCCAACCACAATCACCACGAGTACTCCCCGAAGGGCCGCACCCAAGCAGTCAGGACTCACAAATTGATCAACTGACTGCTTCCGCCATAAGGCTTCCACTGTGCTGTTGATCAATTACCACCATTACCCGCAGGCATCCGTGACATGTGTTCAAAAGTAAAAATAGGTAAAAGGGGAAAACTTATTCGTCATATCCCTTTTCCATTTTTGCATGTATTAATTAATTTACCAGACATTTTCTATCAATCGGCCAAAGGGAAGGCCGTCCGTCAATTCCTTTTTGCATTAATAGTATAATTAATTTATTTATTTATTACGACTTAAGGACAAAGTCCATCATATACCCGCAGGCATACGTGGCTTTGTGAGGCGAGCTTCCTGACCCCCGTGGCTCCCAGTTTGTTTTGCAAAGCCTTATGGCATACTTTGGGCGGTTGTTAAAAACAACCGTACTTGCTTCGGATTCTCCATACTTTCCTGGTTGCCAGCCCCAAGTGAACTACTTTTCTTCAAGATATATAGGTTTCGGGTATTGCACTGAACATGGTAGACTAGTCTAATGCACTCTACCATGCACTCGCTAGAGTACTACCTTCATTGTACTTAAATACCATTCAATATATTTTCTCGGTAGTAACTAGCTTATTGAGTAAGAGCTCTTCTTCCAGCCAACCCCTCCACCATCTCTCAGAAACTCGTCGCCGAGTTAGCAGCCCAAAACCTTAAACTCTTCTTAGCCGGCCGAAGCCGTTGCCCGGGGATCACCGCTGGGAGGTGAGAGTTTCGGCACATCTATGCTTCTCATCAAAGCATAGTTCATCTCCCCATAGTTTGAGACAGCCAACAACTTTTGGTTTAAGAATGCGAATCCTTATCCTGACGATGGTTTGAGTTAAGTCGACAGCACGACAATACGACAACTCGCCATGTAACGCCAAATTAAAAAATCATTGTATAATAAATATGAACAAATTTTCATCATTTTCGATAAAATTTAATGAGAAGTGAGACGAGACTCTTTTTATTTTTAAATCGTCATCTTCATATTTAGCATTTTGTAGGTGTGGTCTAGATAGCTTAATTTGTCGAATTCACGTCCACATACCGGTTCGGTAACGAAAACTCAAAACTCCCATTATATTACAACAACAACTGAAATGTTGTTTATAGGCGGCTTCGGAGTGATAATGATAAAAATCACTGCAATCTTTCGAGGAAGGACGGACGATTCACTTAGATAATTTTCATTTATGCTGGCCCTGATGTTGCACAAGTCTTTAATGTGCCATTGGCTAATTTTTTGCTACGGTAACCAAACATTAGAATACGTTCGTGTGGTTACCATTGTCATGATTTACAACTTCATTTGCACGTTTATGTTGAACATGCATGTTACATGTACAATATGTGTTTGTATTTACGTATAACAACCAAAACATAATGTACAATAAAAAAACAATTAAATTTTGCTTTAATTTCATTCGACTGACTTTTTCCACTGCCCCCCAACTACGTCACTAATATTTTCGGTTTGAAACATAAAAATTATGTTAAACAAATAAGTTCAAGTTTGCATGTATATATAACAGTGTAGTGTGCGGTATAGTGCAACATGTGTAATACTGGGTTCGAGCAAAAAGAGAAAATGAAAAAAAAAAAAATTAAAATAAATAAAACTCATAATAATAACAAACATTAATACAAAGTCTTACAATGCAAAAATCTTTAACTCTAACAAATGATAACAACAACAGAATAGCAGCAGCAAAGAAGAAAAAAAAACAAAAAAAAACAAAAAAAACAAAAAAAAAAAACAAAATAGAAGAACAAAATAGAGTTCGGCCCAAAGAGTATTTTCCTATACGAACAAAAGGCAAACTATGCAGAGTATGTCTACACACAGAGACAACACGAACAAAGTCCATTTGCCTTCGCTTGGTATGTGAGATAGAGTCAACTGTGTTCTGTGTTGGAATTATCTTTATATGTTATAAAGACCATTAGTTGGCATCATTAAGGATGCTTTTCATGGTCATTATTTTCCGGCAACAGCTGTGACTTTTTAAAAGGGAATGCATAACTCAGACATATAAACGCATACATAAGCATAAGCAAACATTTGCTTATACTTATACAGTATGCAGGACATTGTACGGATAATATAATGATGAAGCTGTTTGCTTCATGTATTAAGCAAAGGGACGGACAGCAACCGAGTGTGTAACAAAAAAGCTTAACACCCACTTATTTTTGTGCAGAATTGCACGATCCACACTTGTGTCATATACGTAGATTATGATTGTTGTCGAATGATGGAAAATAAATGCAAAAAAATGTTTCACTTTTTTACATTAAAAGACACTAAAGTAGGGCTAGAAAGAAAACACATTTTATGCGGTAGAGACATCATTTTCATTTATAATTCGTAAGAATATTTTCGAGGCGTATATACGCAAGAAGGCAAGAATTTCAAAAACGTTTTCCTTTCGATCTTAAACGTTCAAATAGTTCAGTAAAATGGCTTAAGTGAAAAAAAAATCCAAATTACTTTACTTAATTTCTCATATTTTATACAACTGCAAGAACGAACGGACTTGTTGTTCGGACTTGTTATGAAGAAAGGGCATCTTCTCCAACCTTAAAATTATGTATAAAATTCTCATTCTCTTAATCTAAAGCTTCATTTCTTTGTCTTTCTGTTTCGTCTCGAAAAAGGACGCTATGCTGTTCTTGTTCCTTTTCCTTTTTTTTTTTTTTTTTTTTCTCTCTCTACCTTCTCGTTTTCCACATTTCTTCCTTCCCCGTGACAAACTTTGTACTTTTGTCGTTTGAACTCGTTCAGCAAATGCACCATCAGACGCGGATTAGAGGGCGAAACTTTCGAAAAATCATTTGCAGCCAATGTTTCTCGCCTATATTTCCTTAGCTTTTATTCATTTTCCACAGATGAGTACACTTGGGAAAGTTTGTTTATCGTCGTTCCAAATTGATGAATTATTTGATGGAACTTTCTTGTCGGCTAACGGTTCTATTTATCCTGTGAAAGCTTAGTAAGCCTGAGCGAAAGTTCAGAGAACTGTTGTCTCCTTTAACATAACTAAAAAAGATCAACATAATTAAAAGCGATCAATATTTTCTTAAATATTATCTCGATTCACGGTTTAAGAATTTTGATTGCTTTCAACTTTTAATTTTAAAAATTACGTAATTAATCTGAATTACAATACAACGTATTTCGCTTTGCCAATAACATATTTGTGTTTTTCTTTTTCCCCAGCAACGAAGGAAGAGGAGTGGATCGATTTTCTCAAGCCGTTTGCAACTGTCTGACAGTCATAAGGCAGTTCGAAAGGCCCGAACTCTGAATCGATTTAAGCATGTCCCTCTGTTCGTTTATATGTCGCTGTAATGTCGTTAGTAAGCATTCCCCTGGCCGTACTAATGAAGCTATCGCTTTTAAATATAGTCGAAAAATTAGGAGATCTTGTGTACGCGGCCTGCTGTTAAAAATTATCTAGTGGACGCATATTTTATGGATGATAGGCTAATACCTCCACAAAACTGGAAAGAATTGGCAAGGCCTGCTCAATTATATAGTGCGTCATAATTTCATTCTTATGACGTACAGAAGCAACCTGTAAAAAGCCCATAAAGTGCACAAATTTTTCGACAGTTCCAATTTCGGAATTCATTTAGGAATATGTGTCTGCTTGTGTGTCCATCTATCCGATTGCCCCAACCGTGCAGTATCAGTGATAAACGTTCTCCCATTCGCAAACATGAGGATGTCATCTAAAAATTTGCAAAAAAATTTGCAAATGATCCAAACTTTTCAAAGAACACGCCCAAGAACATCCACACGTTAATGTAACTGCAACTGTGAACACCCCCTGCTTTCCATGTTTCTTGCTTGTCAATCATAAAGTAAAACACCAACAACATATAAATTTCCACGGCCGCGTCCACGTTTATTTATTTATTTTTTCTTTAAAACTTCAAGAATAAATAGCTGAGTAAATAAACTAACAAACAGATTGGAAAAAATATTCATAGGATTGAATATTAAAGAAAGCTAAAGCCTACATTACGTGGGCCGATCTGAGCGAAACGCGCTAACCTATATACATGCGCCAATACACCTTCACAATGAATGCAATAAGCGCTTAGTCGAAAGTTATTACTACCTTTTAAAGTTTTAGAGACGAGAGAGAGAGAGAGAGAATGGAAATTTTTTCAACAAAATTTACTTTCATACGATGATTTATGGAGAGGCAATGCCCTTCACATACGAGCGCATATATGCGGCAACATATGTTGCAGCTCGGTCTGGATTATTATTACGGCTTTCCTAGTCCCCATTAACCGTAAAAGGTATTAGTCATGGTTGTTCCAGTTGTCCCAGTTCTGCTTATGCTTATGCCGCTAAGAGTCCAAATGTTTTATTTATTCTTAATTGAGGTTTAACTGGCGTTGATGAGCTTTTCGTCGTATGGAGGGTGGCAAACGCACATTGCTCTTTTTGTTTTCTTTTCATTTAATATATTTATATATATTTATATGTTAAACAGCTAAAACATATATTTACTGCTATGACCGTAAAGAGAAACCACCGATTTAATGTGGTTATGATTTGCACATATTGTCGAAGAGATTGAATAAATTATAATTGAATTTAAAGAAATTTTTTTAATTAAATTGTGGGTTAAAATCGTATGTTAAGAATATAAATTTTTCCTTTCTCTCTATTACTATAATAAAGGTTTGGTTTCAAAATCGTCGCACCAAATGGCGCAAACGGCATGCGGCCGAAATGGCTACAGCAAAACGTAAGCAAGACGATATGGGCGGCGATAACGATGGTGAATGCAGCGAACCCATGGATAGTGATAATGAAAGTTTGGATATGGGTGAGAATCCTGGCCAAAGAAAACGTATTCGCTTAGACGATAATTATAGACATTAGTTTTGTAAGGTTTACACTCTAATGAAAAAAAGGCAAACGAATTTAATTTTTAATAATAATAATAATAATAACAACAAAAAGGAAAAAAAAAACAAAAAACCGAAACAAAAACAATTCAGACTAAAACAAAATTTTTCCTTTGTTAAATAAATTTTAATAGGTATGTATGAATAAGTTTACGTTTTAAATTTTAAGCGCGTATTCTGAAGACAAATTATGCTTTATTTTTTTTTTTTTTCTTCACTTTAATTTCATTATTATTAAGTTTTATTGATTGAATGATTTCTTATAAAAGACTTTAAAGAAAATTTTTGTAAATAATAATTTTAATAATTAATGCTAAAAAAGACATCGAATGCCATTGTGTAAAAAAAAAAAACAAAAAAAAAAAAAAAAAAAACAAAAACACTTAAGAAAAGCTGGGATTATTATTAAAACAACTAATTAATAATAATAAGGACAAATTGTTTAAAATGGAAATTATAGAACAAATCCCTTTAATCGTACATTGAAACCAACCCAATATCCAAAATTTAAGTTAACGGACGAACCAACATTATCGATTGCTTTTCAAAGCCTGTCTGAGAATAACTCTATTTCGAGTGAGTTAGTACAACTTCCCGGACAATTTCGATCTCAATTGTATATTCCAGCACGCCGTACGCCGGCAAGATATATATATTAGTATCCGGTTTAAGAAAACCTTAATTTTAAAATTTATGGACGTACGGTGGCAAAAAAATAGGTTCTAATACGGAAGACGTTTTTTGCCGAAAGTATTGTCGAGAAAAATTTAGAAGCCAAGGAAAACAACTTTGTATACGTAGGCGGACATATCGAAGGAAAAGTGTTGGTAAGCAATACACTTCAATTTTTCTTCTCTCTCCCCCTAAAAGTTAAATTGAACGGAGAAAATGTGATAAGCGAAAATTGGTCTGCTTAATATCACTATGGAGATTTGGTTATTGCCGATGCCGATCAAGTGACGCATCGATGAGTTGAACATAAACGAATGGCATTTGCCGATTAGTTTTCAATACTTTTGCGACATTTATGAATATCATTAATGACGTCACTCTGTTAAGGGATAATTGATTCAAAGCATTTGATCAATGGGTTTGCAACATTAAAGACTCAAGACGAGGTTCATACTATAGATTCTGCAAAGAATATTATAAGTCTCTTTAGACATACACATAGATTAGTCATCTAGTTCATCTGGAAAAAAATTTCAAAACTTAGAACGGAAGATTGAGACGAATCTTATCCGGAAAAATCATTTAAAATGTTTTCTGTGCTGAGTTCGACGTTAGACTTGGTGCAATATGTAATGAGAGCCACCTAAATGATTAGTGAACGCTATGTTGCCAAACGAAACTTCGCAATTTTTATTGTTGTTATAAGAAGTCACACAACACACATTTGTGCCGAACTTGTTTATTTCCTTCCTTCACTTTACGTTTTACAAATCTTTTCCATTCCCATGGTTAACTTAAAGGCAAGCGATAAGATGTATATTAGGCTGAGTCTTTTATGCCCACAAATTCATTTATCACGCTCTGCGTCTTTGGCCCATTTGACCTATTTTCAATACCAATCTATGTGCAAGAATTTTTCATGTTTCTATCAAAATTTGAAATTGAGATTTTCGTTCTGTTGAAGCGAGATGGCTAGATCGATTCAGAATTTCGCGCTGATCAACAATATGCATATATAATAGGGGTTCCGGAAGCTTCCTTTATAACAAAATGAGTATACTATGATTCTTCAGCTGTGAGTGTAAAAAGCGGCCATATATTCACAAGTCCTTTGTAGTCCTCCGTGCACAAAATAATGCCACATAATTCTTTCATTTAGTGGATGAAAATCAGAATAGTTTAAATGTGTGAGTGAGCACATATTTTTTACAGGTGGAGTTAAGTTCATACAATCGTTGGCCGATTGAACTCATAAACACATCACGAAAGCTGGCATGTGAATGTATACTGTATATAGGGCACGTTGCGTAGAAAAACTTCAAATCTGTTATGTAGATATTGTTCTTAGCTTGAAATTATTAAATAAATTGATACAACAGTCACTTTTTAACATTTGTTAACAAGAGAGTTGCGTTAATGAATTTATCACTCACTTCACTTGAAAGGCTTTTTTTTGCCGACACACAAGTACTCAGCCAATTTTATTATTATTTCTTTTATAAAAATTTTATTCAAATATTTAAAAATCCCAGCTTAACTCAAGAATAACGGAGAATAAGTGTTTTGAACCTTTTTTTGTTGTTCTTTTCGTTGGTGCAACAAAGCGCGATTGAAGCAAACCTTTATCTCTGTTCTATATTGCCTTCAAATTAATAACATTTGTCGATGTCGTGCTCTCATTTGTATATACACTCGCCGCTTATGTACAACTAGTTGAAAAGTTCTGTTTTTGAAAGCAAAAAAAAAAAAAAAAAAAAAAAAAAAAAAAACTACGAAGAAAATATGACGAAGATAGAACGACAAAGGCTTTGTTCACCAACCAAAAAATGATTTTATTTAACAAAAAAAAAAAAAAAAAAATCCATTTCGTTCAGATGTTTTCACACTGGAATGACTCGCTATATCGAAATTTAATTTTGAAATAATAATATATTAAATTAATTATGCATTGTTGCCGTATGATTACCAGATCATCTTATTATTACTATTATGGCATTAAAGCGTGCAAGAAAATAAAAACCGTGTAATTTTCAAGACAAATGATAAATAAATGTAACAATAAACTTTAAATAAAAATAACGAAGAAATATACAATGTTTCAGTTTACATTAGTTGTTTCCAATTTTAAGCGAAAATTACTTTAAACTCATGGGCCGGTCAAGTGTGCAGGGCACACGGGCATAGTGAAAATAGTCAACCTTCTAGCCGCGACAATAGTGTGGACTATGCGCAGTAAACTAATTTCATGTCGTGTGAGTGAATCTATTATAATTCATTCGGTTGTTTTCGCCTAAATAACAAACTAATTTCATTGCAATATAAATGTGATGTCAGCAAAAGAACCTAGATTCTTCTATAGAATTATCCTTCAAGGTCATATCCGACAAGGAATTATCCGACAACGGCATTCCTCTTCTTACTTTATAATAAATACTCGTTCAATGTCATTTCCGCTTACAAGCAAATAAGAAGACTATTGTTGAACACGGTTCGTGACTTCGGTTAATACGCTTAACACATATAACGAATTTTCAAAATAAGAGAGATTGGGAAGATGTTTTTGGGCCAATACAATTTGGGTGTAACAAATTCCAATCAAAATATCTCAAAAATTGCAACCTGCGGGTTGAACATAAGAAAACGCCATGGACAGATGGACAGACAAGCTTAGATCGATTCAGCATCACTTTCTTGCCCGTCCGTCTGTTCGGCTTGTTCAGATTCAGAAAATGATTCTCAATCCTTCCGGTTATGGCGCACATACTCATAAACCTAAACTTGTCATCTAAGGTATAACGATTTCATGGTGCCTGCAACCTGCCTCTTGTGAAAACACTTACCTAGCAAATCTTAACTTCATGGGCACGGAATATAACCCGATTTCACAGAATAAGCCCAAACGACTAAGTGTTTACTTATTAAGCCATATAAGCAAAGCAGAGCTTCATTGCAGATGAAGATTTTTTCATAAAATAGTGGATCTATATCAAGTTTCAATCTCTAAGGTTCAATCTACGGACACATCTACCAAATAGATTGTTCCTTCGTTTAAGTTCTCGTAAGGACTTCACTTCTTCTTTATGAACATAATCCCGCATTGCAATCCCTACAGAAAAGTTAAAGGTCCCAAGAACAAGTTGTAAGTAAATCTCCTTCTTAACTTTCATTCACTTCATAATTCATAGATGGGCTGTTTTGAATAATTTGATCACATTTTTGAAGAATTGTGTTTTCAGCATCTTAAACAGGACCGTTTCACTTCGTATTTGGCACTTGGGCATATTAATTTTACCTGGATGCAAAACTCAGAAGGACTCACTTCGTATTGCATGGGTCGTTTTGAAATCATTTTCTAATTCCTTGCAAGCTGGCCTGTTCATGCTCTCCGATGTCTGTTAAAATATTTTCATGTTCAGGCTATAGGTTGCAATTTTTGAGATATTTTAACGAAATTGGGTACACTGGCGTACTTTGCTCTAGAAACTCAACAAATAAATAAGAATTTAATTATATCACTGTTCTACTGAGTGGCGCAGGCTTGGGATTAAGCATTTCCACGATGAGATGAGAGCGACCCAAAAGCTAATGATTTTATTCTGAACTTTATTCAATGTAAACTCCCTTCTTATTTTCTACATTACAATAATAATAATAATAATAAAGAAAAAAAAGGGAAATAAACGCAAGACTTGTAAAATTAATGTTTACCCAATAAAAACAAAGGGGATAAATAAAAATGTGCAAGTATGCAAAATTATGTTAATAAAGATAACGTAGCTATCGAGCAAAAATAATTTATAAAATTTCTTAAATGAGAAAAAAAACATAGATTAAAAATATCATACACTAAACGAAACGTGTTAGTCAAAGTAAATGAAAGAAAAAATAAATTAATATTATATTAAACGGTTTTTAACAAGAGAGAGAGAGTGTGTGTGTGTGTGTGTGAGAGAGAGAGAGAGAGAGAGAGTCGTATTAAAAATGAATTGGGTCATAGCATCTCTACAACCCTGATTGAAATTGATAGAGAAAGAAATATTGAGCCATATTAAGTGAACGTGGAAATTATGAATTGAATGTGACAAGATCGTGACTCCACTATCCTCTATCGTTCTCTATAAAAATAATCGGAATATCATGTAATACACACACACATTTGCTTTGAACGAATGGAGTCATATGGAGTCATTAATAGTGGCGATAGATATATGTCATCCTAGGAACTTGTTGAATAGTGGATGCTATACTATATGAACCATAATTCGAACGTGAATTGGCGACAGAGTATTCAAAGACGCTGCTGCCGACCGACAATTGCCGTCGCTTAAAAAGGGGTCTTTGTACCACCCCAGACATTGCTTTAAAAAACACAAAAGAAACGTTAGAAAAAGTTTAGCGACTTCTCCGCTATGAATTTTGCAATGTGCGTGTTCTGAACGGATACGATATTGATGTGGATAGCTCTACAGCAATTCGCAGACGATAGTATGAATTCTTAACGGCAAATATATCCCAATATGTATATTTTTTCAATATATTCAAATATATTTAAGGAAAGTAGGTTTTTTGAAATTCAGCAAATTAAAGAATGCTTAAGACGATCATCTTGAGTGAATTTAGTGAATTTAACTGCACAATCGTGTCTACTAAAAGCGCCCCATTTAGGTTAGCGCCAACATGAAATGGAAAAGGAGAAAAAATCGTCTGCATTTAATTAATCGCATTAAATTAAATCACATTTTAACCGTGTGAATCCGATTCACTTTTTCTAAGGTCAAGAAATTTGTAGGATTAAAAGGATTTTAAAATGACATATATAGAAAATAGAAAATTCATTTCACGTGAAAGAAGGCAATCGTATGACTCATGTTATTGTCTGAAAAGAAAACGAATGAAAAATTATTGAAAATAACCGGAAATCGGATTAGGTGCGAAAAGTCAGAATAATTAACGAATCAATTCACAGTAAACATAACACGAACACAAAACAAAACTTGGGAAACACATTCCATTTAATAATAAGTGAATAAACGAAGTGCAATAAAAAAGATAAACTCGAATACGTTGGTTGTGATCGAATCTCCTATACCACGCTTCAATCATGAGGCATGGCTTGATGTCTACTATATTTATCTCTATATTTATAATCTGTGTTCAGCAATGGAAGACACTGTTATATAGATAAACTTTTTGGGAGTAATTTCCGTTTTGAAGTGAGGTTCGCTTCTTCACAAAGAACAATGGCCGATATGGCAAATTCATATTACTTGTGATAATTTATAAATTATTAACAAAAATGTTTTTCATCATGTTTTTCCAAAGTTCTCGAAGCTTCGCGGCGATAAAAAAAAAAAAAGCATAAAGAGAAAATAATTTAAAGATTATTTAGAGCAAGTAATAAACAAATCGATATAGGCATGCGTGTGAATCGTCAAGTGAATCGAGCATAGGTGTACATATTTGCACACTCCTCAATGTATGATGCAAACGAGTTGCAAAGTTATGAAATATTATTAGATCGACGTTCAGGGTAAAGTTAATCTTTTCAACATTTTTTTTTTTTTTATGTTTATAGTTCCAAGTGCCTGCAATTACACTGCTCAGTATTATTGCTGATCAATTTAACTGACGCTTTCTCCAAAAAAAAAAATCAACTTTTTAATAAATTTAAGAAACTCATAGCATCCTAGCGAAAGAAATAGAGACAAAATGAAAGAACTGTCAATCATTATAAGCGAAATAAATCAAAAAAAAAAAAAAAAAAAAAAAAAACAAAAAGAAAGGAAATCAAAAATGATTGAATACTGAAATCGAACCCTGGGAGACAACAATAAAAAATAAGAAAACTATGATCGCTTTAATACGAATTTTAGTTACGGTATTTTCATATGCGATCCGTGGGAATGAGCTAAAAGCTCTCTATTTAGCCGGCAAAATGAGTGTCCCGATAATAGACAAAGCAAACGCGTACAAAGCTTAAATAAACTCATAGTCCTAACCTTAATCAGCTTGTTTACATAATTCCATACACACACACACACACACACGCGCACACATATACATACCATATAAATTGTTAGATATTAGAGAAACGCAATGAAGAATTTATTATATTCGCGCTGATTACGCTTCAAAGGAAATTACCGTATAACGATGCTTACCATATATTTGTATTTGTTTATGATTGCAACATAACTTAAGCATGAAGCGTTGATAGTAAATCAACGATGTTCATTAATCATAGTTTTTGTTGCTTTACAATGATAATAATTTATTGAAAGTGCGCGGGTGCGCTCAAAAGCAATATCTTAAAGTGAGTGCACCTTAAACGAACTTACACTCGAAAGAATTATACAAGTAAAATTAGTTAAGCATTCATATGAAAGAAAATAATAATAAAAAGAGAAACTGTATCCCTAGAGAAAAACGACTTGAGAAAATTTTTCGTTTTTTTATTTGTCATTATTATTATTATTATTATTATTATTATTTTCATCTATATATATTTCATCTATGAGGACTTGACTTTTACTACATTCTAGCTGCAAAAGTATGAATAAAAGGGTTTTCTTTTGCTAATAAAACGAGATATGAATGAAGAATTGTTAACATTGCATCTCTCTCAGAGAGAGAGAGAGAGAGAGATGCAATTGTCGAGTAGGAGTGTTTAGCATAGCAAAAAAATCGGTACGTTATTCGATTAATGCTATTTGGTGTAATTTTTCCATGTTCTTGTTTATTCAATTCAATTACTATTGAATATTGAATTGCATTACTTTGATTACTGATTTATGAAAAAGAAAAAATTACATTTTGATTTCTAAAAAAAAGGAAAGGCGTTTCAATAGATAACCTAGTGTTATAGGAAATACTGAATTATTTATGGCTTCTTGCGGTTTGCTCAATTGCAACTGTTTGAACCGCATTTCTAAATTAATCTAATTTTAGCTTTATACAATGTATATATTGAAAGAAGATTTTTTTATAAAAAAAAGTAGGAAATTATACAACAAAAATTACTCAAAATATTATTTTGAGTGTAGGCAATATATGTATAAATAGGCGTAATTAAGGTTTAAGTTCGTATATAAAATGTTAATGGCTTAACTTAAAAGTGTGAATTGAAAAGTTTTTCTCCTTTCCATATATGAATAATTTTCAACTTAAAAAAAAAAAAAAAAAAAACAAAATAAAAAATTACCATTAATGGATTGTTTGTCTACGTCATTTAAGAAAAGTTTATGTACATTTTTATTAGAAGATGAACATAATGGTAGTTAAACGTCAATAATTTCCTGTAAATTTATAGTAACATTAACGTCGAGGTGGTAATTGCTGACCGTTGCTGTTTGCCATGACACACGTCTGTAAATATTCAAAATCAACTAAAATAATTTTTAAATTTTATTCTGACAGATTGTTGTACATAAAGTAATCGCTTTCCAATTTTCATTAATAAATTAATAAATAAATTTCTTATTCTATAAGAAAAATCAATTCCCTCTCTCTCTCTCTCTCTCTCTCTCCAACTCGGGCCTTCTTTCTTTTTCTTGTGTTGCGTATCAGAGTACCGCAAACTTAATTGATACAAAAATCGTAAGCTATGTGAACTCGGCTAAGTGAAGGTAATGAGGGTAATATGTAACTTGAGCGAGATGCAAGTAATAAATATACATAAATAAAAAGTTGTTAGTCAATTTTGCATTATTTTATAGTCACCATGAAAGATGATGTTTTGCCGGCAATCTTTATAGTTCGCTCAAAACGGTTTGCGATGAGTGTGGCTTTCTCTTAACACTTTTCAAAAATTAAATGGACCAAAGACAAGTGAATTGAATTTTCTATTATTATTATTATTATTATTATTAATATTATTACATGCGTTATATATTCCAATTGTGCAAGACTATTAACAATGTAAAGCGACAAACTTTCAATTTTTTTTTATACGAAGGCATATTGGTCGCGTAAACCTAGCTAGTCTAATCCGCAGCTCGGGCACCTTTAGCTATGGACAGCGCAACAACAAAAATTGATCTTCAAAGGTATAATACAAACAACTAGTAAGACGATTACAGCCGGACCCGGCCGATCATTAAACCTAGCGCCTTATTACCATATAAAGATTCAGTTTCCATAGGAACGCTTATATGGCAAGGGGTTTAAAAAAATTGCCTCATCCGAACCAAAACTTTTACACCAGTTTTGAATGCCAAAATATCAAAAATTTCAATATTTTTTTTTTCTAACGACTTATAAGAATAAGGCGTTATATGTTGAGTGACCGAAAATATGATCCGATCCGGACCGAATTTTCAATACAGTTTAACCTTCGGATCAACCCCGCTTGTATACCAAGTTTCATCCAAATATCTCAAAAGTTGCGACCTATAGGTTGAACACAAAGTTATATGGACAGACATCAGATCGATAGATAAGCTCAGTATGATAAAAGCTGAATTTAGACGGACCAAATCTTAAGCTATTCTGGACTTTGAATACTGCACTTTTTCAAACAGTGTTATATCGATAATCGTGTTATCGTGTTATTGTCGCAAATTTTATACAATATTGTACGATGTTAAGCGAGCGATGTCTGTACATAGCCAACCATTGAAATTATTTTATTTATTGAAATGCAAGGAATATATAATGCCATGGAATAATTTTAATATTTTATATGAATAAATTTGCATATGATGGGACGTGATACTTTGCATCACAACAAAGTAGAGCAACACAACATGACATGACATATAATCGAATTTATGAACGCATACTTACTTGAACAAATGGCAGATGGCGGCGTGCCGTCGTTTCATTATTGAACTTATTACCTTTTTCGTAGCTGAGAGATTTTCGTGTTTATTAAATATATTATATGCGAAAATGAAAACGAAATCGATTAACTGAAAGTTGCAGTAAATGATAATAATTATTTCACGATCGTCTACGTGTTCAGATTCGGGAATCATCCTGTTCGGGTTAAATCAATGCTTTTGAAATGGTCGTATCAGTTACTTCGAAACTCATGGAATATTCAATTTTCAGTTTCTTTCTTTCTTTTTTCTCTCAATATTTTATCCAAACTATTGTTTAAATAATTTGCGGAGAATGTAAATAATTTAATGTTATAAGAGTGGACAATTTGCCATCAATAAATTCTTGTGATAAGCATAAGATTTTAGCTAGATCTAGCTTGCGCTCGATTCTTTCCGATCTTAAGGCAAAAGCAATATGCAAAACTTGAGATATGCAACAAATGTTCTTGGCTTATACTTATTTAAATCAGTTTCGCGGCTCGTGTTTGGAAAATGAACGTTAGTTATATAGATGCGTTAACACACCGATTGAGAAAATTTTGGATATGTTTGAAAATTTCATTATATCTTCTTTGGAAATAATGTATAACTTCTCTATAAAATAAAGGCATTATGTCATTTACTCAAGTTGTCTAAAATGTTGTTCATGAAGCAATGAAGCAAATGAAAAGTAAAAGCCGAAATTTTCGTCTTATTCTTTCCTTCGTGGCATGAGTAAATGAATGTCGTTGTGTTTATATGAAACATCCCTCAATTGAATTCTTCCGCTGTGCCGAGAAGGAAAATGCATTCAATATCTTCACCTATTTCCTGTTTTGACGTTAAGAGGATAACAATTTAAGTATTAGGAGCTCGAACACGTTTATCTAAATTCCGTTTGCATATGAAAGCAAAAAAAAAAAAAAAAAAAGAAGCAAATTTCAACTTAAATGAATTTAAAAAAAATTTACAAACTGGTGTGAATTACCAAAAATTAGCTATCCAGCTGAGCCGTTGTAGTTCATGTTCCTGCTGTTTTTGAAACGTGCGTTTGTGTTTCACTTTTCAAATTTATTTATTTATTCATTTTTGTTTTTTGCTTTACATTCAATCAATTTGGTTGGGTTTTTGTGTTTTTAACACCTTCATATTCTATATACACGTAGACCGTAAAAATAATGCAACAAAATATAAAAGTCAATAAGTTATTATCCTTGATGCATACATACCTGATGTTTGCGTAAATGCATATTCACATTTACATTTACATTCACACGCACCCGTACACGCACTTATACGCATATTCACATGTTTTTTTAATCCCAGATTTACTGTATGCCCGTTCTTCATTCATTCAGTCACATTCGTATGAGCATAGAATGCAAGCAAACAATATAAATGAAAATAAAAAAAAAAAAAAAAACAAAATAAAACAAAAGTAACAACGAAAGATACAGAATCCTGTTTAACTAGGCGGAAATGTGATTAATTAATAAAAATAATTTTATTGTGTTTAACCAAATATTGCATAGCGTCACAGTTAGATGATTTTCAGTTAGCCATTCATATCCATCCCATCCATCTTTTCATCTATACGTAAATGCAGGTGTAATCCGATTAGCATTTATGTAAGATTGTGATTTTTGATTTATTACGATTTCATTGGAAATGGCTTTCATTGTAATTAAGCGAATAAATTTATAATTTATATAAAAAAATTAATTTAAAAAAAAAGGAAAAAAAAACACACCCGCGGTCTGAGGCGAAACTTAAATCTGAAATTTTAAGGAAACAAATTGATTTTTCATTACCTATATGGGGTCTAGACATCCTTTCTATTCATCTATTCGTCTATTCTTTCACTCAACTCTCTCCCAAACTGTAAAATGTAATTCATTTACAAAAGTTTTCATATTAAAATTAAATTTCACTTAAATTTATATCATTTATTTAATTGTACATTATAGTTTAGATGTACGATTTCGATCCAAAAATAAAGTAAATTTGCTTGAAAAGTGCAAAAATTCTGAATTCTTCAGATCAAATCAAAGATCAAACAAAGATATTCGAACACCAAACCTTTGATTTCCCCGATGTGGTTCTCGGCGATAAGGGTTGATGACTGCCCGGGACACTGTTTGTTTTCAACTCATTCTTGGCCTACTCGAAAGCTTTTGTAAAGCATTCACATGTGCAATGTTTTTGTGCAAGATAGCCGCACCACCTAAGACCTTACGTAACATGTTTCTACGGGAACATATTCATTTCGTGAACAAAAGCAAGCTCCTTCCTAAACTAAATCAGATCTATTGTTGTAAAACATCGAAAATATCACTTTTGCATAATTACCCCCCCCCCCCTCCCCCCTCCCCCTCCTCCCTTCCAACATAAAAACAAAAGGCTTTTTTTTGTTTGATGGTAACCGCGATGACTAAATTAAAAATTGCCTTTATTTTTGGGTCAAAGCAATAACTTGTTAAATGATATAAAGGAACAATATATATATATATATATATATATATTAGTTGGCATTTATGAAATTTTAATTAATAGCGAAAGACGGTATGCAAATATTCCAACTCACATGACGAAATTTCGTATCAACTTATTATTTGCAACTATTCGTCCAATCACTTCCGTAATTAATTCGGAAAATAAATATATTTGTAACTGCAGAAGACGCAAAAAAAAAAAAAAAAATCGAATATTCTCTTACTCTTGAGGACTAAAAACTATACAAACAACAAGATAAATAATCGGTCTTATTAACATTAATGCTATATGCACTGGTAGAGAAAGCCTTGGTGCACTTTAATCCTTAAAGGAGTCCATTAATAATTGTGCTCTTTTCAGCTTGGAAATCAATCGCAATATAACATCATTTTAACAAAATCCACCATAACTGCTAATATGAGCAGGGAAGGACGAACAAGCAGCATCAGCAACATCAAGCATCAAAAACTAATACCAATCGAGTTCTTAAACGTATCAAATGAAAATGCAGAGAGAATAAAACGGAATTTGTAAAATGAAATTTATCGGTTAAAAAAAAGGACAATTTTTCCATAAAATCGTACGATAACCCTGAAAGTACTCGCATATATGCATGTGTATGCTAATGCATGAAAGTATGAGAGTGCATAGAAAACTTTATACTTCGGGATTAGAGATACAGTGAAACTGAATAGAGAAACGTTATAAATGAGCAGCAGCGACTAGGCAGATACATACTATTGTATGTATGTTTGTGTGCATTTGTTTGCTTGAATATGTATAAATTAATGCAGTAGTAAAGAGTGAATGCACAAATATATACAGTACTCCAGCGATAGGGTGTTAAAGCTGGAGAAATTCTGTTAAATGAAGCAAAAGCTGTGCATTACTTACTACTACACACACTATAAGCGTAGAGTGATAAAGTGAACAATGCTAAATCTATGAAAATTCGTACACAATTCTGTACAAAGACGATGAACCAATAAATAACGTAAAAGGCGCACATATGCCCACATACATATAATACAATCAATTCAAAAGCACTAAATGTATGTGATTTTAAATCCCATACAGGCAGGCATACATGCATACATAGATGAATATATGCATATACACGAAACACACGCATACATGCTCTTATCTATATAATTGAAGTATATATTTGGTTGCAAGTAAGTCAACGATACTTCTGGTCTACAATTGTTGGTAGCAATTGTCATTTAAAATTCTATCGTCTGGAATTTTTTTTGCGACTCCATAGCTTTTTCATACAAATGCGAAATCAATAAATGATAAAAATCTCACAAATAGCTTCAAATAATGTCCAACCAACCAACCAACCAACCAACCAACCAGTTAAATCGAATGTACGCTCCATTGGGAGGAGGACATATCGTTTCGTTTATTTTTTCTTATTTTTTTCTTTTTTTTTTTTTCTTTTTTATTTACAAAATCATACTAATTGAGTTCATTTGCACAACAAACCGTTAGATAGATGGATTGCAGTTAAGCTGCTTCATAGTTTTGCTCTATATAAAAGCGAAAGGCTTCATTGTTTTGCCATGCCAATCTCTTTTCTAGCGTGAGTGGTTCGAGTAGGATTTAGACGCCATTTTCAAACTATGTACGTAACTGCGCCATCATTTTAGTTCATTTTTAGCTATTACCGTAAGAAAAGCTTATGCTACGTTTTGGTGGCCGTGCAGAGATAGAGCAACGAGGATTGCACCGTCATTATTACTATCTATACACACACACACACACAACAAACATGATCAATACGCACACACACATATATAAAAGCATATTTAACAGCAACCATTAAGCATTCATGACATTCACATAATCATAGATAAATTGTTTGCGTTTAACTATCTCCATGGTCGCGTTGGTATGAATGACTTGCTGAGGGTGTGTGCATGTATGTCGAGAGAAATGACTATGAAATTCGAATAATTTCATTTACAGAGTGTAGTAGTAAGTCTACGACAGCGAGGCTTATTATACAAAAGGGGCCAGGAAAACGAAACAAAAAAAAAATAAATAAATAGATAAGCGAATGGTTACATATATATATATATACATATATATTTGTGTGTGTATATATAGAAATTTGTATAAATATTTCACAATGCATTTGTACATTTTTTGTATACGCAGACTATAGAAAAGTTCACAAAAGTAGTGGTACCTTCAAATTGAAATTAAATAAATTAAATAAAAAATTTAAATAACTAATTATGAAATTTTTGTTTAATTTTCTGACAATAAACACTTTATAGTTCACTTTTATTTTCATATTCATTTTTTTATTGCATCTCCCTATAAATTCGGCCATTCGGCCATTTTTTTTTTTTTTTTTTTTTTTCTCTTCGCTTATTGTCCTTAGGAAGAGATTAAAACTTTGAAAAAACAGCGCTTGAGTGTATTTGTGTTCAGGATTTTCCATATTCGACTATCGTTATAATATCAAAAGAATAAAATAATGCAAAAGCGCACAACTATTAGTTCGAACAAAGCTGTTTGTACGTAAAACAATATTTTGTAATGGAAATTTACTTGCTTACAAATCCATTTCGATTAATATTTAATGAGTTATGACAAGAGACAAACCAAAATAACCGGCAGACATACATAATCTATGCGTATGTATGGTGCGCTCTTTGGAACTGTAATTGTTGCCGAACCAAATAATGGCCTTAATTTCGAATAAATAATTCGTTTAATCGTACGAACAAATGGCGCGAGCAAAGATCGTAATTAAAGAAAGCACTTTAGACCTCTTTTTCGCTAAATTTCGCGAGAATCATTCCGAATTATTGTTCCTGCCCACTTATTCATTAATATTAAAAAAAAAAAAAGACAAAAGGCAAAAAATTGTATAAGCGACAGTTTAAAAAAAAAAAAACAAACAAAAAATCAATTTTCTTAAATGTTTTTCAAATATACCACTGGTAAATATTCAAAAATTATCTGAACCTCTTCTCCTGTTATATCGAAAATAAACATATATATATAGGGTTATTCGGTCGTAAATCTTGTGTAGCCGAGAAAAAATTCTATGAAAAAAAGACTATGGAGACTGAATACTATTTAACCGGTCTATTATGATAATTTCTGTACAACAATTTGGGGCTGTCGTAGTTCTTTTTTAGTTAAAAATTGGGCAATAAATGGCTTTGCTTACTATTCTGATACCTTTGCCCTTTGTCAAAATTTGTCGACGAGGAAAGAACATCTTTTTTTTTTAATGGTTGTATTTTAATATAATATGTGGATCTTATTAAGCGTAACAAAATGTCTTTCGATTGATAGCGCATAAGATGTATTGCCGGTTAAGAAAGGAATCGAGGTATATCGAGGTATTTTATCATTCCTATAAAGAAGAAGAAAAAAAAAAGAAAAGAAGAAATTTCATATTTGTTGGAATTTCATTTGTTGCATTGTTGCATTTTCAAAGCATCAATTATTTACAGGACACTTGGGATTAGACTAGGGTTTCCCAAGAGCTTGCCCACATATACGGCTGCTAGTAAACTTACGTTCGCCCTAAAGCGCATTTCCCAGATATTCACTATATCAAGCAATTTAGGAAAAATCGTAGTTAGGTATATATTCGTGATTCAATTCTCATTGATATGATGTGACGCTATGTCTATAGTTAGACTGAACATTTTTTGCATCACTGAAAATAAAAAGAACGGTAATAGCCGACTATTTCAAATTTCAAATTTTTTATGTAACTAGCACTAGCAAATTACGTAATAAAATATCTTTTGGAATTTTTCGGATTATGCTTGAAAGCGTTATATGGTCACGACCATTACAAACTGCGTGCAACTAATACGTAGTAATTTTCAGAATTTCAATGACAATGGCAAACGGACAGACTGACACATATAAATATTTCGTGTAATCGTGTTTAATGCGAAAGTTGTAACGAAGTTAGTATACTATTAGTGTTGCTTAAAACTGAGGCATTTCTATATTCATAAAGGTACCTATCCGTCGTTTTTATGTCGTTGAATTATTTAATGAAATGCATACAATACAATTCATGTTTAATGTATAAAAGACAAGACCCTAAGAGCGGATACTCAATACTCCCTCGAGGCGAATATAATTTCGTCGTTTGTGTATGCTCATAGATGAAAGGCTAAAGATTATTTTTATTATTATTATTATCTATATATTTGTTTTTTTCAATAAGAAAAATTTATTTTATTGCGGTTTCCTTTTGTGTGTTTTCCTTCTGAATGGCGTGGGGCGGCGTGGGGCGGCGACGGAATAACGAAATAAATAACGTAAATTAATGAAATTCACCCGCAGTATTGCGGCTAGTGGCAGGGCAGGAAAGCACTTCATTATATGAAATATTTAATAAAGTTGAAAACAATAATAACATTATAGCGAAGAACATGCAATACACCCGCGATTACAAAGTGAGACGATATGGGCACTAAACAAAAAAAGAAAGAAAGAAAATTGAACGCTTTATAAAAATTCACCACTTGATACTTGAACTCTCTAAAATATGCTTTCTCTGAAAATATTTTAACACCAAATGCTTAATGAACTCAAAGAGTGAAACCACACCTTCTTATGATAGTTTTTACAAACTCGCTCTGTTTCTCTGTCTCGCTATCTCTCTTTCTCTTTTTATCTCTCCCTCATTTTATGATTCTCTCTCTCTCCACACTTTAAATTAGAATGGAATTGAAACAAATCGCATATGCGCAATGGAAAGAGTTTTTCTTTTTTTAGTTAACCAAGTAATATGCGTGTGTGCTTCCGTATGGTGTTTCTTATTGTTTTATGTATTGTTTATACGTTGGAGAAGGAAAGTGAGGAAGCTTACCCTGTTGAAAATGAGCACATGAATTCGGGCGACAAACAAGCTTGCTGGAGTCCATTTTGAGTTTATTGTTTGATGATTTGAACATTTTTATTATACGCGCTTCACAAAAACAAAAACTCTTACCATAGAAATGAATATACACATACAATGCATATATATATATATATATATATATACCTGTATTCATATGCATGTTAAAAGTATTTGCTTTGTTTGATTTTTTGTTGTTATTGGTTTTCTTTTTCGAGTAATTGGATTTTATAACATTTTAAGAGCAGCAGGATTTCATTTTGCTTTTTTTTGTGCAATTTGGCTCTTTACTCATAGGTGAGTAGTTGATGTGCACTTTAGGAAAAGTAGGCAGTCGCTGCCAGTACCACTTTTTCTGCCCGCTGTTATTCGCGTTGGGTGATGACAATGATTATATGGCAGCAGTTATTGGAGGCCATTATAACAAAATACTTTATTGAACTGGTAAAAGCAAGATATAAAAAACACATATATACATATAAATATAGAAGGAAACTTAAGCACATGGTAGTACTTTAAAGAAACTATAATATTTATTGCGTTGGCTCAAATAATTTGAAATTTTTGTTAGAAAAAAATCTGCAAATAAAACGGTCAAATTGCTCGAAACATCGTTACACGAGGCGTTTACGAAATCAGTCAATGTTTCATAGCAGACTTACGTATCTAGTTAGTCATTTATTCGTAATCGCTAGGAGTTATAGAACTTAAAAAATTTCTAATTAAACCAATGTCGACCATAAGAATAAATTTTCACTTATTTGATTGGAACAATTATTATGAGTTACAGTTCATATTCAATTTCTTCTTGTTTCACGAATTCCCGCGAATATATGTCAAGCAGAGAGGTCACTGTAATTGTCCTAAAAAAAATAAAAGAGTTTTTTTTTTTTTTGACAATTTTTTCTGATGGATGGAAAGTTAAGAGAATAATAGCAATAGTGGAGCTTCTTAAAAAGAGACAATACCGCAGCCAATATCGCGAGACATGTTTACGGGAGAACCTCTACAGCCAATATCATAACGGGTCCAGATTTGAGTTTCAAAAAAAAAAATAAAACCTTAACCACTTAACATACGTGCCCTTTACCTAAAGGAGCTAGCTTTCAACCGAAAGAGGTCAATCTATACCAAAGAGAAATTACAGTTTTGTTAGTAAAAATGTGTATTATTCCGCGAGAGATTATTCGAGTTATGTCGCTTAACGCTTTAAAATATCGCAGTTAAATTTTCAATTACCCGTTTCTTGTCTTATAGCAGTGTTTGAATGATAAAATTTTTTGACAATTTAAGAGTTTTTCCAAGCCCATAATTACCGTTGTCATCTCACTTTTGACTGTTGAAAGGATTGCTCGGATAACTCAACAAAAATCAAAACAATCATTTTCTTGAAAAATTTACATTGGCCTGCGCTCTTTAGAGTAGAGAAAATTATTATTAAAATTCGACATAAGCTTCAATGAAAGATCACTAACTTATCGGGGATATGCACTAGTGATGGGCTAAATCTTGAGCCTTCACGAAAAAGCAATTTCTTTTATTCAACTTGCACTTAACTACAACACCTAGCAACGAGTGATTAACTAGCGTTAATCCTATTACGATAAGCTACAATATGTCGATCATACTTGAACTTTGCAAGTCGGCCTAACATTCTAAACGTTTGGAAAACACCTCAGCTGGTAGGACTTACTGTTAATATGTTGGAGCTCCTTCGATGAGAAATGAGAAATTTGAACGCCACCTCATCCCTTTAAAAGGGAAAATGCTGATTCAGAGAAATAGTACATTTAGTTGTCAGTATTTCCTTTACAATTGATGTATGTATGCGTGTATTTACATGTTTGCATCTACTCTTAATAATACTCTGTTCAATATTTCATTTACATTATTTATTAGTGACACTGATACGCAACTTCTGCACAACAATATTTTATTACTGTCCATCGAAGTTGAGAGCTCTACCTTAGCTAATATTATTATATAAACTCATCTAAGAATTTTATTATTTACTTACCTCCATAAAACAAGCACAAAAATTGAAAGCATAACACTTACCGACTGGCTGCTTAGTCTCCTTGCTCCACACCTTTCGCTCTGGCCATCATCGTGTTTACACGCGTGTAGAGAATATCACCTAAACAACAGGCTTAGAAACAAAAAAATGCTCATATATATATATTACGTTGTCATTATATCTACCACTATCTACAGCCTCAACTTTTTAGAGTTTTCGTTACTACTTCTTAAATTTGTCACATTTATAAACGACACCAGAAATCAAACGGTGAAAAAGCGTTTACGTAATCTGCTGGTTAGATGTTGTCATTTAACAGCTAAATTTTCGGCATTTGTCGAGCATTTTGCGAATCGATTCCAAAGATATCTGAAAAGGGTCAGCTATAAATGTCCATTAGTTGAAATCGTGGACGTGATTATTTTATAAATATTTGAAAAAAATCTGAAACAACTCGAAACTCTTGTCGTATTCTCATAAGTAATTCAATTTATTAATTCGCTAACAAGTTAATCCTGGGGCTTTTCAAGATGAACCTTTGAGGCTCATTAGAAATTTCAGTTTCCATCTTTTGATTATTTCATATAACATTTGCAAAAATTTCTTTTTGCTTTACTTTGAATTATTAACAAGAACGATTAACAAGAAGAAAGTAATTACAACAAAAAAAGTGTTTGTCAATTTGAAGTTAGTCATGGTGTCCACGTTGTGTCGCACAGTTTTGCAGTCAGAACGGAATCCGGTATGTCGGAAAAAAGCGACGAATCAATCCAAAATTTCGGAAATAGTTGCGTTAAGGAACTGTCTTTACGATTCCAGAACAATAACCGTAGCATCACATTCAATAATTTCTTTGCAAGCTACGAACTAAACCAAAGTTTATGCAGAACTTGTATCAACAAATACGTTTTTTCTTTGAAAGTTTTCCTTTATTCCTGTTGCATAATTTCAAATCAACAAAAGTAAAAACATTATAATGGGGGCATGGCCGGCTATTAAATATCTTATACCATTTCGCCTAATACAGTTAGTTATTCTTGTGACGACGTTTCAAAGTAAGGTTTTATGTGACAAGTCACTAAAAAAGGTAATCCGGCCCGAACAATTTTCAATACCATTCGTCCTTGCTGCAAAGCACTGCAGAATTTACCAAATTTCATCAAAATATCCCAAAAATTGAGACCTATAGGTTGAACATAATAATACATGAACAAGCATCAGACGAACAGACAGACAAAATTAGCTTCAGAAAGTGAATCTGAATCAATCAATATAGTAAAAGTTGATTCTATTCCAAGTTTTTCGGGATGTCGGATACATCCTAAGAACGTTAACATACTTTCTACCACAATTGGTGTAGGGTACAAAAATATACGGCCTATGTATAATATTTTATGCTCATGCATAACTTATTTGGATAAACAAAAACAATTACATATTAAGCATTCCCATGATTTTCATAAGTGACTGAGAGTCGCATCGTGGTATGATTCGTTATACAAAAACATGTCGAGACTAGGATTAGACAAGTAGAAAGGACTAATCGCTAATAGCCACCATTATATTCAATATATTTCGATTGCAGTGATAGTGGGGGCGTGATAGTTGGTCGGCCGATCAACCGAGCATTGTATAGTGTGGTCTTTCAACTGACTATTTTAAATATTTATAGGGCGTTTTTTTACATCAAAATCTCTTAGTAGGTGTCAGTTGACGACCTTGGATATTGTGAATATGTTTGTAAAGGAATCAGTCCCATTTTCTAAAGCAATCCTCCTAAATGTTTACACGGAATATTAAAACAATATCTGCTATGAACTGCCTTATACATATTGTGGGCGTGAATACCTATCGATTTTTAAACGTGATTCGTCTCGATATCAAGTAAAAGAAATATTTATACATATATATATATATCTAAGTTCCGCCACAGAAGATATTATCAATCACAAATGAAACTATAAAGATCGAATATTTAATTAAGACTAACTTATGTATAAGTTCGAACTAATATTTAATTAAAAATAACTTATGCATAAGCTTCGTTTCAAAGAGAAAAATGTGCGTTCTCGTTATTAATTATAATAACTGAAAAGAAAATGAATATTATTCCTGATCTGAACGCACATTGTCGAGTACATTGTAGAGGGATGGGGATGTAAAATTTTCCGAGTATATGAGCGAAAGCAGTTCATCTCCGTCACAATTTATTACGACCAGTTAAACAATTAATATTATAAATTAGGAAGTAAAGTGTTCCTTACTTTCTAAACGAATCATTCGAAAGACTCCATCGCACGCATATATACGTACGATTTAATGAGTATGATAATGTGATGACCACACATATCTTTATTGTATAAACTAAGAGGAAAATTAAGCAATTATGCTAAGCAGAGGAAACCGAAAAATATCGAAAAAAAAACTCATAATATCGGCTATGTAAACATCAAACCGGAATTCTCGTCTAAAAAATTAACCGCTACTGTGTATGAAAATGATAAAAAAAAATTTAGTATTAGAACTAATGCCGATCACTACCTACACATTTTTTCCCACTGGGTGATGACTTGTGTCAAAAAAAAAAAAAGAAGAAAACCGCTACTCTTTTGATTAGCAAGCAAGCGCCATCGACCTACTTTCATATACATTCGCTGCTCAGCCAGTGCGCGACCCATCGGTGCAAAGGAGAAAAACGAGCCAAACCAAATCTTGTATCAAATAACTCGGATTGGCTAGCATTTCCCAGTTGGGTGCATGCAACGTGTTATTGCCTTATATTACTTTTTGTGATATGCTGGTCGTCTTTTTTCCAAAAGCGAGTCGTTCGTTGAAATCTTTTGGTAGTGTTCGCTATTAACTGTTTCACTACCCGCTAATAGTTATTGGCAGACGACACACTTCTAGTCCCACCAAACACAGAGTACGGTCATAATGCGTTAGTTATCGATGGTAAGCCTGGATCATCATCATCCTCATGTGTATTTTGACTTTGTCAGATATCCAAACTTCAAAAAAAACACAACAACTTAAGACACGTAGGTCTTCTAGACGATAGCTAGGTCCATCTGTAGACGAATTCCGGTTTCGTATGCGCACATCTAGTTATCGTTGTGCGTTTACATTTTACCCGTTTTAGCATTTTAACAAAATTTTATGCTAAATGCCAGCGTCCCGTTAATTTGCCAAATAAAGTGAGACAAAGTAGAAGTTACAACGACTTTAATTATCGTTCAACTTTTTTAACATAAAGAAAAATGCGTATACGAAGTGGAGATCTTTAAGCGCTTTATTTAAAAATGCATTGCGGGTCGGCTGGAAATTATAAAAATCCTTTTTATTTTTATAATCATTGTTTTAAAACTTCGTTGTAGTCATCCATCACTCATTCAGCCTTCGTAAGTGAAACCATAAACTCTCAATCCCGTAACAAAGATAAACGAAATTCCAAAATCAGGAAAACCAGGAACATTACCTATCTGAAGAGGAGGAACTGTATTTTCTAAAAATATCACTTTTAGTCACCTTTCTCATTACAAATGTTAAGTGATAATTAATGGTTTGTCCAAAATTCACTTACCTAACTTAGCTTCAATTAAGAACTCGATCTACATTACATTACGAAGATGTAGAAAATGCATTCAATTATACGGTTAAAGGCAATATCGGGGCGGCAAGAGAGACTCTAATCTCGGCAGACTTTGCAAGCCTTATGTCATCCCGTATAGAAAGTTTACAACTAATTAACGACCAAACCTGGACCATGGCACATATGCTAAAAGCATAGACGTTGCGATAAGTTCGCATTGCCTATAAATGGATGAATAACACTTAATTAACATAATCATCGAAAAGATGTAAGCGAATATTTAGAAACTTCATGTGCAGAAGAATATTACACTATAGGCGAAATGAATTGAAAGTCTTTACGCCGTAGCGCAAGTTGCATTGCACTAGCACAATAAAATGCTTACGCTTTAATTGCGTGGCACTTTTATTCGCATAAAAGTAATTGTTCGAGATGGTATTGGCTATCAAAGCCGAAGCCGTAAATAATTTTTTACTTGAGTTTGAGTTTTTAACGCGTTATTCTCTCCGTTTTATTTATCAAAGAAAACTGAATGTTTATCAAAGAGAACTGAAATAGCAATACTATAATAATTTGCTTTTCTTTTTTTTTTTTAAGGAAAACTTGTCCCTAAAAATCCAGAGATCTAATTCACATCAGCCAGTCGTTACAACCGAGCGAAAGGAAGGAGGGTATGACGATGAATATCATAACATTTGCAAATAATCCAAAGTGCAGCTCATATGGACCGGTCTCGTAGGTTAAGTGATATACGACTTAAGG
>NW_023998415.1:18231856-18235714 GCF_014805625.2 Glossina fuscipes
ACAAAAACAACAACACCAACAATAGCAATCTCTATATTTTGTATATATATATATATATATATATGAAAACAGTTTCCACTAGCGACCACACCGCCACCACCATCGTCGTCACGGCCACCATAACCACCCTTAGTAATCATCATTTTCTCGTACGTTTCCTAATTTCTGCTGACTTGACTCTTGTTTTATAGATACTGTATATATTATATTTTTTAGTTTTTATTTTATTGAAAAATCATATATACGTGTATATGAGTACGTGTGTTTATGTCTTATGCGCTACAGTAGACAATCAAAACTTGTATTTCCTTTTATGCCATGCCATGCAAACCCATTAAATTAAAAGCCCATAAATTATCCGGCCTTAATAGCATTATATTTATACAACGAGCAGATCTTCTTTACTCTCGTTTTTTTTTTTTTGGATTTTTTTTTTTTTTTTTTTTTTTTTGCTTTGCTTTGTTTTGTTGTGTTTGTGCGCAAAAACTACTGTTTTTCATCATTTAGTACATTTTTATAACCTCTCTCTCTCTCTCTCTCTCTCGGTCTCTCCCTCTCTTTCCTTGACTATCTGTGCAAGAATTTCTCATTTTTATTTCAATAAAATCTATAAAATCGAACAAACAAAACTGATAAGCATTCCGTTGAATATCTTTTCGAGTGGTCGGAAAGATGTTATGAGTTTATTATTTGTTTGAATTGCATAATTAAATTACTGAGTTGTAAGGCGACTGTAAAATTTTTAATAATTACTGCAATTACTTGCCTGTATACTGGTTAGACAGAAATACGGAAATGAATAAAAATTGAAAACGAATTACAATTGATTCGAAAAGTTTTTCCTTTTTTTTCCTATTTTTCTCAAGGAAATTTCCAAAATCAAAAACAAATTCTAGTTGCTTCCTATTCTGTTACCTTTTCAAGGTTAAACTACCCATAGCAGTACTCAATTCATTATCAACTTATTAAAGAAATCGTAGTCTGCCAGTCTTTCGACATTTTTACACGTACCTTACAATATATATTGTATGTTAACGCATGTTAATCGACCACCGTCGAATTAATATTATTATAAACTTGTCCGTAAATATGATTTACATTTCGACAATCCATTATATAGTGTCTCTCAATGAAAATTTACTTAAATGAATATAATGAATTTCAATAAATAAAAGGATTTATAAATATCTGCAGAAACAAAGCATTATATAATATACGTTTAAACTAGCGAAGAACGCGCATACCCTACGCAAACAGGAGAAAATATTTCTATATTACGTCGTCCGGTAGGGAGACTTCCCGTCAGGATCTCTTAGTTCAATATGTATGAAACTATTTAGAAAATAATGTCAGGTGTACACATTATATCGATTATCTCTATGCACAAGCAATTTGCAAGGCAAAAAGCATATTCGGTCAGGTAACAGTCGATGAACATGTAATGCGATGTTAATATCAAACATTAGAGAATGAAGATGAGAGTCTTGAAAGTGGAAAGGATATCGGTCGTCCATCGGCGATAAAAAATTGCAATAGAAGCGAGCATCGCCCCTCGCAAAAAAATTATTCGAGAAGTTCTTCAAAATTGATGGACCATCTCAAGTCACTTGAAAAACTGAAATTCAGTTGAAAAATTGGTGCCGCTTCAGTTGAATGAAATACATATTGTAAAGAGCGCTTATTCCTTATGGCACTCTAATCCTACTGAGTTAAAAAATACGTCTTTGGCATCTCTGGCGGAAAAACTTGGTTGGATTGTACTGCAAATTTCCAAAAACCTTTCCCGAGTCAATGGCGATGATTTAATAATCACGTGTCGGTATTTTTTGGCCGCCTGCGCCCGTCAATCAGAGAACCACACCAACAATTGTTTACCGCAACCATGAATCGCTGCGTAAGTCTGTATAAATTACATAAATTATAGAGTAAGCAGCTCCAGCTCATCTAACTTCCATCTTAAACTTATTGCGAGCTGACTTTTAATGCTTTTAGTTTGATCGCCACTTTATCTTTAAAATGCAAAAGTTTAAGATTAAATATACATAAATAATTTTATTATGAAGCGAAGCCTGCAGCTACAGAACACTTTTTGTTTTAATCAGCACAGTAAAAGAACTTTTGAGAAGCTTGCGGCATAAGCAAAATGATTTGGCTAAAATATGCCATACAGATGTACCTTGACAAAAAGTTTACTATTTATGCACTATATACATCAACCTACATTGATGGTCCCCGGTTCCGTGCTTCTGCAAAATATTTGAGCAAATACTGCGAACATATCGGGATTAATTATATATATCCGGTATATTGTAAAAAGAATTTTGGATTTCCCTACTCAAGCGAAAGCAAAATAAGCAAAGTTCCGATAGATCAATATAGATAAATAGACGAACATTTCGCAGATTGAAAACCATAGTAGAACTAACAAAAGATTAAACTCTGAAGATCAAACTTTGTAAGCTAAACTAAAGTTTAAGCATTAATTGTTTGATATTTTTATGTAAGCGAACTAGGGGCGAAGCATGCGTTATGATGAAAATGTTATTAAAAATTATGGTTCTTTTTTTGTTATCCAGTCATTATTTGTGTTAAATTAGAAAAAAAATTTACAATCAAGGGCAAGAACATACTTCGAAATATGCAAATAGAAGAAGAAAAAATTTTAACTTTATACTAAAATTGGATTGGGGTTCATTTGTTATTCAAAAGTTTTGTTGCCCTATTATTTTCTACATATATAAATAAGAAGAAAAAACTTTTTTGTGTAAAATATATTTCATGATAAACAATCGAAACAATCGAAACAATCGAAACAATCGAATAACCGCATCAATAATCTTGTTAGTTTAATTATTGTAACCCTCACGCGTGGATTAGGACCTTCGTTGCCTCCTTCGTCATATTTGTAATTCGAAACGCAGCATGCGATATATATAGACACATGCACATGAACATGAACATGAACACATGCTCATGCGTACATAAATTTCAATATTTATTCGCTTAAACACAATTCAAATCAATAAGCAGCTTAATTATATACATTTCTATAGTAAAGTAATAACAATAACAATAACAACAATAATAATAATGAATGTATTTAATATGCCTGAGTGTTTGTGCAGTCCCCCAGACCCAAATGCATATAAACCATTATTGTTTCAAGCGACGATTACATGTATGCCGTATGTTATCGCTAAGGCTGAAGCCGGTTCCTGTTACTGCTGAAGTTGTGAAGTTGAAGCTCTACCGCGAATTTCTAATTATACGTTAAAAGCATTTCGCAATAATTTGCAACAATTTGTAATATCTACAATGCACACAAAGCACAGCAAATGCAATCAACCAACCAACCAACCAACCAACCAGCCAATGAACCAACAAAATAACCAAACAATCAGGCAACCGATGCCACCCAATACCAACACAGTGAACAGCAAATTATGTAATAACATATTATGCACGTATGTAAAATATTTACATATATTCTTATATATATAATTGTATTTTATATGTAATATACACATATATAAATTTATCATATTTTATATAGATATATAATATATATATATATATATATATATATATGTGCTTTGTATATGTGTATTTATAATTTTAATTTATTCTCCTTACTGACTGTTCATATGCCATAACTATAAGGATAACACTATGAGTTCAATGTTATTAAATTTCGAATATGTACGCATGTACGTGTATGTTTTTAGTCCGTGCCTGTATCGAATTGTATGTGTTTTAATGTATATTTGTTTCATTATGATGAACTTATGTACAAACATAGCATAATAGAATATACAATACATTCTATTTCATAATTCATTTAATTTAATTACACACACA
>NW_023998415.1:18235724-18247749 GCF_014805625.2 Glossina fuscipes
ACACACACACACACACACACACACACACACACACAAACACATTTAATATATGCATGTATATGAAATTTTTCTAATAACTCGGACCAGGCAAACGTACGATTTCGTGTAGCTTTCGATTGTATTTGTTATTCTCCCATATGCTCATTAATTACTTTATTTTCTATATATATATATATATATATATATACGCAATTCCTAAAGTATGTCTACATTACTTACGTATGCGGCCTTAATCTTTTCTATCAACTCTCTCTGTACATGGGAATAAACGAAAAATCTGTTCATATATTTATTATGTACTAAATTGCAATAAATGATTTGTAAACAAGATTTTCTTACATTATTGTTATTAATATTTAACATAAGCATTTCATTCACTACGTATACCAAATAGAGTGCGTGGAGTATTTTAATGTAAATTTATACAAACATACATACGCATATCGAACATTAAATTACTTAGATTAAAACTAATATGTACGTATATAACTCAAAGATACGTAGATCTATTATATAAATGTACGCATAGTAGCAAAAGCTTTTATATGAAATTAAGAAATGGATTAAGAGAACGCAAAAAAGTTGCAAATGCCTTTTCGATAAATCATTGTTACAAACGCATTTCATTTGCAAAATATTTTATTAAAGATGATCGTTTAATCGTTTAAGCGGAAAGATCTGAGCTATCTTAAGATTGATCTTTTCAGATAATTCTAAACATGACTTGTGACAATTTTTCCAGCTGTGTCGTTTTCACTTTGCAAGTAACAGCATTTTTTTCTTTGTCATTCCGGAAGTTATGGAATTGTGATTAGACATTCCCGTATAAAACAAGAAATCTGGTGTCCTTCAATGAGATGAATGCAAAAATAATAGCCGTCGCAGTGAGGAGTGATCCCTTGAATACTCACTTCCCGAGCATAACTGCAAGCAATTGTAAGAAATTTTCATAAAAATTTGCCAAAAACTCGATCTTTGAGGTTAAGTCGCAGCTTTTGTACTACTTTCTGAATTTTAATCAAATAAAAAAGACTTTTTTCCATTTAAAAACTTTTCGATAGTCGCTTAGAGAACACGAGTAGATATCTTGTTCGGCAGAAACATTTAATTTTTTATTATATCCTACGACTCCCAAAAACATAAAAGTAATCAAAGTGATGACTGTACAGGAGAGTTGATTAATTAATGATCGGGATGAGTAGCCGACTCGGTAAGAGCCACGATTACCAAGTCAATGCTGGCGGGTTCAAACCTCAGCGCGGTAAAATTTTCTTCGGTCGTAGCTGCGGTGAGTATTCAATCGGTAAAGACAAGCAATACTTACAGATTGGTCGCACACCCACCAGACTGAGGTCAAAAAGCTTCCTCTCTCTTTCTCTTTCCTTACTTCTTTCTCATTATCACCGTGTTGCACGTATGATTGGTCAAATTAAAAATAAATAAATAAATAAATCAATAAGCAAACAAAAGTTTTTAATAATCACTAGTTCCCGCTATTATCCCGCTTGCTAATTCGAGGCAAGGATAATTCAAAAACCGTGGATAATTGTTATATATGATTGGCGCAAGTATATGTCTACGGTGACGAGTTGGTGAAGAAATCGATGGGTAAGAAGCTCCGTCGATGACAGACGTCCGTATTGAAATGTCATAGACAGGGTGCCATTAATTAGGGCCAACTACTTTTCATTAGTATCGCGCGCGATAACATATTCAACGCTGGCATATGATTCGTACACAGTTAACTCTGAACTTCGAACAAATAATGTTTCTTATTCTTCTTCTTCTTCTACGTCCTCTAAATCATACCTAATGAAATTTCAATATATTAGCTTTTAGTATTAAAGTCTCGCTGAGGTAGCTTCCCTCACGCCCTTCGCTTTAATGAAATGTGCATTAATATAATTTGTTTATTTAAAACTTTGTACAAATCGTATATAAACTATAATTTTAAAAGCCTAAAAGCAAGTATAGGAAAATTTTTTGGCAAACAAGACTGAAAATACATTTTGAGAGATTTCCCCCGTAAGCAACCGCAGAAAGTATTATACGGTCTTTATCAATTTGGAGACAGTTTGCGGTTTTATTGTATTTTTTTGCCAAAAAAATAATAAAAAAAAAAATAATAAAAAAAAATAAAAAAAATATAAGCAAAAGAAGACAAAAATGAAAAGGAAAACGAACAACGAACGACCGCAAATGTCCTTTTTCTTGTTTTATGGAAAACCAAATGTATGTAAATATCAAAAATTTGTGCCTAATAGCTAACTATGAAAATAAAAACAAAAAAGAAAGAAATTAGTTAAGCCAAATAAATGTATTTAGAAATGAATGAATAAATCGAAGACAAAGTTAATGGAATGAATGAATGAATGAATGAATGAATGAATATTCACTTATTGAACGCATTAGACAAATTATTTATATGCATGAAGGAAGAAAAAAAAATAGAAAAAAACGAAACATATAGGCGCTGGATACGATTGAAAAAATTAAGTAACGAGCACTCAACGTGATCCGAACCGTTGTTTGCTTGCGTGAAAAGATGAAACATCCTTCGTGTAAATGCTATGTAAACAAATACTGCATGATATTGTGGATCTATTATTAAATTTTGAATTATTTTTAAAATAAATTGAAAACACATGGATGATATAATTCAATGGCATTTTCTAGTGTTTTTCCCACTTTGCTGGGAGCATAAAAGCTTCGCATCGAAAAAATAAACTAAGGGCTGTTCAGAAACACCAGTGTATCATGTGGGTTGCAGTGTAGTCGAGTAGACAGGCATCACGATTACCATGTCAGCGTTCGCGGGTTCAAATCCCACTGATTAAGCGCATGTCCACTAGGTTGCGGCAACCCCCTAAAACTCTTTTTTTATCTAATCCTTTCTAACGGACATCGTGTTACACATATAAACAACGTTCCCTAAATGATTGGTCGTCATATTAAAAAAGGATACGCCACCGGTTGAAATAAGTGAGAATCAAAAGAAATAATGCATGGCAAAGATATAGATTAGTATATCAGCTGCTTCGTCGTCAATGTTGCTAAGAGTTCCTTGACGAATTGTGCAAGACCTGGGTGAGCGCCGTCCTGTTGCACGCTTTTTACGAGCGTATTGCGACACCAACTAACGCAACTGCATCCAACATAAAGATAAAAACTTGTTATATTCGATCCAATTTCATTAGTCGACATCAGTACAAATACTCGTGACAGTACGACTTCTGGAGTTCTCTGTCATTTCTGTTCCCCGAGCCGTGTAGGCGGTGGTGCTGTTCTTCTAAAAATTACTGTCGTCCCAATACAATCCATTCCAATTTCGTTTCTCCTTTTCCTATCTGCAAACCTTCGTGACCATCACCGTGCCCACACGTATATTGACATCGCCTAAGTGACTGAACAAAGAAAAAAGAAGAAGAAAAATTAGTAGATATCTGTGGAGCCAATTGCTGAAATCTATTCAAAAAATCGCACCAAATTGTCACTCGTCCTAATGGAAAAGTTATTCCACTATTTCTCTACGATTTTCCAAGGGTCAGATGCTACGGTTCTCGTTGTTTACTTTATGCAAACGGATAGAAGTTGGCCTCATGACTTAGAATAATTAATTGTATTTAAAAGGTCATGATCTTGTTTTTAGATTTGCTATCCGCCCGAGTAGCCGAAGGCGCGGAATCTCGACTAGCAAGTCAATGGTGGTCGTGGGTTCGAATCTCAAGTGCGGTAGAGTATTTAATAAAAGCCGTTAGCCTTAGATGCTAGCGCTTTTAAGAGTTTAGTCTTAGAATTCATGTCTCTTGCGAAATTAATAATAATAATAATAATAATAGATTTCCAGAAATGAATCAGCGAATATATCTGAGAACCTCCTGTCATCGTCATTACAGTTATTGCCTGAAATTGAAGTAACATCGCTCTTTGAAAGACTTGCTATAATTTATTTTTGGGTTTATCGCAGTGCATGTGTTCACGTCTCATTACCGACAGCGAACGATGACTTTTCATTAGCACTTGCATTCGCATTAATTAGGAAAAGTAAAATTTCTCTCCAATAGCGTTCTTTGATACAAAATTCAATAACCAACAACTTCATTCACTGTTGCTTCAAGGAGAAAATTCATGGCCTTTTTTTTTCTGTAAAAACTCAAACCCACATCTCACACATTTTAAATCAATTTTATTATTGCTTTTATAATTTATTAGGACCAAAGAAATGTATTTTAGAACTAAAAGTAGGACGGACATTAGCGACTAAGATTATCGTAGATTAAATGGTTAGCTTAACAGCTTTAATAAAGTTAAATACTTTATTGCTGTTAAGTTACTTAGCTACTTTCAAGATGCCCATAGGATTAGATGATCCGAATATTAATCTTCGAATATTAGAGGGATTTTGGCATTCAGACCATAGGATTTTGTTCACAATCGCAAATCGGGGGAATAGATTTCTCAAGGATACATTGTTGTGTTGCAATAGTATGCCCAAGTCGGAATGTTGCAAATGTTTTGATGAACGGGCTTAGTATTAATATGCGAGTAGCGTGAATGGTAGTACTGCCGATCTTCTTTCGTCGGTTTTCTTTTTAAATATTTTTCCTAATATACTTTTGAAGATCAAACTTATTCATTGTGTCATACATAATTAAAGCTGCAGAAGCTATGTATTTAGCCGCTAGCTCTGCTCGATCATTTCCCAAGAGATCAATTTGGCAATATGGTACCCGAACTATTTTAATTTTATCTGCATATGTGGCAATGGCATTTCTCACTTCGTTAATGATGTTCTACCTGATTACGAGTAACTTTTATCACACACAAACCTTCTTTAGCTTAACGAGTAAGTTTTGAGGCCTGAAGAATAACTCTGGCTTCGGTTGTAAGTGTTGACGCACTTCCCTGTAGGATGTGACTAATTTGGACTTGCCCTATGGCATCTCAGGTCATCATGCCCCTAGAACCCTCTATAACGAAAAGATGTTAACCACTACGTGCTTTATGGATGGATTAATTTACCAACGGCACTCTACCCCTTTTTTTTTCAGTCATTAAAAATGTATACGATCGGCTATTATCATAATGAAACACCACGATATTCTTAATAATCAATTCTCGATAGCTTCACTCAATTGTATACTTTAATCTCTCTAGTTGTGGGCAGACAAAGGGGAACAGAATTGATCATTTAGTCAAGTTAGGGCAGTTCACGCTGTATGGTTTTTGTGGGACCGCACCATACTTCAAACATTACCGTACAAGCTTCGTTAATTTTAAATTTCGATTTTTTCGCACATGATAGTCGCATTTGGTGCACTTTTCTTTTTTCTCCTCTCTTATATATATTTTTTTTTTTTGCTATTTTGTGTGTAACCTGCGGAATATCCATAAGTATTTTTCAATGTGCTTGTAACTACCATAAACTTTTAAGGCGTCGTCGTTACTAAATTTTACTGGATTAGCTATAAAGCTATCTAATACGATATAGTGATTTTTTCTTAACGTAAAAATAGCCCCAATATACACACCCACATGCATAACAAAATTTGCAAAAGAAAATTCATATACGATAATTGAAATTATTATGCTCCGCAATACTTCTCGTATAAGGTTCACTAAGTTCGCGCGGATGTATCTAGGACCCAAGAGAACTGAATATAGATGCCCCTTTTCGAACACTGACCGACTTATAATCATTTTCTGAATCATTTTAAACTTGTCCGTCCGTTTGTTCGTCTGACATCTGTCCAAGCGGTTTTGTATTCAAACTAAATTTAATATACTGACTGACGAGCAGTATTGAAATTGAGATTTAGTTAGGCCACTTCGACGACTATCCTATAAAGCATCCTTTTGCGAAAATCACTACATAGAGTATGTGGCAAATTTGCAGAATCATTAAGTAAAAGTATTTCAACATTTCAAACTGATGAGAAATATTTGGACCAGATGGGCTAATTTTAGGAACCCTCCCTGATATATATCGTATTTTTACGCAACATAAGCCTTCTTATGTCTGATATATATATTTAACATTAAGCTTTACTTCACCAAATTCAGGCTTGCATTGGTCTACTTTTTGTACCCAATCTCACGTAAGCATTGTCATGAAAAGGAAGTCTTTGACGGCTAATTTTTAATAAGCCGCAAAATGTTACGACTACGTAAGTAAGCTTCATGAGAAGCATACTTTCAGAAAGAAACAAGGTACAATTTTTGATATTTCATTATGAAAATAAATAAAAGAAGTGTTCTGAAGTATTCAATAGTTGACCTTTCCAGGTTATAATTTTTTTGCTTGTGTTTTTATACGATTTGTCGAACTAAAACTTGCTTATATGTCGATCTCATATCGTTTGTCTTTTCTCTTCTCTGCGGACATTTCAACTTGCCAAGCCGCCGTATTTGCCTACACATTTTAGGTCAACCAAAGATATTACCGTGAAATTATTCCAATCAGGAACGTACATATATATATACATATATAATTTGTATTAATTGAGTAAAATAATAATTGGGAACAGCTGCTTATTGTTAGTGTAAATAAAAAAAAAATTAAATCTTTGCTTAAAGTTCCGATCATGCAATTGTGATCCAGAAGACTTTTGCAGTTAATAACATCTCACAAAAGATTATTTAGTGTCGCAAAATATCAATTGCAAACAAACTGATTTCAAACAAAAAGGTATTAAAAAAAAAAAAGAACAACAATCGCATACAAAGTCAGAAAATCAATTACAGAAATGTCATAAAATAATTGAGCAGCGCAAACAATAGCATCGTAGGATAAACGGATAGGCAGACAGACAGCCTGAACAAATTGTTACAGAAATTTGTATATGTGTATAGATGTTTATGTGCATGTGCATAATCATAAGTATATATTTTCCATTTAAAAAGCCATTCATCACAATTATACAAATAATCTACATATATATATATATAAATATATATATATATATATATATATATGTATGTATATATATATCCTTTTGGTGTTGCTTCCCGAATTAAAAATAAAGAAGAAAATCCGTGAAGAGGGGTTGAAAATAAACAGCCATCTCTATTACTAATACATATAATATATATATATATATATACGTTCACATATGCGCTAGGTATATAGGCTGGAAAACCTACCCTTTTGTGTTCCTGTTCAGCAGCTACACAAAAATTTCTGCAATTCATTAATTCATTGAGGTGAGAAATTAGTTAAAGATCAGATCATCACCAAAATTAAAACGATAACAAAAAAACAAAAACGAAAAGCAGTTAACCATAGAGTAATAATAACGACAACGAAGCTTGTTATTTATCTCTCATCTGCTCTATAATTTTGCCATAATGACGATGACAATGTCGACAGTCAGATCCGTCTTCCGTTTTGTTAAACCTCTCCAAACTAGTTTTTCGTTTTTTTTTTTTTTGTGTAGATCAGTTTGTCAGCCTCGTTTCCATTCCGCTTGAATGTTTGTTGCTTTGACAATGGTTTCGAGTGTAGCGAAATATTTTCTTTATTCTTGTTTTCCCATTTTTTTTACGGCCGTTACTAATTAATTTGCTTGATTGATCACTCTTACGCCAATTAAATAGATTACGGGGTGTTTTCATTCATATACACATATATATGGGAGAAAAAAAAAAACGAGTGTAAGTACGTCTTCGTGTTGATTGTTAAATGATTTTCAAATTGACAATAAAACTTTTCGAAATATTATCGAAACTCATTTATTTACTTAATAACTATTTAAAAAACAAAAAAAACAAAAAAAAAAAAAATGTGTGCAATAGATATACCGTTCCATTGCATTCCTCCCATTTTGAAAGCCGTTTATGCATTTAGGCAAAAAAACTTAACCTGAATGCATTCGATTTTAAATTAAAAGAAAGACTTGAGTCATCCCGCACATTTTATGATGATCTCTCGTATAAATTTGATTCGGTTAATGCTGTCATTCAAAGAAACTGTCTCTAACGTATAAGTGAAGTCCAAGACATAAAGAAAAAATTTGGATAACTATACAAGACGCTAATGTGCTCCGCAAACGTTCTCGTTTACTCAACGTAAAACTCCTTATAGGAGTCTCGTGTTAAGCGGATGTGAAGTCCCTTTACCAATCAAATCAAGAATGTTTCTGAATCAATTTAAGCCTAACTCTGTACTTCCATCTAAAGGTGACTATCCGCGTTTTTCGTTATTCCACTTGCAAGCCGCAATATTCGCCATATTTTAGCTCAAGAAAGGGCCCTATTGAGCCCGAACTATATTGGACCATTCTTAAGACAGTTTACCGTAAAATTTTGAAAACCTCAAAATGCGGCGACGAGATCTAATTTTTATATTTCATAATGAGAAATTTGCGTAGAGCAAAGATTCCAATATGCTGCGCTAAATTTGGACGACATTTGTCTAACTTTGGATCACTTTGCATATAAGATTTCTTTAATTCTAATATTTATTAAATATTTTTGCGAAATTCTTCGCTTTTGATTTAAGGAACAAGTTTCCTCTCGATAGTATATAACGAATAGAGCTACAAAAATTGTTTTACTTAAATCGGTACACTATCCGTTGTTAATTGACTGACTCCCAGAAGAGGATGAGCAGCTACAAAAAATGGTTATATATAATACTACATCGGTTCGAAATCAAAAATGACGATGCTATACGAATAGGAACAGTGTCTGTTACCTGTCAATTTTAATTAGTCTTGTTAACAAATAAATAATTTCCAGGCAAGTGGATGCATACGACCTGAGCAATAAAGAGCAATAATGATTTTTTTTTTTTCAAAACAAAACAACATTTTACTATCGTAAGAAAGAGAGAGAGTCTAAATTAAAATCGCTTCATACCATATTATTATGCTGAATTGTGCTCAAAAAATAGTAGGATGAGGTCATTTTGAATGTCGTGGTGCGTTGCATTATGCTATAGATCCGAAATCTTAACAGAGAATGTCGGTTAAGCTGATCATTAGAGTCGTGGACAGAAACCCATTGACTTCTGATATTATAATTATAATGAACTTGCTGGATAGGTTTTCACCGTAAATTCAACTCATATCGCGTTGACGACTGATTTCATTGCAAATTTAATTCAACTCATCTACTTAACTACTGAAGATATTGCCATTAATTTTGACAGAGAGCTGTCAGTCAAGTGACTGTTAATCAAGTAAGAAAAAGCTACTCATTCGGATAAGCTCGAACCATTTATATGGAAAAGTCTTATCATTTTTCGATCACAGCGTTATATATCTATATATATATATATATATATATATACGTGAGGTTCAGTATCAAAATATATGCTTAGAAACAGACAGCCGTACGCGCGATGTGAAATGCCTTTTTTGATTTACATAAGATTTTTGGATGTTTATAAACGAACGAACTATTAGGCCCATTAGGTGCATTTTCGAACTTTATGCGAGAATTTTTTTGATTTGAAATCAACTTTAAATTTGAAACCACATTTTCAATAAAGTTGTCTATTCCTATATATATGTATACATATGTACGTACACATATATATATATATCAGCCTGAGTGGCCAAGTAAGCAAAGGATCGCGACCAAGGATTCACGGGCCGATAACCTTAGATGTCAGTGCTTTAAGACTTTAATCGTAGAATACATTTCTTTGGATAAATTAATAATAATAATAATAATAATAATAATAATAATAATAATAATAATAATGTATTCACTTTGTGATAATTCGGAGGATGATCGCGCATAAATTCGTTCCACATTTTTCCTATAAACAGAGTTTTAAAGGTAAATATAAAAAATGCTCAGCTGAACCGATGTCACTTTATTCATTCTAAGCAAGGATGCGTTACGTGTTCCCGTAAAAATGAACAGTGGGAACTACAAGCCAGTGTTGCTCTTCAAGATGGTGTTTTAAAATCCCACATACATAACAGGATACATAATCAAATTGATTCAGTTGTACATCATGCTAATCGCGATTACAAGAATATAAAGCGCATTCCTGGCATGGCAGGGGCGTTTAAGGTAAAGGACCCGTTATTGTTAATATTGTCGTAATGAGAAAGATAATGCACAGCATCGGCTTGTTTCCAACTATCGCAAATGATGTGTTCGAGTATAAAGTGAATATTTTTTAATTATAAACATTTTGTTGAACTTTGCTTTAATTTGCTGAATGCATTTTTAATAAAATGATACTTATTATCTTAACATGCGCACTTGTGTAATAATAATAAATAATTCAAATAAATGAGCTTCAATTAGAATTCAATTTACAATCGCTACTGTCAATGCCAGGTGGTGTTGTGTTCGTTATTTTTTTTTTTTGCTTCTTCAGAATTGTGCAAAACATATTGCACATTATAGTGGAGTCAATATCAGTATGTGAGCCATATCAACTCTTAGCTCAACTCAATTCATTTCATTTCGATTTCATTCAATTGTATTGAATCCATTACCAACTGTATGTGAATTTGCCATTAAGCGAAATAGAACGAAAAATTGGAATCGAGAAAATAATAGATGAGCTCGGCACGGATTGTACGCTCGGAGCTTTAATATGCAAATTTTAAGGCATAATAAACAGGAACGACAACGAAGAAGGACAAACGGCAAACGGCAGTGACAGCAATAGCAACAATAATGGCAATCATAAGCATTAAGCATTATAAAGGAAGAACACAT
Source organism: Glossina fuscipes (assembly GCF_014805625.2). Lineage (NCBI taxonomy): Eukaryota > Metazoa > Arthropoda > Insecta > Diptera > Glossinidae > Glossina > Glossina fuscipes. The sequence continues at coordinate 18,246,411 of NW_023998415.1, forward strand.
TTAGGGCAAATGTCAGACAATCGGAAATTGGCGTAAATATTCTGATTTCATGGTAAATATGTTAGCGATGCAAAAATATTTTGCCTTTATATATGCTCTGTGCGAGTATACGGTAAAACATAATCAAATGAGTTAACAGCGTAAAAGCTGTTTTTCTGAGGCTTTAAGTCGATATACTATCACAAATTGAAATTGCATTGCTCGTCGTTTTTATTATCGAAAACATCAATAGCAAAAACGAACGGGCGAACGGGCGAACGGGAAGAGCGAAACAAAAAGCAAAAAAACAAAAAAAAAAAAACAAAAAACAAAAATAAATAAATAAAAATTGAAGTAAAGGCAAATTGAGCGCGTGTGTGTGTGTGTGTGTATAGATAGCGCGCCCGCGCTTTTTAATATTCATGCAAATTGAAACAGCAGTTTATGTAGATATGTATCCGCGTGTAAACGAAGCCATTTCATTCTCTTTTTTTTTTTCTCCTAAAAAGATAGGAATATAAACCTTTTTCTACCGCACAGCAAACGGGCTTCATAGCTTGGTTTTCTTCTTTTTTTTTTGTTTGTTTGTTTGTTTTTTTTTTTACTTTAATATTTTTGCGGAGCATGTTAAAAGCGATTAGCATTTCGCTACAGCGAAACTTTTGCGCCATATAATCATGAATAGTGCTTTCACATTTATTTATGTACAAATGCATGTAGATATGTATATACTTAGATGCGTATGTTTGTGCATGTTTTTAGACGAAAGGCCATTTTCTATTTCTGTTTTATTATTTACTTTTTTTTGCCATTTTTCTTTGTTTTTTTTTTTTTTTTTTTTTGCGCATTCAAAGAACTTCGCGTTGTTCAAGTTGGCAAATCGCAAATCTAAATAGTGTCATAAATCAGCAAGAGACACTTCACTTTGGTGCGCTGTACCACCTAACAGTAACCGCTTGCATTGGCATATCAAAGCAAAAGCCAGTGCTAGAGATATTCAGTATCAATATCACTGGCAGTGGATGGAAGAGTACTTAAAATCATATTCATGATATTCATGTTATTGGCATGATATATGAAGGCATCATATATTTCATTTGTTGTCGGAAAAGAAAAAAAAAAAAAAGAAGAAAAGCGAAGAGAACGATTGTCCGCACAATGCTATGCAGGTAAGCGAAATTTCAAATACATTGGCATGGATTTGGTTAGCACAGATACCGTTAGCAGACACACAAGTCGATTAGATTTTCATGCATGAATTAGAAACGTATCGGGATAAGTGTTAGAAGGAGAACATACAAAATTACAAATGTATTATATTGGCCAAGGCAACTAATATTCGTGCTCTCTTTCTCTCTCT
>NW_023998415.1:18247759-18318286 GCF_014805625.2 Glossina fuscipes
TTTTCTTAATTAGGCTACCAAGTAGTTAAGCAACGCGACCAGCAATTGGACATATCTGTGTCCAGGTCTTAACGCTGTCGACCGCATTTTAATTATGATTGGTGTGTAGTCGTAGCTATAGTAAATGTTCACTCATGACACTTACCGATCAGGCGTAGACGTCAACAATAATTTGATATAAAACTCAATTGTCTTATAAGCCAAAATGATCCGATTTGTGATATTTTGTTATGAAAATTTATCCGTATGGAACAGATAAACCACAAGGACCTATTGCTTGGAGGCCATACCATACAAGAGCTCTCACGAATAGCAAGCGCTTTAGCCGTAGGGAATTTGGAAGCCATAGGTCTATCTATGTAACCTCTATGGTGGCATGGTCTAATTTGTAACTTGTTATGACGAAAGCAACTATGAAATAATAAAACCTTTAAGTTTGCTAGATATGGAACATGTTAGTTGACATTTTGATTGTCCGCCAGTGCGGGTCCTTCATCGAAAGTATGCCTTTGCGTAAAACCAATGGGTAATTTTTAGTGCATTATCGTGAAAATGAATGAACGACTCTCTCAGGCGCAGTGACCTGGGTTAACTAATCGTCTGCCTTGACCGATTAAGATATTCCTACTTTTTAAAAATTAAAAAACTTCTATCTTGACATCCGCTTTGTTTTCTTCACTTCTTTTTACTTTAAGTTTTATTTGTTTACTTATTTTTGCTTAATATCTTCTTCTATTTCAATTTGCTTGTAAATACTTATATAATTTAAGATTTACATTTTAAGTCATCGATTAGTTTAAATTCGGCTGATAGTTGGTTGATTGTAGTTGGAACCATATATATATATATATATATATATAAATGGTTAAGTGATAAATCTAAAGACAAAATTAGCATATCTGCATATTCCCAGGGTCCCAGAGCATAACTAGATTCTTATTTTAAAGATAAAACACAACGATGTATAGAATGCGGCGATCTCGGTCCTAAGAAAATCTAAATAGGATTATCGATGCGGTACGTATGGGCTGACGAGCAACGGCGTAAGAGAAACGTTCAGAGCAATTACGAATAACCGATAGGACAACAGCTATCAGATTTTCTATAGAGATCTTTTTTTATTAAGAGATTTTTTTTTTTATGCTGTATGTGCGTAGACATCGAAATTTATTCAATTAGTTTCTTTTCCTTAAAAATACTTCTCTAAGCAAACCAAAGTAATTTATGATGTTTTTGCTGACAATCGCAAACTTTAATGGAGCCAAAGAAAACTACTCATAAGCACACACATGTTAATGTATGCAAATTTTCTATTTTTTAATTAACGAAATTGATATCTAACCATCATCATCATCATTATGATCATCGTTTGCTATAACCAACCATGCTATAATATATTATCAGACGGACTCTTTTAGGGTATTATCAGCATTCATTTGTTCCTCTCCAAAATGAATAGATAACCACATATATATTATGTATGTATATGTATGCGTATGTATGGATATGCATATGTATGTGCAATTAGTTCTACCACAAATCTATGTATGGAAGTAAAGAAAAAAAACTTTCTGTCTCCTTATAAAACAAACTTATTCCTTAGCCAATCCTTTCATTTGTAGAAGCAATGTTCTTCTCTATCACTCTTAAAAAAACAAAGCAAAAAATGGAAAAAAAACAAAAAAAAAAAAAAAATGAAACAAAAAATATTTCAACACAAGCATATAATTTTCCAATTAGTACATATGTATATATTCTTAATTCGTAAGCATGTGCGCGTGTGCATGTATGTGTACGTGCGTTTGCATGCGCATTTGGGAAACAGTTTTGTAAAAATTTTGTATTTTTGTCACTAATGGATTACTTTGTTTCCCAAAAAGCTTTTTTCCTTAAAAAATAATTAAGACGTATACTGGCATCGAATTGTTTCAAAGTGTGCGAATGTATGTAAATGTGCAAAATATCTCCCCCAACAACAACTAACAAAAAAGATAGACAATAGTGCTTACTACTATCGCAGGCATACATACACACATATATATGTATGTATATACACATACGCATTTATACATCCGCATATACACACACTTAGAAAGCCTTATAATTCTTAAAGGTCTTTAGCATATGTGACACTTTGTGGTGTACGCCAGGGTTTCTCTCTTTTATGTCCTTCTTCTTTTCATAGCGCTACCGCGGAAATGATATGTTGATTGTTCTACCTGCTTTTGCAACAACAAGAAAAAGTTCGAAGCGTTTGCCTATGTATTATGCAAATTCTCTAACACTTGCGAAAGAATTCGAAACTTAATACAATCGGATCTTTCAACGGTCTCTCACTCGAGCAACATAAGCTAGAAGAGTTTTTGCACTCCCCAGCATTTGCTACCTGAATGCTGAAAATGCAAAAATCACGTCATCCCAAGTGACAGGATTGATCAAACAAAATTGCAATGTTATAGTTGAGGCTCCGAAAATGCAAAGGAGACCAGCATCGCGATGAAGCGATATTTTCTAAATCGATTGCGTTACCGAACCATGTTGACTGATTTCCTTCGGACTGCACGCCGTTACCTTCAACTATGCTTGTGAAACAATGATGATGATTAGATTAAACGAGATTGACATAAAGTGACACCTATTCATGTTGTTTGATTTCGGGACAAGATAATCAAAGATAAGCTCCGTTACAACCACGCCTTCTCTTATTGAAGTAAAAAACTGAAACGATTTCGAATTCTTCGATTATATGGGAATGTATTGCTTTCATGTAATTGCATAAAACATATGATTTGATCTATGTTACGATGATTTGATAGTTGCGTTCATCCCTTTAGCATAAAAAGATGAAAAAACAAATTAAACAAAGCTCAGCCGTGCACTTTAAGATGGCGGGCATTCAAGTTACGCTGCAAGCCGTACAAGGTTTACGCAAATTATTCTTTGTCTTCGTGTTTCTCCTACTTTCAACTGAGAGACTTAGCTTAGTTGCTAAATAGTTCATAGATTACTACTGGTTGCTGTAAACGCGTCGCGGATAATACATGCAATCCATATACGAAGAAATAAAGAAACCAAATATTTCTTTTACATTGTATGCCAAAATATATATTAGCGCGCACACACACACACATACACGCACTTATCAAACTGATAATTTTGTGGCGTATGCATGGCGAATTGCCACAAGCCATACGTGCGAAAAACACGTCAATTTCTATTGTAATTTCTAAATTAATTGAGCTAAGGCCGTTTAGTACCAATATCGGTAAGATCAGGATTTTTAAAAGCATCCTCGCAACTACAGTTGTACTAACGATACTGATAAACAAAAAAATCTCAAAAAAATATAAAAAAATTCGGTACATTTTTCTGTCGATGGCAAGCGATCTGTACCATATGTTTATCAGAAATTTATTTCAGCGAACTTAAAGTTTAGCTGCGACGCTAATTAAGTGTTCCTGCTTTGTTGAATTTTAATTTCGTTACAGGGGAGAGTTTTTTCTAAAGATGTCGAAAGTATTTCTTTCTCATTTCTGCCGTCTCTTACACTTAAAGGAGAAAACCAAGCTTGTACAGAAAATAGCCTATGATATCTAAAGGGAACCTTTTTACTTTACTTCATCAGTATAATTAAGGTGAAGCGATAGCTACAAGTTGGTTAAGCGAACTCGCAGAAAGTGTTCTCTGAACAAAAAAGTGAAAGTGTATTTTATTCATAGGCTTAATAAGAAAGGCCTTATGGTTGCATAGGACTTCTTTTAATTGGCAAGCAGTTGCCTTAGTCGTGACCGCCCCCTTCTACCCAATTCACGAGATGGAGCTTCATTAGATATTTCGTAAGCCCTGTGTGTGTGTGAGTGTTAAGCTTAGAGCTCTTGAAAATTGAAATCAAGGCTGTAGCTCATAATTGAAGTCTTCCAAGAAATTTTACGAACTTTATACGCAGATGTATTCTAGATATGGATACGCTTACGAACCCTAGTTTTTCGTAACCAATACGTAACTTTTGATTCGACTTTTTAGCTATCACTAAAGTAAGATTGTCTTGTCGTCCTCAATATAATCCTTCCTTAAATGTTGACGAGTAGTGCAAAATTAAATCTTTCCTTTTCCTAGATTAATGAAGATCAACGAAAGAGCACAAGAATAGTTAATCTTCCACCTTTTTTACCTTTAAATCGCTTCCTTAGCAATGCACTGGCACAAGTTGATTATGCTTTGCGGAATGACTTCGTTAAAAGAAAGATTTCTCCGAATATTTATTGGGCTCTTTAGAGTTCTCAACTCATTTGCATCACAAACTCTTACGTTAAGTTGAGAAATTATTTTCGGCCTGGGCGTAATGCATCATGAATTGCGTCAATCAATCCAAACACCATTTACAACAACTCATGCAATCTTTTTCTTTTTTATATGACCAATCACTCAGGCGATGTGCCTTGTCCGCGTAACGGGGTGCCGTTACGAAAAAAAGAAATAAGGAATTGGTGGCCATTGCTAAGTAGATGTGCGCTCAACCGATAAGTCTTATCGCTTTACCCACTGAGCGCCCACTATATAGCCACACCCAAAGTAAACTCTACCGCATTGAGAATTGATCCCGCGTGAACTGAGCGGAATACACGTCAAAAAAAACGCTAGCACCTCTGATTTCGAATGCTCTACGGTATTCTTGCTACGGTATTTATCAATTAGAACTGATTTCAATCTATGACGCGTTCGAGCAACACACGATTGCTTGCCTTGATAGGAGGAAAGGTGTTGAGAAACACATATTTAAGAGAAATATTTTTCACCATTGTCTTTCCATAAGCAGCCTTTCTTTGGTAAGAAAAACCGATCTTGATGAATTTTTTATATTTTGTATGCACAAAAGTCTCCGCCAACTTATCATGCCTTTTAACATATCATAATGGTATTATCGTTTAAGATAAGTTCAATCGCATCAATCGTTGATGGTGTATTTCCTCACGAAACTCTTCGTTTGGCTTACTAACCTATAATGACCTGGTCCTCTATAAAAGACATGAGCTACCTGCCACAAATAGTCGATATTGGCCTTTGGACTATCTCAAGGTCTACATTTGCTGGTTTTGAATTAAAAAAAAAAAAAAAAACAAACTCTTCCGCAAAGCAAGCATATACCTCGATATGTTCAAAAAAAAAAAACTTATGTTGTGTTCGACGATGTGCAGGGACAAGGCGTTAAGCCTAAAGAAAGTATTCTGGTATGAGAAGCAATAATCATAATGCTTGCCTCCACCAGCTATACTCTCTAATAATTTAAGCAATTTATTATTTATTACAACGGCTACTAGATTTCAATGCTAACACAAAAATGCCTCGACATTAGATGCCATTGATGGGTTTGTTCGTCATCTGAGAAGCAATTTAATTATTTTTGGTATATTGTAACATTTGAAGGCCTTTTGCATATCTCGCTGATAATAGTCGCTGGTAGTTAAAAATGTGCAGTTCGGGATTCATAAAGCCATATATGTATACGCGCCAACATTTTCGTGCATATGGGGTTCAAAAGATTTGCTTTTTTTTTCTTAACATTGGGCAGAGCTGTACTCTATGCGCTCGTCCTTGAATGCCGCAATAATTCCCTGCAATATTATTCATTCTCGCGATCCTTCTTAATTGAGTTAAGTTGTTGAACAGTATTTTGGACACATCTTGGCGAATGATAACTAAAGAATCTTCATCTGGTGTTTACTCTGAATAAACAATAGTTTGTCAAAGAGAAAAAATTTATTTTTAACTATTATTTATCCCCACAAAACAAAAATAATTCAATTTTTGCACGAGTGCCACGAAAAAGATAGACCATAAAGTAAAACACAAATGGCTCAGGAATTTTTTTCAATATTAATACTCTTTAATGATGAGATACCGTAATGACGATAAGTGACAAGTGCAAAGAATTTTCAATCACAACAAAGTTGCACAAATCTCATCATAATTTCTTTTTGTTCTCGACTTTTCTTATTATTTCAATAATATTAAGGAAAATTGTTTTTATCTCTTCGCTTAAACAAATCTTTTTAGTTTATTTAGTCAGCAACCAGTGCGCACAAAAATTTCATAAACAAATGAAAAATTTACGTGACGTGGCATTTTGACATCTCTGCAAGCATAAGAAAGTATTTCTCTGATAAAAAGCGAATAAGAGATCTATACGCGTCATAGGGCGAATCGTAGTTACCTACTCTAGTTATTCTTTCATTGTTCGAAGGCGAGATCATCCGAATTGCATTTGTAACTTGAATAAGAATCTATAAGTAATTTCAAGATTATTAAAGAGTTCGTTTTCCCTTTTTCCATTTTGCTGATACGCTTACGCGGGCGTTTGCAATTTTTTTTTTTTTTTTTATTATTATGACAGACCTGGTTAGTGTTAAGGCGAAAGTATATGTAGGCAATTTGTTCAGTTAATTTATTTTATTTTGGGGAACATCAACGATGTTACGAGAGGTTGAAAAACAAACGTATCAGGATAAGTTGGGTCAAGTTTTCACATCTTTATATATATAGGAATTTTGATACATGCTTGTGAGTATTGCAAACAAAGTGATAGAATTAATATACCTTACTAAACACTAAGGTTAGTGTTCACACATCCGCAACTAAGTGGTTACAAGGAAATCATCAAGTAATCTGCACTTTTGCAATTGAATTAGAAACGTATACGCAAAAGAGTAAGAGTTTCAATTTAGTCACAGCATTGATATAAAAAGCCCGCTGGGAGTAGAAGGCCCGAGAGTAACGTGTGTAAAACACAGCCCACCAACCGTTTAAATGACACAAACAACTTGAAAGTAATTTGTTTAACTAAACGTCAAAGAGTCTCGACATGAGGGTGAGCGCGTTAAAGAGAAGGGGTTGCCCAACTTAAGACTGTACGCAGTATCTACAGCAAGAGCAAATCGCCACAATACCGGGTTATTTTAATTTAAAAGAAAAAAAAAAAGAAAGAAGCTATCTGTGTGTGCGTGTGCGTGTCCGTAAGCTAAGTGCTTCAAGAATTTTAATAGAGCTTTCGTTTTTGTTGTAATTGTTAATGTTTATTTATAGCTCAATTAAAAAAAAAAAGTTGCTTTATTGTTCTATGCAAGCATACACATCATATATGTGGCACATAAACACAATGCAAAATACGAATGTGTTGGCACGTGACCAGGCACGTGTCCTCTGACATTAAACACTTGCTAGTCTCACTCATTCTAACGGAAACAGGGACATTGCGAAGACCAATTGCTATCAATGAAATGGAATGGCGTGTAAAATGAATGTAATCATGACAGAAAATGATAAAAGAAACAATAACAACAACAACAATAATATCGGTAATCATATTAGTAAAATTACCATTAAAAACATTAAATAGTGTGTTTGTCTATTTGCGTGTTTGTGCAACGACAGAATAGAATTTCGAGCTTCATAGGTAAATACATGTGTGTTTTTATTTTTATTTTCATTTTTCATTTTTTTTTCATTTTTTTTCATTTTTTTCTTTTCGCAACAGCATTGCGGTTTCTTGGGATATTTACAACTCCCTGTCTTGTCATGCTCATGCACTCGCTGTGCACGTGCCCTCATCATCACATCACTCATCCGATGGGTTGGTAATGCTTTTGTTGTTTTTTTAAACGATACTTAACGTTTCTCACCCAAATTATCTCAAATTGTTTGCTGTTGTTGAACTTATAAGTCAATGCGAACAACAATAGACTTCACATAAATGAAAAGGATTTGAATTTCAAAAATCATGAGATTAATGGCTTTAAATAACACATAACAACCATTTTGATTGTATTGTGAATTGGCCAAAAAAAGAAAGAAGAAAAAAATATATTGCAATTTACATGAAGCAAAAAGGCTCAAAATAACTTATAGGCAAATAACGTTTGATCAAGAGCTGATGGCTGATGCAGATTCAGCAAAATTCTAGACATGGACTCCGTCCAAGACATTTGCAATTTCAATAGATCGTAAAACCAATAGCCTTGCTTCTGGCACAGGCCATGCCGTCCAGAGTTCCATTCTGAATTATATCCAAGTGAAACGAGCTTTCACTTATGGCTGGACCTCCTTACAAAATTTTAACACTTTCCCTAAATGTAAAAAAAAAATATATATTTAGCTTAGATTTCTTAACTTAAAAGTACACGAAAATTAATTTCTTTTCCCCGTTCTGTTTTTTTTTTGCACATTCGTTAAACCATTGATTTGATGAGTCGGTTTTCAAAAATATCAAATTTGTCCTAATATTTCAAGTAACTTGAAATCTACTTCGTTAATGAAGCGAATTAATATTGTTTTCTAAATCCTCGATTAATGCTGACTCCGTCACCAAGAAGTAAAAAATCTGCATACCCTCAAAGAAAATAGTCCAATAGCGGTAACAAGCGCATATTGGTCGTGGAGGCAAGTTCATTGGACCATTGTGTATGATTGTGTATTCTCTCGCTAAATTCTTTTTTCAATAAATCGATTTTATTGATATCAACACGATGATATGGCCGTAACAGATAACCTCTGACTATTCATTTATAACTACTCGGCGGTTTTCCCTTCTTCTCATGTTTGCCTGCCATCTCGTTATGAAACCGTTCAAAATGGTTGATTATGATCGGGATAGTATTTTACAGTAGCCAGCAAAGTTAGTGTTTTATTGATTACTACCTTTCCCCTAGTCCGAAAATATGGTTAACATTCTGATTTCGTTTTTTACGATTACAATTTTCTCTTTCGCTTCTTTTAACGAGTTATTCGCAAAAAATCGAATCAAATTTTAGATATATTAATAGCACCGACCTACACTTTTTTTTTTTTTGTCTGGAAATGTAATAACCTTGAAAGTATATCAAATGGTGCATGAGCACTTCTTTCTTATATCGCATAATACTTTAATTTTTCATTGTTAGTATATATTATTTCATAACAGACAAACACGCAGACACGGGCGTAAATTATATTTCAAAGACCGAAAAGTAAGTTTCTTTTCTTTTGTTGGAGAAATTTGTTTTGTTTTTTTTGGTTTTGTAAAGTTTTCTCGACACAATCTGGGCGTCGTTCGTTTAGGGTGAAGACAAGGCATTAGAAATTTCTTCGGGACTTGGAACGGTGTGCTTTAGATTGCACTTTAATTTTGATTGACATGTGATCGTAACCATACACTTCTCACTCCCTATCTCTCTCTCCCTCACTCTCTCTCTCTTTCTCTTTCTCTCTCTCTCTCTCTCTACCATTTCTTTCTAAGCATCAGCGTTTTACACATACAGGAGGCATTCCTTGATTGACTCGTCAAATAAAATCAAATGAAAAGAAGAAGATGACAATCTTCTTTTACAACAGCTTGTTAGACGTGATCCCGCGTATATTTTTATGACAAAAGAGATCGCAACTCGTACTGTATTATGGTTTGAGGGCTTCACCGAGACTTAACTTTATGAGCGTATATTATCAATATGTCAACCGATATGACAAAATATGATCTTTTAGTGCGGCAACGTTTGGTTACGTACTAACTGATGCCGTCTTGAGTAGTCTTACATATGTCGATTATAAGTACCGTCTATTCGATTATCTCTAAAATAATGGATGAGCCTCTTTTTCGCTTCTGTCACCGCGTGGACAATATGTACAAACTACTAAGTGTAATAGTGGGAGAAAGTTGAAAAAACAGACCTGAACAGTTTTTTTAATGCACAGCTTTTAATGCTCTCGAGTGAATATTAATGAGAATAAGTAAAGTCTTCTCGTCGCGCTGCCATTTATCACATTTTATTCTATTATCTGTTATTGTATTCTTCCGCCCCAAACGCCCGTCTCAGCTCCTTTCTTCATGTGCTTTACTTTTATTCTCTCAATTCAAAACTTTATAGAGATCAAGGACGCTTAGCAAAAGCAACTGTTTAGCGAGTACAGGTCCTTCTCAAAAGCTGAACGAGCACCCATCTATCAACAAAAGATTTATGTAATGAATGCATATTTCATAATACGCGCTCTTAATAACTAACTTTGCATGAAAAAAATGTTTACTTTATCTTGAAATTACTATACCCTACACACATTGTGGTATAAGGATGTGTTAAACTTCTGTCGATATATCCAATACGAAGGATTTGAAAGAGAACCACTTTTTTGATTATATCGATCGATTCGGGATCACTTTCAGAATCGATGTAAGCTTGTCTGACCGTCTGTTGCTCTATCTGAACTAAGGCCAAACACTATTGCAAATGATTTGGATCGAATGACTATTTCGATAAAAGTCTATTTTGAATAGTCCTTATCTAAATAACAGTAGGATGGTGTAGGGTACCTAAGAGTCGGCCGTGACCCACTATAATGTTTTTACTCGTTCGTGTTCGTAACAATTAAGAACGGACCGCGCCTTTCTAACAATCTTATTTGTGGCACTAAGCGAAGAATGCATTCACAGCCATGGCTCGCGTTTCAAAGATAGACAGTTAGATGAATAAGGTCGCATCAGTGTTTAAGGCCAGGCGAGTGCAGGTGAGTTCTCTGATCCTGCCAATCTTGGATTTAATAAACAAATAATACAATTAGTGATATTAGGACACCATTAGCAATCTTACAAAGTCAAGATCTTTAGCACGCACATGTGGAAATAAAATTTCCCTCGTTCTCTTATATATATGAAAATCTAACCCAATTACATCATTTGTAGAAACATTGAAGCATATATATGTTACTTCTGTCGATAAAATCATCTAGCGTCACATGTGACGATCATAAAATGAAAGGTTAATAATATCGATGTAGAAATAAAACACTGTTACTTAATAGAAAAAAAAAAGAAGAGAACGCACACACAATATGACCGAAAACACCTTAAAAAACGCGAAACCAATAAAAATGCGTTAAAATTCAGACGCAAAAGGGAAATTGAAAAAGCTTTACCTACTACACCCAAAAGAATTGTTCTTTTACGACCTGTACGCTTAATATGTCTTTATTTTGATAGGCAGACCGAATCGTGGCCATTTAATGGAAACATGTTGATTCGCATATGTATATATATGTATTAATGTATATATGTATATATGTATGCAAAATATTTACATATCGCGTTCATTTTCTGGGACATAGAGAGGGAAATCTTAGAAAAACCTATAAAAATGTTTACGAGTGCTCAGTAAGTTGTGCTTTCGCATAGATAAAAAAAAAAGAAAAAAGAAGAAAACATTACCGCGCGCTTCTGTTAGTACACAGATTTCAATTTTACGGCATATGTTACATACGTAGATTCAAGTATACGGACAAGAAAATGTAAAGATATATTCGTTGCTTATAACCATGCCATGATCCTTCGGATGGCAATATTTTCCCTGACTGAATAGCTTGACAAGATGCTCACTCATATATATATATATATATACTGCAGCTTTGCATTGACTGTCGCGGGTTTCTAAGTAAGTTTTCTTTTTCATTTAACAGTAAATTTTATTTATGATTTTTGATATTTCATTATTTTAATGGCTCTTGTGAAGCTCGTTCCCCTCTTATTGTATATTTGAAAAAAAGCAAAAAAGCAAAAAACAAAAAAAACAAAAAAAAAAAAAAAAAAGAGTTAAAGATTCTATATATAATTTTATAAACTTTACTCAAACATTCCCTTTTACATATATAGCGACGGACCAAGGAGAATGATGATGATGATGATAATGATGATGATGATGATGATGATGTCATTATTATCCATTTAAGTAAAGTGCATCTTGTTTTTAAGTGTTTTAAATTGTCTGCATCAGAGAAGTAAGGGGTGTTCGCTCAACCGTGCTTGATAATGTTTGCTGCTAACTTTTCTTTCATTTTACACCAGTTAGCTTTTTGCTTTAATTTTTTTTTTTTTACTCCTTACGACCTTAACCATAACAAATGTTTTAATTTACTCTCACTTACATAAAGTTCATGAAAATCAATGGTTGCCTTGGGCTTCAACATGTGATAGTAAAAAAACCGATAAAAATTCTCCTTTGTTTTTTTTTTAATTTTTAGCATATCGAGAAAAATGATTTTTACCTTGAAAGTTTTTCATGATTTTGCTTAACTTTCTTTTTCGAGAAGATTTTTCAACAAGATTTACATAATGTTCTCCTATGATTTCGAAATGTCACAGTTTCAGTTCGATCAGGTCATAAGCAAGATGATTGGGAAAAAAATTGCACTTTACGTTCTTGTCCTCCCAATCGAAGGATATGTGTAGGATATGGCCACGATTCGTATAACACGGCCATGGTTCCAGGGAAGATGGAATGGAGCGATGCAGATATAGTGACCGTAACCTGGAAGGTATGCGCCCTTTTGGTACAATCACAATGAAATCGCAATGACAATTGAACCCGGCTATGGCGACCTGATAGGGCTGCTTCTTAACTTGGTTAGGCAGTAATCTTCTTCACTTTAGATTTAGATATACGGATAGACATATTAGACTCCTCATAATGTCTACGCCACCTGCTAGGAAGAATTAGATATATCAATCTGTTCATCTATATGATGTTTAAAATCCCACGATCACAGATGTGTTTTACATTAAAAATTCCCATATACTTAAAAAATCATAATATCTATGCAGCCATCAATTGATTCGAAATTTCCAACAACAAAAAAATCTTAAAATTCATATATATTTGAGAAGCAAATATTGAAAATCGTGTGGATTGAACGATCGAAAAGTGAAGAAGAAGTAGAAGATATATGGACTTACGATATATCATCATGCGACATCTGCATAAGTGGAATAACAGCTGCCAAGGACTTATGTATGGACACAATATTCACTTTGATTAACTGTTTCATCATTTATAATCAGCAACACACATTCACAATTTTGGAAAATTTATGACATAATTAGCTATATATCATAATAGCCTACGGAACGACGTTTACCTACATACATACCTGCCACAATTGTCGTATAGGCAGGTAACAAGTGCGATGCTTCTGTTCGCGTTCTAATAATAACATGATTATTGTTTCAAAGCAATAACAGCATCATCTTCAACACGTTTACGCACATGTTGTAAGCGACACAAATAAATTGCTCTAAAATGATTCAATTACGGTAACGAAGGCGTAGGAAATGCTAGAAAATGTAATCAAATCGTGGTACACAAGAGTGAGGCGATTATAGCTTAAGCAACATACGGTTCCATACAACAATCAACTAAAGTCACAGTGGGTGAATGGTGGGCTGCCAAATGTAACTGATATGGAAATTATTGCTAAAATAACGACACTCCGCTTACAGGCGGCCAGGCAAGTAAGCGTAGATGAGAGGAGGAAAGTACGAGAAGAAGTGTGCGCGGTTTATGTTTAGCTTTAAATGAGAGAGAAACAAATTTACGCGTGTAAACATTTGTAATTTAATTATTGCCTCCTCAGGGCATCGAAGACGCACTCATACCATTAAATGCGAAATGTGTTTATTAAGCTTTTCTAAAAACTAATACACCCTATCCTGGTCTACTTAAAAATTATGCAGACTTTGGAAACCTAAGCAGACCGCATAAAAGTTATCGCAAAATATGTTAAATAAGAATTTAATTACCATTAAATATATATACATATATATATACACATCTATTTTAAGAACATATTTGTAATGCATACGTGGATGTGTTTTTAATAGGATATAGTTTCTTAAAGTAAACCAACACGCGCAGCAATGTTTGAACGCCTGAAGGCATTATACGCTACGCTATAGACAAGTCTAATAAGAGTAGAAAGAGCTGACACACATATGGTCTCAAATTATGTGATTTTCGTATAATTCACACCACGTAATTAACGAGCATGTTTTCATAAGTAAAATTCCCATTGAACGATGTTTTTTTTTTTTTTTTTTTTTTTTTTTTGAGTCGCATTACATGACATGAAACTTTCCGCGACTTTTCACGCTCTTCCTTCCATCGCACTGTTAGATATAAGTTTGAGTACAAGTTGCCAACCATCCAAACATTTATACTACAATATAAAATATGGACCAATCAGTATTGACTACAGTTACCTAGATAGAGTTCTTATTGACAAAATCCACTGAAAAAACATTTTGATTAAATGTTAATTATACGCAAAGACAATGCACAATAATCATTCCTTTCAAAAGATAAACATTCTTAATGGTTTATTGGGGGTCTAAGTACATTAATCCCACAAAGCCCCTGAGAAGTGATAGCAAGAGCAGGAAGCATTACTTTTTCTACTTAATTTGAGTGATGAAAATCATTATAAGGTGCTTTAAATTGAACGGAAGCAGCATTAGCCAGCGTTGCCAATAATGACTCATGGAACTGAGTTAACTATCAAATGAAAAGTGAGTGCTTCGTGCTGGAAATGTTAGCAGGACTGACCGGAACTGTACCATTAACTCCGCTGTATTCATTAACAACTCAGCCTTTCCTTCGATCCTGATCCTTATCCTCCTTAACTCATTCTTCTGACGCCATGGAAAAGATAGGTATTTTAAAGACCAGAAGCTTTTCCGGCCCAGAATTGATATTTTGCCACAAAGATAAGAAAACTGGATAGTTATTGATGGCCAAATATTTTTTAGCATTTTCCTGAAAAGAAAGATTTTTTTTCTTTCAAAGACAAAAAAGAAGCGGTCGATGACTGATAGCTCCGAAGGACATGAACAGGCTAGATTAAGGAAATTCTAGACAAATCTTTTTTTTATAATCTTAATAGCGCTTAGCTCAGCACACTTTCAATGATGTTATTTCTTCCGTTCGAAATCAAAAAAAAGTGAATGCGCGATTGCAGCAAAAACACAGTAAAGAAAATCTACCTGCCCCTAATATCACAGTCTAAGTTCTCAATCGAGTCCTGAAGTAAATCCAATGAGAAGTTCTCTTTCAGTCTATTTTTGCTCTCTCTCTCTCTTTCCCCCTTCCTAAAGTATATAAACTTTTAGCTAAATATTTATAATGTTTTGTGTGTTTTCTGATCACAACACAACAAAAATTCTCCTAAGAGTATAGCATATAACATGAAAATCGGGTAGACATGATTTTTATAATCAACAGCAACGGATGGAGACGCACTAAGTTTGCTTTTCTGTTAACATTCCTTCAAAGTGGCCGCTAACCATTCCAAGTTGATTTTGATATAAGCATAGTTTTTGCTATGACTCTTACTTCCGCCAGGAAGAATTCAAATGGGAAAAGGATAAGACGTATATGTGTTGTCAGTTGATAGCCACAGATCAATTTTAAAATAGATATAATTTTTTTTCTTTCAACTAAGCATTAAACTGGTAGAAACTTCCACAAAAACAAAAAAAAAAAGTTCTAAAAGATGAAAATTTGAAAAAAATTGCAAACATACATACAATACATGCCGGACCTGTGCCAACTTTTTATGTAAAATCGTCTTTTTTCACAAAATTACGAAAACATTTTATGACCGTTCGATATTTGATTAAAGTGAAGGGTATTCAAAATTCGCATTTGAAGCGAATTTAATATTCCTTTTCCTTATTGCTGGAATTTTATATTCAAGAGCACAATATAGATAGATAGACAAATAATGTAAGCAATAATAATACGACTACAAAGCAAAGAGAAAAACCCCAACAACCTGTAAACCGAATAATAATTCAAGTGTCAGAAAATAGAAGAAATCACGCATCGCCCACCTTAACGATGACAACAACACAACTGATATTACAAAACCCATATAAGCCCTAAGATGAATACGAATTATCATCCAACAGCACAGCACATTCGTTGCATAGTTTGTCTATAGCAAACAATATAAACGACATTGTAGCAAACTCTCTGTAGATTCTAATCAACTGATACCAATGTCATTTGTGCGTGCATGTCGTATGTCCATGAATGTGTGTATGCGAATATGCTACGAGCGCAATCTATTAAACGTTTAGCCCATTTTTCCCTTATACATCTCGCGTCAAAAATGTGTTTACTTCTCGCTGGCATTCGCTGCGTACACAGACTGTCTAACGTAATCGTTCGAATTGAAATACAACCCTTCTTTAAACATCGCCTACACACATTTAAACTAAATATACTAAAATTCATCGAACAAGCGTAAAACCTTACACATACACGCACACGCACACGCACACGCACACGCAATTCATACTTTGATTTGTAATCGAGGGTGTGTAGAGTACATTTGTGCCTTTTGTAAATTGCACACATTTGTTGGTACAAATGTATTCGCATGTATTATTATTATTATTATTATTATTGTTGTTGTTGTTGTTGTTGTTTTTGTTGCCAATTCTAGTTTAGTTTAAGTGATATTTTCCGTTACGGTTTTTTGAGTTTTGGTTAATGATATCATATTAAATCATTCACTTTCATTTAAAGAAGTCACTTGGCGAGGCGAAGGGAGGTTGAGTAATAAATTGTTTATAAGATTTATTTATATAAACACACGTACATATATATTTATATAAATGTATATGCACACATACGGAGACAACGGTTAATACTATAACAGAAGGGTCTTCTCGGTGTTACTTAATAACGAGGAGTACTAATGAAAGAAACATTTTATTAAATGGTTTCAAATTTTCCACTTTGATACGTGGAATGAGTTAGAAATAAAAACGTTTACGTCATATAACACGATGAAACGCTTTCAACTTACATGCGTACGTAAAAAACTTCCGGTTGCTTTAGAAAATTTAAACTTTGAATTTTAAAGTTATTCCTTAAATTTTAATAAAAAGTAAAGTTCTTCGTCTTAGGTGAGAGCTCTTCAAATAAATTTCTCAACTTTTCCAAACCATATCCGCCGTTCTCTTAAATTAGATATGATAACTTTAAGGTGATGGGAATACCTTTTTTTTTTTAGACGTATATTTGTGTGCCTTACATAATCTTTTTGCGTCATAATTGTTAACCCAACATTTTTATTTTAAATAATCGAAAAAAGCGTGACAATCCCTTTGACGCACATATATGGTGACTGAACGATGGGCAAGTCCTGGCTTGTGGCAGATCACGCAGTAGTGGCAGATCACGCAGTCGCAAAAGTTCAATTCTCGAAATCTCTCGCCTAAAAATCTACGTTCATTTCACCAGTAGCACGAACACTTATGCACAAAAAAGTCATTATTAGTTTGTGGTGTATCGGAGCATACCATTGATTTAATATAATTCCAAAGAAAAAAATCCAATGGACTTATATCGTACGATATCGCCTCTTTGAACTTTTTTTACACGATCTTTGAACTTTTCATCCAATTAATTGATGTATGACATATTGCACCGTTTGGTTGATGCCACATATCGTCCAATGTTTACCACAAATAATCAGTTATCATGTTCCTCTAGCGCTCTGCAATAACGATAGATGTTTGATTCGCCGACATTTAATTCTCATTTTATTGCTCATCACCTACATGTACATATATAGCTGAGTTTCTTATCTCTCTCTCTCTTGGACGTTAAAAAAGTAATAAACGATCTGTCAATGATGGTTGTAAAAAGTTTTCTAGATATTGCGCATCACTTAACAAATCCCCAGACTGACACAGAGATGTCATTTCTAACAAAAACCACTTCATATTATTTTTAAATAACACCACTCTATAAGCGACGCCTTCTCAAATTTCGCATCATCTCGATGATATTCTTACGCATTGCAGTTGATCTAAAGACACTGCTTTTATTACTGTTAAAACAACTCTTCTCTGTTGAGAACAACTTACCGGTTGTTCAGTGTATTTAAAAAAAAAAAACGCTCAAACGTCTGAAAAGAGTGAGCGCGCAAACGAGCTGATTATGCCAGAAAATATGCGGAAAATCCCTAAAATTATTCTCGATAATCGTAGAGTGATGGTTAAGCGTGTTTTCCAAATTTCTATCGCATCTGCCCATAGTGGCAAAAAAACGCCAACGTGTTAATGCACTCGTATCGTACACTCGACGCGACTATTATCTATCCATAAAACTCAAAGGATTTCAATTAAACGTTGAGGCCTTTGCAGAAACTTGGAAGATTTAGCAAACCGTTCCTCGGATTGTTGAGGCAGTATTGCACCTAAATGCTACAAACGATATAAGAAAATCAATTGTTATTCTTCAATTGTGTGGGCATAAAAGTACATATTATATATAATGCGTAAGTAATATAAAAAAAATAACATTAATTGTATAAGTTTTCCTCATGTAAATCTCTACTTAGGGGATAATCGGCCAGGGCTTAGGCCGACGGAAAACATTGTAACATTTGTCGAATTCGTTTGTATTGCCTGTACATCCTCATTTGTGTGTCGCAAATAAAAAATGAAAACAACCACCCAGCTGTCACCATTTTCAGTAATATTGAATAAAAATTTGAGGTAAAAAATTCACAAAAATTGAATAATTTTCCTTCATTTTTAATTAAGTTTTTTTTTTCTTTTTTCAAGGTGTCAAAAAGTTAAACGGAGCTGGGGAGCCCGTCTGTCGAACAAATTAAAAAAATTTTTATAATAATAAGAAAACCGAGTGTAGATGACAATGTTTGATAAAAGCAAAGCAAAGCAAAATACAATAAATACATAAACGCAACGTATTCGTACCTTTTGTAAAGGAAGAATTATATCTTTTCTTTTTTTCTTTTATTTACAGATTTTATGACAATTCTTAACTTGGTTGTCACTGGTCCTGATGCAAAAAAAAGGGTTTCTTTTTTGAAGGCAATTTTTTTTTTTTTTTTTTTTTTATCATGCTTCTTAATTTTATCATTTTACAAAATTCCTCTATTTTACGTTCACGACATAGAATACGCTTAACGGACTTGGCTGGGAAATCGCGACGATATATGGCGTTCGTTTTTTCCTTTTTTTTTTTAATGTTTAGTTTAAACGGACTAAACCAATAAGAAATGTTGCTCTTATCTATTTGAATTGTAGATGATGAATTAGAAGATAATAAAAACTGATAATAAGTTAATTCCTCAAGATGAGCATCTTCCCTTGATTTGGGAAGGCGGCCAAACATGCCGCCATATAATCTGAAAAGTCTGATTTATCCCATATTATTTTATATTTGCGATATCGGAAAATAGCGAATAGTCGATAGACGAAGACGACCCTTCGTACTTCCGAACTAACTACCCTATCAATGTGCATACGTGCATCCATTCTCACACAAGAACGATTAACATTTCGCATATGTTGTGTGTGTGTGATTAGAAGAAGTTTGCGAAGACTACGATTATTGTTAAAAAAAAATTTCAAAGGGGGATAGAGTTTATCTTATAGAAAAATTTGGCGAAATTTTTGATAGCGAAATGCATAGCTGCCTAAGACTACATCGCCAAGTGATACATCTTTGTGGAAAAAGGATTGATTACGTTAACTTCAGTGACGTCCTTAACAGTATGAAAAAGAGACCCTTTCATATGCGTTGGTTTTCCTATATATTTCGGTAAATTACATGACGTTCCATATGCAAATTGCACCTTAGACCTGACTAATGCTCTGTATATTGTCTTTTTGAGGCAATCTTAAGTGATTGTTAGTCATAGGTCTAATGGCGTTATATGCAGACTGACAGTCTTTGAAAGGTTTCTCATAAGGTCCTCCCAAGACTAGGCCGTCATTTAATATTGTACCCAAAAATCAAAGAGATTTGATCCGGCTCACCATAATTCCGTTAATATAGAGACTAATTTCTTGTTAGAAGCCTTTAGAAAAGTAAACTGTATTCGTCATGCCGGTGTTAAAATATAAATTAAGATCGCGTCATGTATCGAAAAAATATTTGCTTCCACCGAACGATGTTTCGTAGCATCTGGAAGTGAAGAGTCACTTCAACTTTGCCGCGAACCAACATACGATCAGATAAAAAATTTAAGGCCCCTGAACACATTTAAACAGAACTTCAGAAATGTATAAGAATTCTACCAAACTTCATTAAGTCAAGCCATAGGCTTTGCTGACATTCAAGAAGAGGATAACAAATTCCTTATTTGCTTTTTTCCGATTATTTAATTGAAAAAAAAAAACAGTTCATTGATGCACATGTTCGTAGATTTACATTTTTGATAAGCGCAGAGGCTCGAATTATATTCTCACGCGTTCAAAAATCCATCAGTGAGATTATTTATCGTTATGAACATCGAGATTAGCGAGAAAAGTCTCAAGTTGCTTAGATCGTTTAGGTATTTGCCTGATTTAGGAATGGGCATAACTTGAATGAATCGCAATTCAAAGGGGAACCTGTTATTAGACCTAGAACGATTAATACGTGGAACAAGACAATCAAGCTTCCTCAAGAGCATGCCATATTTGATTCCACCATAGTCAGTGGTTTCCTGGATTGCAGAATATATGTTAGTTCACATAAGGAGACGTGTGTTATTAAGATAATTAAATGGATTTAACGGTATTTCAATCTGATTGCCCCTTGGAATGCTCCTGAGGTTAATCCTGAGGTTAAAAAATCCTTTCAATTTATGATAATTAGGATGAGATCGGACGATCCCTTAAAAATTTGCATGAGATGACATTTTCAATTCTTTGTATAGCATTACGAGAACTTTGAAAGAAAATTGAAGATTATTAACTTTTACTTCTCCCAATAAGAGGACAAAAAAGTTGAGTTGAGCACAATTGAGACTAACATTATGAAAAAATCCTTCTCAATCTTTCCAAACAACAGTGGACAGCAAGTTACCTTTGTCCTTAATAAATAATAAAATTTTCATTCAATGAGTAAATTTTCGGGATCTATGGTAATCTCTCTATTGAGCAGTGTCATTTGATCTGTGCGCGCGGTTATCCAGATTAAATGAAGAAGCAACTGCCTTTTATGAATGAGCGACACATTTGGACGGCGCGGTCCCTTCCGTCAAGGGGAAATAGCCGATACTCGAAATATAATTCTACGGGACTGGAACGATGAATATCGAACGAGTCGTTAAGCCAAGGATGTTCGTCCGTTTTACAAAGTTCACCCAATACACTCCGTATACACCTTTGCCGAAATTCTTCTACGGACCGTGAGAAACTAAAGTGCTTGCAGGCTATTTGACTGGTCAAATTTCCAATAAGCTTAACTAAAAAATGATTGGTGAAGAATCAAATGATGTATGCGTAGAGTGTGCAATATAAAATTATCTTTTAAACGTCTTACGTTTAACTGCAAATAAATTTAATAAATGTCAGGAAGTCTTTTAACTGACTCAATGCCTCAATGACTTTTGCGACTTGTGTCGCCGTTCATTTCAAGAGACTAATTTCTTTTATTAAAATGGCGAATAAATTTGGAGAATAAATTTGTCATGCCAGAAATGGCATGGGACGAGATATATATGTTTTATGAAAAGTTTCTTATTTTTCTTAAAGATTGCTAAGGTTACCGAAAAGACTTGCTAACAGGAACGATGCGGGTAACAGTTTAGTTTTCCATTATGCTTATCTTTAGTAAAGTCACATGCAAACTCACATAAGGTAGGAGAAAATTGGAGAACCCCTTAGACAATGCTTTATACCTTCGCGTCTTGCATTGTCCAAGGAATCAATGAATAATGGAAAACGCTTGGGAGATAATTTCTACAATATAATGTCAAATATCCTCAAATTAAGAGAAAACAAAGTTTCACAATGAGAAGTCAATCAACGGTATATAGATGTGGCTGAGTATTGACTGCACGTCTTAAAGCATGTCCGTACAGTGCCACAAGATTGAAAATTGTTAAATGCACGAACTTATTGAACGAAATTGTTCTTTTTTATAATTGTATAAAATTTTTATATACGTGGAATGATTATTGTAATCATTACAGACAAATATTTGCCAAGTTTGCAATTAGTTATTATATTGAATTGTTATGGTAGCGCCCTGGCCATATTTTAAAATGTCTCGAAGTACAAATACTTCCTTTAGCAAATTGTTTCAATAGATAGATATAACGGATTGTTGGAAGAGTAGAAACTTCTTAGCCACATAAACCAATATTTTAACTTCCGCCATCCATTTCGAATAAGATTTGAAGTACAACACCGACCTTCTCTGGGTTTACATAGAGGAGTTTTATTAAAAATCTCTAATGTGAGCTTAACATTCTAAACGAACTCTAAGACGAGCATTGAAAATTGGTTTTTCCTTAAGAAAAAAGACTTCGAGATTAACACCATAATAATTTATCACGGAATGGAATAGCTAAGCTACCTGCACAAAAAAAAAAAAAAAATCGTAGAACCATTTCGCGTGGGTCTAATTAAGTCTTTGATATACATAATCAATCTGTTGTTAAATAATCGTTGTCCAAATGATAAGTGCACACCTATGCACAGTAGATACGTAAACACCGCAAAACCGTGCCTTAGTGCAGTGATGCAATGCAATAAGCAAATTGAACATATTGCTGGTATTCCAGTATTACAGCTGAACCATGCGCCATCTCTTGTTCTGACACATGAATGCATCGGCATTCATTTTCGATTTATTTACTTCTTTCTGTATGTATATATACATATATAGTGATTCATTTTTCTACTGATTTTCTTCTTTATTCTTCTTCTCGCTTCTCACACCTTACGCTAAGCGAAACAAGCGAAGTTTTTTAACAATCATTCATATCAGCCAGCTAGGCATGCGAAACGAGAGAAGATTTTATCTGTTTTCAGCCTTAGAATGTGTAAGCATATGAAATAATTTTTCGCTTACTTAATTAGAGAGAGAAAACAAGCACAGAGTGGTTATCAGTTGCTATTCCCCACTACAGAAAAAATTATTATTTTTAATAAGCCATTGAATGGTTGGCATTCGTGACGAAAGGTTTTTCTAATATTGAAATAACTAAGTAATAGCTTTGCACCAACTCGACTGATAATTGATCTCTCCGTTTTATCAAAGAAATTAATACGACATATGCGTATGCATATAAGGTGTCATCAGTAAATAGTACGAACAAATATTAAACTTGGAAAAATCTTCAATTCAAAATAATTTGTATAAGAAAAAGAATTGTATTTGGCACCTCTTTAACGCACAAATTATATAAACAAAAAGAAAAAAAACTATTTGCGTATACCTCGGTAAATATGTAACGCTTATGCATACATTATTTTAGAGGGTTACACCATGTTGGCAGACAAAAAAGAACTTTTTTGAGCATGTAACGATCCCTTCTCCTCAAGCAAGCTTGCCAAAGATTCCTTTTGCCACTTACCAAGCGCGGACCTAGCTTTGCTTAACGAGAGCTCAACACGCAAGTTAAAACGTAACCTATGGTAAAGTAGAACGCCTAAATCTGTGAACGAATCAACGTCCTCCAACTTGTGCGAATCAATGAAATATGGGGTAATGAATGACTTCTTAAGAAAGAGAGCTTCTCACAAGCTATTTAGAAAATGATTCTAAACTAAGCTAAGCTTGTTTATCCGACTGCGGTCTGTCCTTATATGCTTGCGTTCAATCTACAGGTCGTATATTGACATGTTCTAGCCGAAGCAGGAACGCTATTGAAAATGGTTCGTATCGTTTCACTTACTCGTTCTTGTGACAAGTTGCTATAAGAAAACATATTGAAATTTTTAAAATTTCGTGACAAAAATCGTTTAGTAATAATATTTCGGCAATTGCTTTGAAAGCATTGGCTCGGATAGGCCAATTTTTTGAAACCCTTGCCATATAATCGTTCCGACGAAAACTGAATCTTTATATGCTAAAAAGGCCTACTTTTCAATACTTCTTGATAAAAGTTCACTCATAATAATAATATGACATAAAAAATAACCTTGCGGAATTTGAACCACGCAGACCTCTTCTTCAGATCCGAACACATATAAGGATGTTAATGAAGAATCCAAGTAAGTTTGATTTGTAATATTTTATGATCAAAATCCGTCCTTAGTAAATCAACCAGAAGGAATTTGGCTCACATAGATCTATTACTTAGATCGACGGGCTCCCATGAAAGTGGCGACAAAGCTTAATTTGTGGTTTGTTATAACTAAAACAATTGGAAAACAATAAAATATTTGACAAGCAAATTTAACTTGCTAAAATTAGACCACGTCCACGTTTGAGTATCCTCCAATACAAGGGCTTTCATGAAAGTTATGCACATACGCGGCAAATAAGGTCGGCCTTGACTGATTATAGCATTCTTAGTTATCGTAAATACCTTTTATTTTCTTTGTCTTGTAAATACAACTTACACTTTACTTTTTTGATCGGCTGATGACTGAACTAAAACTGGATTAAAAAAAGACCTTAAGCTGGTAAGTGGATAACGCAATCAAAATTGCAAAGCGATCTCAGACCCGATAGTTGAAAGGCATATCCTCAAATTTGATTTCTGTTTCCGTTTGTCTACAGGTATGTTAATCAAAATATGCAAATAATTAGGCATGAACATGCCTGAGAAATAGTAAATGAAAATTGTTTAGCATGACAGCTGATATAATTGCTGCTTGCTTGGAAATCGATGTTAGCAATTCCATTGAGTCTTTAACGTAATCGATTAGAATAAACTCTTTTATTGACTATATAATATTTTCATAGATTAATTGTGCATTTTTCGTTTTACTTGTGTGAAGGGTTTTCTTTCACCATTAATGGTTGGGAAGTCATCGGTGTCAGCTTTGCAAGAATATTGTGCAGAAAATAAAATACCTGCTCCCACTTACGAATGGATTGATTCGGAAAGCGGTTCTTTCATTTGCAGAGCAACAGTAATGGAAGTTGAGGCGGATGGCAACGGACGTTCGAAAAAGGATGCCAAGCATCTAGCTGCTTCGAATATAATTAAGAAACTACGTTTACAGCATCCGGATATTGATGAGATCCCGCAAGTCGAACAAACGGAAATACCCACTACAGATATGATAGCGGTCTTGAGGGACTATTGTGTTCAGCACCAACATCCGTTACCCACATTCGAAATGGTACAAGAAGGTGGTACACCAGATGCTCCAGAATTTATTGCGCTTTGTACCTTAGCGTCTATTAAAAGACTTGGCATATCTGAAAAGAAAAAAGATGCTCGCCAAAAGGCTGCTTTAGCCATGCTAGTTGTGATCCAAGATGTAAGTTGCTTCTTATAAGCATTATAAAAAAACTATTCAATAAAAGTGCTTTTATGAAATTACATATATTTTCAATAGCGTAACGCACAACCTTTGGAACGAGATATGCAAATAATGTCGTTAGATGACAAAATGGAAGACGTTGAAGCTGAACGCTACCATAAATTTAAAACCTACCGGGAACTCACCGAATCCTCGCTAGGTGAAATTCCAGGTATATCGCTTTGCGAGCGTCACAATTACTTTAAAAAATTCCATAAACATTTGCGTATGGCGGCCAACAATATATTAGCAGACAGTTATGAAAGTGACCAAAATAAGCTTATGGAACTTTTTCAGGCTCTTAAAATTAATCCGAAAATTAGCAAAGTGCCATCTGCAAATACGTTAGAATTGACGGTATGTATTGAGCTTAACTGTGAATACGATGTATACTTTGCTAATCTTGAAAGTAAAATTTATAAGCAAGTTTTAAATTATTTTCAAATTATGTTAAATTAACTAATTCTCTGTCGGCGTTATATAGCTATTTAATATCTTTTTTAAATCTATTCAATAAACTTTCGTCAATTTTATGCATCGATGAACAAAACTGAAAAACAGATGTTTTTCTCTTCAAGCATTTTTTCTAGCATTTCCTTTGTAAATTGAGTAAATGTTTATGAACGTTTGTATGTTGTATAAAGTGTGAAAAATCCATTCTTACTAGACTTCTATTTCGGTTTGCAAACTAAACAATGTTTTACATAATCTGAATATACCGAAAATTGGGCCGACAGAAAAGTAGCAAAAAGTATCTTATGACGTACACCACTATTCTAAATAAAAGGCAATGGACCGTTCTTCTACATTAATTTACTAATTGTCGATAGAAAACGACTCCTAATGAGATCGATTATTGTTATTGTTTGTCTGGTGTATATGCACGTTTTTTATCCAATCTACAGGTAGTATCTTTGTAGATATTCAATACGCTGGCACTTTTTGCTCCAAGGTCGAGTGCTTTATTTTGACAATGCCTTTATATAGAAAAAATTTCCCATTTTTATCATCACTCAAGAAAGATCGTCGAAAAAGATTATATTGTTATACTAAAAGAATGTGCGAAATTTGCAAAGGATTGGTGCCTTCTATAGTACTTTAGTATAATAACTTAACACTAGTTTACTCTTCGGTCCTCTTCCGATAAAAGAAAAACAAGCCCTCATGTGACGGCAAGGATTCTACTATTTTATGATAATAATTATATATATAATATATACGTTACACAATAAGTAATTATTATATTGTTATGAAATTCGCTTTTTACAAGATACAGTCCGTATCACTAGATCGTGGATATTTTGATCAAGAGAAATGTACTTCAAAGTTCTTTTATTTTACTACTTTGTCTTTCACAACAGAAGGAATATTTATTTACAATTTCTTTTTTGGCCATACTCTCAACTTCTACGTTCTTGCCAGACTAACTCTACTTTTCACAAATATTCGATTTATATACAATTTTACAAGAATGTTACTATACCTAAATCTATGGTCTAATCCCAGTCTGGTTTTTCCTCTAATCGTTTCCATCGGCCTGCACCTGTATGACGAGCCTGCGAATGTGCACATTTGGTTTTTCCATCTTTAGGGAATTTATTCTTACGAAAATTACTTAGCTGACATTTAAATGAATTTGGGGTTTTTCGTAACATTACTGACGATGAAACTTATGACCCGTAAACGACTTAACGATCTGATAAATATCGCGCTACAAATTAGAAAGAAAACGCTGCTATTACTAACCTAACATGGAACACGTCTCGAAATTTATGTCAATTGTTTACAGCAGTCATGCCAACGTATCCGAAAAATACAACACAGCGATATCATAACGCGGGTATTCAGAAAAAAATACATTCTCATTACATGTTGGCTACAAAGCATGCTGGCTGCTTATCTGCTGCTGCTGGCTAACAGCTAACACAGATGCAATAAACCTCGATGTTTAAACGAAATATGTTCCGATTATTTTTTACACACTTGCACACTTCAATACTTCCGGGTGCTAGAAGCAGAGTGACATACTTTTATTTATCCATAAGTAACGAGCGTAGTCAGCGATTACATCTAAAAACTTTCCAATGCCAATTAAATAAAAAAAAACTCGTTCTCTAAGAGCTTTTCACTTAGTAACCAAAGACTATATATTGCGAATTTTTTCTTAAACTTTCCACGGCCTCGAACAGCCAAGCAAGCATTTGCTCGTCAGTGTAAATAGATATATATATATGAATATATAATAATTTTGTATTTAAGACTTAATATCATAAATTTCATATATCGTGTACGTATGAGTAACTTTTCTATATATTCTATCCATTCTAATATAAATTATTCTATAATTAATTTTCTCTTTGAATTTATGTTCAATTTACATAACTTTTGAATTAAGTGATATGTAATTTTATGAAAGAACTAAAACAAAAGAGCATGACGAGCCTGCGAATATGCACTTAGCTTTTATCTGTTTGCTTTTCCATTAATCGTTTTCATTGGCCTGCAGCTGCATCAGGCTACAAATCTTTGGGGCATGCAATCTAGCCGTAGCAAATTTGAATCTAAAAAGAGGCAAGAACTCTATAGTCAGGCAAGCCAATAATTAGATACCCTACACCACTTTGCCTAATATAATCATTTACTCATTTACTTAATAATACACATCATACCTTCTTCTTAGGCAGAGGCATAATTTTCATGAAAGCCTCCAGTTGCTTTCGTTATAACGAAGCACAAGTTCGATTTTGTCACGGTCTCAAAAGTAGAACTATGTGAACCCTAAAAATTCCCTATAGCTTCCATCACAAAAAAAATTAAACTCTCATTAGAATCCTAATGAGAGTTGGGATCCAAACAATAGATATATGTAATCCAAATTCGGTAAATTTAATTTTCAATGTCAAATTATTATTTTGAATGAATTTCCTTCAAAATGTATGGAAAATTAAGACTTTTTACAATACAAAAAAAAAAATCAGTTTTCGTAGGACGGTTTATGATAAGGGGTTGAAGAAATTATCCCATTTGATCTACAGTTTTCGCATCTAGTACTTTAGCTTAACGACGAACCCTATTAAAAATAGTTCTAGTTGGACCATCTTTCCACTGCTATAATGACGATGATATTTTTTGATGCAAATTGGCCGATAAGAGTAACTTGATATAAAACTTAACTGTACGAAGTAGGTCTCCTTTTTGGACACCATCGCATACAGGGATCGCAACAAAATATGAAATCCTTATTACCATAAAGGTTTAATATTTAATATTTCGTGATGAAGATTGGCCCATAGTAAATTAGACGTAGAATCGCATATATTTATTTAATTTTATTTGTAGTTTTTATGATTAAAGCCATTGAAGTGAAGTCTTTGTGTCTTGGACGACTATAATGTTGCTGCTTGGTTTCCCTCTAACTAGTAACAGTAATGAATGTGAACTCTATTACTATTCATCCTTATTCGTAAATTATAACTAAGAAAAGATTTTATGAGGTCACACATTTAATGCCTTTCTGACTACCGAACACGGCCACCTATTAATAATAAAACAAATCTAGATGTCCGCATAAGTCTCATTGGTTTTTGTCTTTACTAAATGCCAATCCCGCGTAAAGTAAGGCAAGCGTACATTATTCTTAATGCAAGTTATTTTCATAGACACAAACCTTCACTTATACTACCGTAAAACACGTAAGCAAAATTATTTTACTACATTTTGAGATGCATGGTTAAGAATGGTTAACTTCGGCAAGCTTGATGAAACCAGGGCAAAAAATCAGAAAAATCAGGTTGCTGAAAATCTCTTGGAAGAAGAAATAGAAGGGCTTTAGCATGATTTTTACGCTCGCGCCACACGTCCATCCTATATGTAGAACAGGATTAATAGAATCCTGTCTTATCCTAATAAACATTAGTTCATTAGTAGTTTTCTGAAAGAAGAAATCACATTCACTTACCTTTATTTTGTATTTCGTATTTTGCCATAACATCACGAGCGTATTTTAATTCCTCCAGTAACGCACGTAACTGGCTATTATCAATATTGATGACATGTGTGCTGTTTTGTGATAAACCGTCAACCAATTCCTGAGAGATTTTCAATTCAAATGTACTACAGTTAATACCTGCGTCGACAGAGGGTAAATATTGCACCGCGGATAACTCATTAACTGCAACAGAAATGCAAATATCGAAATTTCTTTCCTTAGAGCTTTCTGCGGACAATTTAATGGCAATGGGAGACTTTACTACAATTTTAGAATTGTTAGTTTCGGTACACAGTTACGTATGTATATGTTATATATAAAATGAAAATTTTAAAAAATAAATAAAATCTTACATTTAGAACGAACATATGACAACTGTACTTTTCCTTACACGAATAAAGTATCTGTAATCTTAACGAAGTTTTACAAACATTGCAGGCTTGGACAACATCAAAAAATTGACAATTAAGTTCGGAGTGTCTTTTGTAATGGAATTTAAACCTATTCCACAAAAATTAGATTCATTCTATCAGAACTTAAAAATTAGTTTTCCAAAGTATGGCCTGATATTGGACATTTCGATTTAAAGCAGAGGAAAAATGTAGCGTAGCAGACATATCTCTGGCATTACTCTATTCGACATCAGTTCGTTAATGTGATTTTAGACTTAACGGTTGTATTCCCATACGTACTTCTAAACGCCTTATCTATCAAGCGTTGACGTATTGCGGTCGCATGATTCGATAAAACACGACAGATCGCCTCTGCATGTTGCTTAGGTAAACCTAATTGTTGTATTTCTTCATTGAACACCGATTCCGTAACACTGTGACGGGCCGCATTATTTAATAGAAGATGTATGCAAGCAATGGCACTTTTGCCATCGTGTAAAATAGGCGGTATAAGCGATTTAACAAGAGATTCCTTAAAATTTTCAATGATAATTGAGATTTAATTAAATAAACTTTATCTGAAAAACATACTCACATCGAAATCTTCGCCCAATATCTTCTTGGCTACCAATTCAGCCAGCAACTCCAAATTTTCCGCCTCCATTACCGACAGCGAAAAAATAATTTCGCCCAACACCCAATCAGGACAATCGCCATCGCCACAAAAACGAAATTTCTTCAAACAACGCATAAAATGAAATAATTAAAAATAAATAAATTAGAAATAATTGCAATTAAATTAAAGGTCTATTAAAAAATAATGATGCGTGAAAATATTTCTGAATTTCAGTCCATTAAAGCACAAATTCTTGATTGTTTAACTTAATAATAATGAGTTCAGCAATAAATTCATATCAAATTGCTGCGACCCGATAGAAATGAACTGTGTACAATCACTAGAGCTTAGTCGAAATTTTACATAATTTACTGCTATATGTTCAATGTTAGGTTCGAATGTTAAGGCATACGATTGCGAGTGGACAAATTAAAATGCATATGAATGCTTTAAGCTAGCACTGATTCTTTTATAGACAGGTAGAATAACAGAAACAACTTGGAGTATATGAATAGAGCATACAACGAGTTGAACCGGTCTCAGCACCAAAGTCTACGCTCAGGCAATTTCGAGCGAATAGACAAAGTGAAATGACGAAATGAATGATTCAATCGTTTCAATTAACGAATTTAGTATACCTTCGATTTTTTGCGATGCTTATGAACATTTGACACATTTCTCTCATGCGATAACATCTCGTTTTGTGAGAAATGTTTTCGAATCGACATTCACACCCCCTTTGTAGACGTCAAATGAACACACACACAAGTTTGAGCCGGACTCTTCGACACCCTACAAATTTCAATATTACAATAGTGCAGCTATTATAGGCTATTTAGTGAAAGTATTACGGCAATTTTTCAAATATCGAATGATTCTTATCAAACAATTCTTATTGATAAATAAAAATTTTGAAATAACTTTTTTAATTGTGGTCGTCTCAGCTGCCTGAACGATTCTGAGAAGTGATGATGAAGCTTTTCAGATCAGTAAAACATGGATTAGGAATGTCTCCTATATGCGCAGACAAAGTAGTGGTTATAAGGGGTTTAAGTCAGAGAGAGAGAGAGAGAGAGACAAAGCGAGAGAGGGGGGAGGGAGGATAGAAGGAGATATATATTAAGACAAACTAAAGGGATTTTGAGGGTTTTTGAAACTTGGCTAATAGTATTTTACCACAAATTTACCCCCAATTTTCAGTCTTCGGTTTCAGTTTTAACCACCGTAAGCGCTCTAAAAACAACAGACACAAATATACTTTTTGCAGAATCCTGCAGACATTATGAACATATTCACGTCAATGCAATGGACTGCCGAAATTATCAAAACAACATGTTATAGCATCATTCAACCGAGTATATATAAAAAAAATCAAAATTTTAAGAAAATAGTTATTCATCTGTTTATTTGTTAGAATTTTCATTTCAATTTTTTTTCTTTCTTTCGAAAAAATTTTACCGTCCATTGCAAATCATTACATGGAAATATTAATACTCGGAGGACTTGTCATAGTCTACAACCCACCTTTCCTCGTAAGGATATGTATATATATTTAGTTATCTATATGTATCTATGTCTATATATGTTTAGTTATATATATGTCTCTATGTCTTCCGAAACGCTCTAGGGATGAATTCCTGAAAACGCTATGTACAGTTAAACATTAATTTTTATATGACGGAGTAGGATAGCTTTCTTTTAATCTTTTAATTCCTTCTAATTTGTCAAATGTTGTGTGTACTTATGTGTGTGTAATGTTGCAGAAAAAATTTCCACGCTTTTCGTTACGTTTGTTGTCTGCAATTATTTTATTAACTGGATTTCGAAGGGTTTGTCTTTTATTGCCAGCACAAAAGCAGAATACAAGGCAAAAGATATAAAACATAAGCACCATGGCTTAAGTCTTCGCAGTGATCCACCGGCTGTTTGCTGGGCAAAGTCGTCTTTGCTCGCTTTTGCAAGAATAAATTGGAAAGGAATTATAAAGCGGTTTCTTTATGAAGTGAAATGTGCCTTGGTTCGCAACGATTTGAAAAGGTATAAAGAAATCAAAATTTAAGCAGGTTTTATTCTAAGAGGATTTTTTACACGGTTCAAATACAAAAATACAGTTAAACGTAAGAATGGCAATTGTGGCATTTCAAGAAAACTGCATCGAAATTAGTGAGCATTGAACTGTATAAACTTTCAATTAAAAAAGATTGAATTTCTTAAGCGACTTATCATTGAACTTTTTATTGGTTTTAAGAAATCCTGCTCTCCTTACTGGTAAAGTATTTGCGCTATCGCTTGGATATATCGTGTCCATGCAGGTTTGTGCTCCGTAATAAACGCCCACTGGACTCAACACTTTGCACTAAATATTTAATAAGACGTGAGCAAGTAATGTTTCTCTCTGATCTTTATTTCTCCAAATTTGAAACACAGCAGAGATATTAGAAGATAGTAACATTCGAGTAATCAAGTTGTGTCCGTGGATGTACCCATGCTTCAGTTCTTTAAGATGATTTCGACTTCGCTAAAAGAACGATTAGAGTAGAATTGCTCTGCATTTACACACCATTACTCAAAATAGATTTGAGAATGTCGAGAAAGTTTTTTTTTTGCCCTAAAACGCTTGCTCTTGGTTGTATCCTTAACTCGGTTCGCTTTTTCAAACTTTTCGCTTCAATGCACTACAAATACCCCGTATATTCTGTTACAAAATCGGCAGCACTTTCGATCTTGCGCTTGGTCAGATCATGGTTTCTTATAAATATAATTACTTGAATTCCAATTGATTCCATGGAACTTTTAACATCATTTTCAATTGGTAATATTGTGCTTTGCATTAAGCGCAAGACTGCATTTAAATAAAAAATGTCCTCAATAGAAGCTGAGTATGTAAAAACCGCGACTAAATAGTTAATATTCGCGGATTCAAATCTCAGTCCCGTAGAATTTACTTTGATCGTAGCTATAGTGAACGTTCAGTCGGTAACGACATAGCACTCTGCGAGTTCGTCTTCGACATTCAAAAAGGACAGCATCAAAATCTTGTTTAACGTTCTTTGCTCTAATTGTGTAAACCTATTTCAGAATTGGTTCCCATAAATGCGTCCACAGCTAAAAGAATTTTATTAATAACTTTAAATGTACGCAAAAAATGAGCCCTTCGCGAACCTCTAATGCGTAAATTATATTCAAATGAACACGATTTGTGCCATTAGACTGGAAAGACTTTGGCAACAGGTCTATTGGAATAGTTTGACGAAATTCACTTATTTTTTTTTTTATTCCATATATTCTTCAGATTTGCCGATCAACATGCTAACCTTAAGGAGAAGTCCATTGCTTTTGATAATATTTTGCGTTTGGCATAATTATACAAAGGCTGAAACAAATCAAGATTTACAAATATGCCAATCGCAGTTAAGCAAATACCGCAATTTTTTACTAGCAGCTATACTTAGATATGAAAATATCTGCAATGCGTACAACTTACTAAAACCGACAATGCTCTCGACATTAGCCAATGGACTACCATCTGATGCGGAATTGTTTGGCGAATATCAGTCGCCTGAACAACAAAGGAACGATTGGTCTCTTCTACAATTGATAATGGATCAATTTGATGATTTCGATTTCATTAATAGCATAAGGAATGCTGCAATTAGAAGGTGTAGCAGGAAGAGCCGCGAAGAACAAAGAGACGAAAAGCGTAATTTAGTTATCTTAGGCAAAAAGCAACGCTTTCACTCGTGGGGCGGGAAACGTAGCGATGTTGCTGAAGAATATGCATTAAATCAGAAAACCAACAGCATACCATTTAATTATTTAATTATTTAGCTTTGAAAAGTAAACATTTTGAAAACGTTTCACTACTTATTCGGCACTTTAATATTACATTTTTTTTGTATTAAAAAATATTTTCTAAAATAAACTTTTAAAATGTGTCTCCCTTTTTATTGAAAAACGAAAACAACTTTATGAAAGTAAATAATAAACATTTATTATTAATTAACTTATTAAGAAAAACTTACCATTCTACCAAGTTCAATTAATAATTTCTTTTTATCAAACACAACGCCAATACCTCTTACTAACAATTTATTTGTAAATGATACGCCGAGCAGCTGATTGCCGAACAGCTGTCAGTGGCAGGCATTCTTGCTATTTTTCGTAGCAAACAAGTTTAGCGTTGATTTTTAACTTCTTTGATTTAGTTATTGCAAAGATATCTTACTAATGCTAATAGAGGTCAAATAGAAGATCAGAAGGTCAGCAAAAAACTTTTAAAGAAATAATTGTAAATATAATTAATTCAATAGTATGCAACTTTTTTTAAGCGTAGGAAATTAACAAACCGGAATGAAACATACCGGAACGAAAAACATAAAAAAACGCAAACACTTGCACATACTTTATGTAAACATGGTCAAATGTGTTTTTTTTTTTTTTTTTTTTTTTTGTTTAAACATTCAGATATGGTTTTTTTATATTTTCCATATTAATATAACGAAACTTTACTTCATGTATCAATAAACTGAGTTCGTACAGAAAAAAAATTAAGTTTGAATTTCCTTGGTGATGGGACAACGTTTTTTCGTACTCTTAGTTTAGAAAAAATTCAAAAAATTATCGGTATAATCTCTTTTTATTAATAAATAAAACTCATTTTCGTGTTAGTTTAATTTAACATTTTTTTTAAATTTTTATTCGAATTAAGCAAATAAAAAATTTTTTTATGTATTTGTTGTTGTTGCGGTTGCATTTTTTTTGTTTTTTTTGTTTTTTTTTTTTTTTTTGATGATGAAAATGATTATTGTTATAGTATAGTAATGTAAAACGTATGCGATATTTGTTGATTCCTGTATAATACAATATTTATACTATTTTAATATATATTTTATATCAATGCTGTAAAGATCTTAAGTATTAGAGAGAGTTGTATTTTTGACAATTTTATTAATAGTTTGAAAATAATTTCAATGTAATTTAGTTATATTTGTATACAATTTATATTTTTCTCATTTTTATTTAGTAATAATTAATTAATTATAATATCAAGAAGAGAACATACGCACACGACTGTTAAGCGTTGTGTGCTATTTCGTTTTTAAATATTAATTTTTATTTGTTTATTTAATTATT
Organism: Glossina fuscipes; assembly: GCF_014805625.2. Classification (NCBI taxonomy): domain Eukaryota; kingdom Metazoa; phylum Arthropoda; class Insecta; order Diptera; family Glossinidae; genus Glossina; species Glossina fuscipes. The sequence goes on from NW_023998415.1 coordinate 18,282,973, forward strand.
TTTTCAAATTTATTTGATAAGATTAGTTTAATATATAGATTTTGATAGTAACGAATTATTTCAATTTCACGATTAGAAAAGTTTATTATGAGCGTAAAGGACAAAGAGTTACCAATGCATGTAAATATACGTTAAACTTCATATATATATATATATATATGTATATATATATATATATATAATTCAAAATTTATTCATTTACTAATTTACTAAGTTTATGAAACTTTGTTCAGTTATACGATTATCGAAAATACTATATTTTGAAATAATGAAATTTAGACGCTTCTTAGAATTCATTGAGTTTCGATCCATTACCGTAACTGTTAAAACACTTGCTTTAAAAAACCACTCCATGGAGCATACTAGATCTGATGGTCAAATATGATTATATCGCAACAAAGATTCCCTCAAAGTATATCATTTTTAATCAGTCTGAGATTTAGTCGAATAGCTTCTCTTGGTCTATGTTCCCCTTTTTGATATTCCTAAAGGTTTCAGATCGATAAAATAAGATAAATTTCCGAAATCTACACCTTTCGTAGGTCGCGTTTTTAGGCCGAATTTAAGGCTTGTTAATATACCATCACAAATGTTCTCTGAAATAGTCTCAAAGAAAGGGCGAAATTTCGCTAGTGTCAATCTGTTAATTGTTTACCACCTTTATCAAGTATAAGCTCAAAACTTGAAACGAATACTTATTATTTTTAGGATGAGAATGGTTCGGATTAACTCACAATAAAAACAGAAAAAGAAAATAAAAGGCAACAACATTACTTTAACGTTCTTTTTAGTGATCGATTATTATGTTGGTAAGCGTAAAATAATCAAGAGCACTTCGGCATTTATCAAAAACAGTCAGGGTATTTTTTCTTTTTTTTTGTGGCTTAGTTTATGTTTTATGAAATGTATGCAACGATTTGGTTCCGCTGATCTGCTGTCATGGGCAACGAAAGATGATACGAATTTGTGCAAAGCACAATTGAGGTTTTTTTCAAAGAAGACAAAAGTACATGGCGAACGGATAGACGCGAGCAGCATTTTCTTCACAAAATTGCTTAAAGAAACTTTTCAGAAATATATGAATTCCTTGAAGGCTTCTCTTGGGGGTTATGTGTGAAGAGATAGGAAAAAGCTCCACTCAAAGTTTATAAGCAAAATAAAACCCTATGAATATTCAGACTAAATTTTAAATTGAAAAGATATAAAAATTCACGAAGTAATTAAATTCAATTTTCGTTTACTTGCGCGGTCGAAACGGCGCAAAGTCAGCGGATCTGTTGTCGATTAAGGAATGGAACATGCCTTTGGTTAAATTTAATCAAATACTATATAAAATCTGAAAAGGCGAGCAAAAGTATTATAATGTTTGCAAAAGAGAAGAGAGTGAGATATTTTGTTAGAAATTTCTAACATCATCAGATACTTCAAGGCACAATACGCTTTAGTATAATAGGAAAGGAAACTATATTCGTTTTTAACTCCTACTATCTGAAGTCGTGTTTTGTCAATTGGAAGTGACATTGATTAATATTTCCTCTAACTTTCAGATTATCGGCATAGATGGCTTGTTTTTTTCTTTATTTATTTATTTATTTTTTTTGCGATCTCTCACCATTCGAATCGGGATAAGGTAGGCATGATAGTGTATGAAAAATGTTTATATTTGAATTGGTCGGCATTAGAGGCCCACACGGTCTACCGGTGGAAGTTACATACAAAGTACTACGTGAGAGTCAAACGCAATACACAATATCGATTGAATCGGCGATGAATCATTACCAGAAAGGTATAAAGAGTGCGTAAGTAACGTTTTTGAAATGAAATTTTTCTTGACAATTTGGTGTAGACTAGTTTTCGATGAGTTATAAAACATGTTATTCTATAACAATTAAATGCAAAATGACGGTTATGTCAGTATTTTTTCGATTGTGAATGTATTTTATATATGTATAAAAAAAAAAAAAAAAAAAAAAAAAATAGAAGAAATTTGTTCTTAAGTCATTCGTGATGGTGTAAAGATTCTTTTTAGTTCATATACTTAATGTTGTTGCTTTGCTAATTATTTTAAAATCATTTGTAAATAGTGAAATATTTTTGCCTTTAAATACATTTTTTGATTCTTGCATTTGTTTATTTATTTTTTTTATACCTTTAGTTCTAAGTCTGTTTGCTAAATTTGATATAAAATGTAGATTTACTTTAAGCAATTGGTTGTTTTTTTTTTTTTTTTGTTTTTTTTTTTTTTTTGTTTTTGTTTTTGAAGAGAGTAAATTTGATTTAACTGTTAATTGAAAATTAAATTTATAGTGTTGTTTTTTATTTTTATTTATAATAAAAAAGGTAAAAATATAGATTTTTAATTATTATTATTTTTCTGATGTAAAACATAATTGTTTAAAGTATGTTTACATAAAAGCACATAAAGTATTTATTTAATATAGGTTTACAAGTTGTTATTGTTGCTGTAGTTTTGCCTTTTTTCAATCCTTTTTATTTTTGATGAGTTTTTATTTATTTTTTGCAAATGCCAAAAGTCTAATTAAATATCAAAATCTAACATTTACTTTTATTTATATCTATATAAAAAATTAATTTAAAACTTAAGCCACATACTTAATGCAGTCATATATATATATATTATGTAGTATATGATATATATGATATATATGATATATATGATATATATATACATATGTAGTATATAATATATATGATATATATGATATATATGATATATATATATATATATATATGATATATATATATACATATGTAGTATATGATATATATATCTTTTTATTTTATTTGTTATTATTATTTTTATTTATTCATTTTTTTTTTTTTAGTAAGCCAAAATTTCATCTTATTAATTTAATTTCCGTCAAATTTTTTTTTTTACTATAATTAAGTTTAATATAATTTTCAAATTAAGCTATATTTACATTAAACCATTTTATATTATTTTTTTGCTTTTTTATTTAAAAAAAATAATAGAGAAAAAAATTAACAAGTCAAGAACTCGTGTTTATTTATTATTATAATTAATTATTACAACGTAAACTAAAACTTCATTTGATCTAAACCTACAACTTGGCTTCGCTTCCTTATATTTTAATATAATTTATTTTATATTTGATTTTACTTCATTTACCTTCGCTGTTATTTGTTGTTGGTTCTTAGTTTCGCCCTTTTGCCCCCATTCGTTTGTAGGGATTTTCTTTAGATTTTCATGAAAAACCTTTCTCACAATATTCCATTCGTGTAGTATTGATAACCATCGTATAATTTGGTAGACAGACTCTTCAACGAATCTTGCACCAATTGTTCAACTTTGCGTTCCATTTCTTGTTCGGTTAAATTCATATGGAAACGTTTACGTAAATTCTGCACTGTTCCTGAGCAACCATTCTTGAAACAAGGCAATTGAGCGTCTGAAGCGTAACGAAAAACAAGAATTATGTAATTGTGCAACAACCAAAGTGAGCAAGTAAAAAAATTATATTGGCCCTAAGATGAATTTTCGGTACCCAGTATCCCAGACTAATGCATGAAAATGATTGTGAGGTTGCTTACCTGTCCAATCGACATTTTTTTTTTTTTTTTTTTTTAGGTAGATATTTTCATCAAAACAAAGTTAGTACAAATATTTAAATAAAGTATTGATAGTTAATTTTTTTTTTTTTTTTTTTTTGGGGGGGGGGGGTTATTGTGAGCGTGTTTGCCGCCTGGTCACGCCTATATTTAATGATGATAATAAATATTTTTTCCAAATTTTTTAATTTTTATCTGTTATGGATCGTAAACTAAAATTTTTCGCCTAGCATGGCTACGTTTAGCAGCGGATCACATAAATTTTCTTTTGACTAACATGCAAAATGTGATTAATATTCCGTCTTTTTATCTCAATATTTGCGATCGTGAAATTTGTAAAAACAGGCAATTCTGATTTTATATATATATAATATGATTTTTATTTTCGTATGTGACAAGCGGTCTTCTCGCTTGCTAAGTTTTTGTTAAAGAAAACTCACTATAACACGATGTTTTATTTTATACAATTTATAATTGTTCTCATATGAATTTTTTTAAATCGCATAACAGCTAATTGTCATGGTCATAATGTATGTACGATGTCCTTTAGATATTTTTTCAAAAGTTTTGAAATCTAAGGCATTATATGGTAAGTTGTCGAGAAAGTGGCTCGATCCGAGCCATTTTCAACCACTGGGCTACAATATGCCAGTGTACCAAATTTCATCAAAATATCTCGAAGATTGCGGCCTGTAGTTTGAATACAAGAAAACAACAGATGGACAGACAACACCACATCAATTCAGAAAGTGATTCGAAGTCGATCAGTAAAAATAAAAGGTGCGTCCCTCTCCAGTTCTTCTGGTTATTGCATGCATTTAATGTAGCGTTGTACCACAAGTTATAGGTAGGGTATAAAAAGCTTTCAATTTTATAATAAGCTTTTGTATGTATTGCAAACATGGATGACATGGCGTGGCCAACGTAATGCAAATATAAAAATCAGAGATAAATGTGTTCACTTACTGCTGCGCATAATTTCCACAAAATTGATAATACGGTCCATATGTTTCCGTGCCGTCATCATGCCAACCAATAATAAATGATTAAATTCACGCCAATGTTCCGAACTCGTGCCACCCATTACGTCAACGAATTCTGGAGTCAATTTGAAGGGCGATTGTTCAAATCCTTAAGAGAAACGATATCATTCTAGTATATATATATGTACATTTGCCTTGCTAACATAACTCAGAACTAAACTTACCCAAGTTCTTGGGCGATATGCTTAAAATAAAACCGAAATCGATGTGTATGATATGGCCATCCGAGTGCAACAGTATATTGCCATTATGCCTGCCACAATAAAAGCAGAAAAAAAAAGAAAAAAGAAAAAGGAAAGCAAAATTTATTATGACTTTAGCGATTAGATTGAGGACGGACGTAATGATTATTTCTTACCTATCCTTGACTTGCAACAAATACGATATTATACAATACGCTGCACAACTTTGCACGAAATTCCTTTGGGCCAAACGAAAAGCATCACTATCAGAGGGTCCATATTCATCAACAAAATAGTCATAGAGCGATTTGTTGGAGTTCTTTTTAATTTGATGCAATGAAACTGTATTTAGTATGGGCTCGATCAGACCGCTATCGTTCGACAGGCAGACAATCTTATAAGGACGCACCCATAAATCGACATTCTCCTCTTGCCAAATTATTTTGAACATCTTGGCGAAAAGGAGAAAAACGCATAAATTTTCATATAATAAAAAATTATGTAAAATAATTTTATAGAAATTTACTTGTAAGAGTTGTGTGGCCATCAATTCTTGCCGCAAATCATCACCACACTTAACTATAGCCGACAGCAAACGCCAATTACTTAAATGGCCATACGGTGAAGAATCACGTATTTGCTTTTCCTTTTCATGCCATGGTTCCTAAAACATTGAAAATTTAGTTTTTAAGTCTTTTTGATTGATAAAAATTTGTTTACCTTAAGTGCTGCTGCTGATGGGTCTTCGGGATCGTTACTAAACGATTTTGTATTTTCGCAACTTAAATTATTGCAGTGGCGTGTTCGCACATCTCCTATATTGAATAGTACAGGCATGCCTGTGTAATTAAAATTTCTTAATTGCGTTCTACGTTTATTGATTGAAATCTGTTTTGTTTACCTGGATCTCTCGAGTCGCATGAATCCAATGACATTTGCGATATAGCGTCCCGTTCGCAATTGTTGCGCATTTTTCGCATATGCAAATATTGCGCAGTAATCTCATCATCCTCCTGTGACCAAACATCGTCTTCATGGAGTTGGGGAGGCGTTAAAATGAGAGCACCCCCACCACTACTACTACTGCAGCTGTTATGATCTGCTACATTTGCACCCGGCTCGCCAGAGCCCACCGACGAGGAAGATCCCGATAACAGTTTATCCTTTTTGCGTTGACAACCCAATTTGCCGCTGTTGCTGCTGCAACTCGATGTACGACTGCATATTAGATGCGGTTGATGAGCATGTTGTTGATGTTGGCACATCGTTGCGCTCGCACTAACTCCACCAGCCTCTAAATGTTCCTCGGATTTGGTGTGACGTAATGAGGGCATCATTTTCGGTATTAATGACGACGAGTATATGTCGGTTACTTCGACTACTTCCACGTAAATAATATAGGGCGTTTTATCTTTAGAATTGAGTACAGCAGTCTTTTCCTCTGTTATACGCACCACATGGTGCGGAATGTCTGAATATAGTGGAAGCCAAACACGGGCGGGCAAATTTTTATTTATCAAATTCAAAAACATGCGCAATGCCGACGTTTTCTCCGCCTTGGTTATCAAAGCTGTCAGGTTTTTGCCCACGTTGATGAGAGCCTTCATGAATTCCTTTTGCGGTGCAGTCTTGGGTGCACTGCATGCGCAGACAGTCTTCTGGCCAAGTAAATCATTAAACTGACCACGTACCGTTTCAAAGCAGGTGCAGCCGTTATCGAAGGCCCTACCCGAAGTCAAATCCCCTAGGCAGAGCTTAGCAGGAGTGGCTGGCAAGGTTTGTGTTGTATAGGGGGGCTGTTGATAAAATCGATTCGAAATACTTAATGTAGTATTTAAATGTCTCGAATCTGCTAATAAAACAGTGGCATCTGATTGCGAGCGATGATGAGTTTTCTTTGCTAAGGCTGTTAAAGAGCTGCTTGCGGATGTCTGCGTAGATTCTTTTAGCTCAGTTTTCCCTCCTATTAATTTTCTCTCTTTTTTTGAATAGATTTCTTTCATCAGAGCCAATTGCGATTTTCGGTTGCCCATAGTATCCACCGGCTGATAATTGTAGGCTTCCAGCAACCATAGGCACTTAAGAGAGAAGTCCACTGATTTACGGCAACGTATAGTTAGATAGGGGTCTAAAACTTCAGCTAATTCATCCATTTGTATATACATTACAATTAATTGCGGTATATAAAGATCCACCTCCTGATCGGGAAAACTAAAAATTTTATTGCCGATAAAACTAAGAACACCTGGTTCCTTGGAATAGAACAAGTAATGGATGGCAAAATGTATATTAAAAACTGGTGATTCAAAAAATCTCAACAGGCCGCTGGGACCCTTTTCAGTCTTTTGTTGATTGGTTGCATCAGGAGCGTTGTTCGGACGCTCTTTGATGAAACATTTGACCACGCCGGGCACCTTGAGTTTATTTAATGATGATATGGAAGATGATTTCGATATGGAGGTAGCGCTAAATGAAATGGTCGAGGTCGAGGCAGGTGGCACTTGTAAATTTAAAGTCTTCTCTATGCATTCCGACAATTCCTTCTCTAAGGATTTGTCGATTATCGGCTGCTCAAGCGGGGTAGTTGCCGGCGTTGAATTTGATGAGCAAGTATTTGCGGCGGCCGCAGCGGCAGCAGCAGCTGCAGCAGCTGCCGCTGCCTTTTTGCTGGCATTTGTAGAAAGCAAACCGAAAAATTCTTTTTTCTTTGATATATCTGTTGGCGATTTTACTTGGTCGACCGTCGTGGCGCTGCTTCCGCCACTACCACCAGCTCCAGCAACACCAGAATTAGATAAGTCATCCCCGTTTTTGTTGCTCTGCTGTTTTGAGGCATTTTTCTTTTCATGATTCTCGATAATGCTTTGAGCTGTTCGAAAAATGGCGTTTTTGGTGGCTCCAAAGAAATTTTTAAATAATACGTCATTTTTGGGATTTTCAACGGGTGTTGTGGTGGCTGACGGTGTTGATGAGTCGTTATTTTTTTGCGATTTGTTCCCAGCGGATGCTAGTGTGGTAGCGACATTGGATGTATTGGTTGTCGATGCAATAACGCAATCTACAACATCTGAAGTTGGTGTGGGAGTGGCGATGGTATTACCAGCAATGTTTACCTTTATTTCTAAGCCCTCAGTGTTTGTTTTTGAGCGTTCCATATTAATCGCTGCTTGGGACATATTCATTTCGCGATAACGTTTGCGTTCACTTATTTCTTCAGCATCTCCAGCAGCTCTGGCGTCAGTTGTCTCTTTATCTAACTCTTCCAATTGCTTGCAGTCTTCGTTTGGAGTAATTGTCACTACCGCGTTAGGTGTTTGCGTCTTTTTTCTGGTCGGCCTCAAAGTTCGGCAATCTGTCTCCGGTGATTGATAGAAACATAAATCCGATTGCAACATATTATATTCCTCGTCCATGGATGTGGTCTCTAACATATCAATGCATTCTTCTTCGGGATCCATTTCGCCAGAATCTAAAGATTCATGGGAATGTCGTATGCGATTTAATGAAATTTGATCTGATTCTGAGCCACAAATAATCCCTTTAAAGAAGAAGAAAAACCTCAAATATCATAAAATGAAAAGAAAATTAAAGTATATAAAAAGAGAATAGAGAGAAAAGTTGTTTAAAAAAAGTACTTACCCGAATCGTCTGAACCTAAGCTGGTAAGATCTTCGCGTTTTTTATTATTACCGCTTGTATTAGTATTAGAGCCTACAGTTAAGCCGTTATTAGCATTAACCGTAAATGAGGATGTGGAAGCTGTTGAAGACGAACCATTTAAGGAGACATTTGAGGCGGAAGAAGGCGTTTGTTGTATGTTTGTTGTGGTTGCGGCTGTTGAAACGTTAGAGTCTTCACTATTTTGCGACTTAGGTCGTGTGCGTAACGAAGAACAATAAGGCTCAACTATACATAAGGGATAATAAGTTGTAACTACAACAGACTATACATATATTGTACGTACCAATAACACTGCGATTTACGATATTATTATGGGTGGCTACGGACAATAATGTTTTTGATGTTGTTGGCGCTGATGTTTCCACGGTCGTTGTTACTATTTTTATCAAATTACTTGTGGGTTCTGTGGTGGATACAATTTCAGTAGCTACGGATGAGGCTGCCGGTGACTGTTTAGCTGTTGATGACGTTAATGCGGGCGTTTGAGTGGTAGTTAAAGCAGCCGTAACATTGGCTGCTGTTGTTACAATTTTCGAGCACATTGTAGACCCAAGTATTGATGGAGTACAAAATGTATTCTCACTCTCGGCATTGGGGGACGAAACCTCAACCTATTCGATATTATAATAAAAATCGAGAAAAAAAAAAAAAACAAAATGCAAAGTGATTGAAAGATTTTACTCCAGATAAATAATGAAATTTCCTTTTTATCATCTTGAGAGTTTTCAGGTATCAGTTTCTTACCTCTGGTATTCTTTGTAAAGCGCTGTCTAGACTACGATTACGATGATGTTGGGTCAAATTAATGCGGGTATTGGTCACTTGAGATACGGGAGGCAATAGAATACCCATAGATCTGAAATGCATATATCAGTAAATTTTTTTTTAATTAACGCTTATTTTATGGATATTAGATATTGATATTCATAAGCTACTCAGACATTTAAAAGTCTCAAATTTACCATCGCTACGTTAGGAATAAAGAGGAAAAGAAAAAATCAGCAGATCATTAAAATTAGTGCACGACGTACTCGAGGGATTAAAGATAACTTTTATACTCATTATATACCGTAGCTGAAGCGCATACTAAATTAGTTACTTTGCTTGTCACACTTTTAAATTTGCTTTGGAGAACACTGAAAAAATGTCGTAAATAATTGGGAAAACAAATTTGAGAAAAGAAAGTTGCAGTTGAAGCGTTCAAAAGACTTTGAAAATGATGTTTCGTGATTGGCTCACGTTGCATTTTTCCATTGAATATATGTGTTCGAGAACGAAAGCCATTTACATATTATTGTCGACTTTCAATATTCGATAGCAAATTACTTGACCGTTGTGTACAGATTTTAATCGCAGTTGATGCTCCTAAAAAGCCACTACACACATAAATCGAACAAAATGACCCGAATGACCCGGGTGATAATGCTAATGCAGCACTCCAAGATCGCACTAGGCAAAGGTTCCCTTCAATATGAGAAGACATCCTAACTGAAGATTGGATGGCTGGTATATGGCTGATTACTTGCTTACTTTTGCAAAATTCGTAATTATTAATTTTTCTCCTTTTTTTTTTACAATTACAATTTTCAAGACATTTCACATTTAGCTCGCCAAAAGTCACTCTACGTAGAAGAAAGCGATACGAAAATAGTTGCATGCACCAGAAGCATAAATGCGAGACTTTCCGTTGCCTTGGCGCATACAAAAAAAAAAAAAAAACAAAAACCAGTCGATATACAATAATATTGAATAGCGAGACAAAGGTAAATAGCAAGTTTTGCTAATTCTTCTTCTTTTGTTTCTCGATTTCAGTTTTATTTTTATTATTCATTTCGTATTTGCGAAAAGCACTTTACGACGCTATTCTCCAGCCACATCCAGATATACATATACAAAGTGTAGTAGTAGTTCATCACTATCACATCATATGCGCGTACATGTTTATCATTTTTCTTCTGCTTTTTTATTTACTACATTGCTCTGTGACTAATGCAAAAAGCACTATATTATAAATAAACGGCTAACACATTACTGCTTGCTGTGTTTATTAGAAAGCTAAAAGAAGAGCAAGAAAACGCTTTGCAATCACATTTATTGAGAGTCTCAGATTATCAAATAGCGTGTTTGTAGTATATTAGATTTGCAATACTCAGCTTACGAGTGCCTGGTTGGTATAGTTTTCAATACAAACTCACTGCCAGATATTTATTTCAATACAACAAGTTGTTAGCTTGCAATAAATGAAAATTCTCTTTACTCTCTTACTATAGAAAAGCTTAAGCGGTAAACAGAAAGAGGGTTTTTTAAAGGAATTATTTTTATTATTTTTTTTTTTTATTTTTGCATATGAAAGCATCCTCTTCCTCTTTACTCTCTTTCTTAACAGAAAAATTTGCAAATAATTCTTAACATTTTTAAGAATATTTTGTACTTTTTTTTTTTTTCTCTTAAATGTTCATTTAAGCTCGTTTTATGCTAAATATTGAACATTCAATCATATAAATGATTAGTTTTATCTAATCAACACAGTAAAAAGTAAATATGTAGATGAAGTTTATGCAATGTTTGTGTGTAAGGCATAGAACAACATCGGTCATCGAAAGACATGGTATAGCAGAATGGAATGAAGCTTTGTCTTTATAGATAAATGCTTCTTCTAAATTATTATAGGAACTCAATCGTTTGCGCGTTAAATGGATCACTCGGCACACCAAACATGTCTGGCCCTTGCATATGTCAAAAACAAACGAGGAATGCAAAATGACTGATAATGTCAACATATGTGGGAGACATACAAGTAATCAAGAAAAAAAAAAAAAAAAAAAAAAGGCGAAAGTCGAGTGTGCGTAGCCCACGAAATTTGAAATCACTTTCTTTTTCAACACACTTCGTACTTCAGTTACACTTTAGCCACATATTGAATTAAACGGTCGAAATTACATAATAAGAAGATGTATATATGTTTTCAATAAAGCTTCTTGCTTCTTGCAAAGCGAGACGGAATTCTGTTTATACCCTAGAGAAGATTTAGACGTAGTCCCGCTTATTAGGATATACATTGTCACTATGGAGTGCTCAGTGCGTATTTATCGTTTATGGGAGATTACACTACCCTTTTTATATATATAAAGGGCGGGTAACTATTTGAGTCTTCTTATTTGCCAGTAATTTGAAATTTTCTTCTTTTTGATTAATTCACATTCGCTGTAAAAATGGCGTTTTACAAAAATTGACCAACACTTCGGCCAGCGTAACCTAAGCGGTTTTTCCGCAATATTTTTCTTAAGAAAAAAAAAAAAAAAAATAAATAAAATAAAAAACACAACTAGAGATATATGCATATTCGTGAAAACTATATATGTATGTATTTATGGCTTGCATGTCAATCTATAGGTTCTTAATAGTTTGACTTGCTGCTTTGAAGATAACGCGTGCTTTTCTCAAGCAATACGTCAATGTTTTCGGTCTACATTTCTAGCCAAATGTAATGAAAAATGCTTGAACCAATCAAAAGTCTATTTCTCTTTCGGTGTCAAGTCCTTAACGAAAAGAGCGCTTTCTTAGCACCAGGATAGTTTTAATACATTTTTGGATACAATAAGTTCACAAGTCAGTCCTATTAAAAGTAAGTTCAATCTTTTTTAAAAATTCTATGATATACCGCATCGTGAGGATTAGGGTTAGTAAAAATGAAGCATTGCACGAGAGAGCAATGCAGTTTCATTGTTAAACAATATTGCAAAAATAAGGAAAATATGGGCGTACCTGTTCGAAAACGACACAATTTGTCGCATAGTGAAGATTTTAGATAGGCCTTGTTTTGCCGCTACGCAGCGGCTAAAACATCGTTGGGCTATAATCGACAAAAAAAAATATGGTATCGAACACCGTGGATTTTAGCCTTTACAAATCAATACACACATAAGGACATCCATCATTTGTGCTCATTTTTAGTTAAGTGCTTTAAAAAATTGAAAAGATGCGATAGAGAACTTCCTTCCTATCGTTAAGGACTGCGTGAAGCATTTCTGCATCCATTAATGTTTCTCACATGCGAATAGAACGCATTCATATTTGCCAATAATTTGATTAAAGTTTATAATTTGCCTATTAATCGATTCCTAGTTTTTCAAGAAGAATCTGACCGACCCACCTAGATACCTAGGTTTTCTCTTTAAATCCCTTACATCGTAGATGTACCATAACGTTGTAATATATTTTTTTGTACGGAAAAATGCTATTTGTTCCGAGTATTGTTTATCGAACAGTTCCTAACACATATACACATATTTTATATTTGCTTGCAACAAATTTAAATGAACGTATGGTGTATCTCGCATAAGGACATGTGGTTTATATTTCGTTTAATTGTCTTTTAAGTGTTTAGTAAAATCGTTAAGTTATTTAAATCTGTCATGCGAAAAAGGTCAGATTCGTTATTACCATTAATAATTAACCTAATCCGCAAATTGACAAATTAATTTCGCCTACATTAGCACTAAAAAACAAAGAAGAGCAAAAAAGACATGCGCTCTTTAGCAAACGCTTCTCAAAGAATGTTGAGAGTAATTCCGTTATTCAGTTTGCGAAAACAATGCAAGAAAAAATAATAAAAAAAAAAGCAAAACGTGGAATTGGGTTAAGATTCTGAATTAGTTTGTCTACGATGTAATCCTTTGTTGGAAGCGATTCACTGAAGAGCAGATGCATTCAATACTTAGCTGTTGTGTTATTTGTTAGCATTTTTGTACTTTGAGAAGATGAAAGTTACTTTTTTTTTTGCACTTTTATGCCTGGCATAGGACACTCAGCTATATATATTACTTTTACCGCATCTCCACATCTCCAATGACGCAGCAAGACTTTTTCCCGAACACTTGAAAAATTGGTGAATATACAGTCTCTAAGTAAGTTAGCCAGAACATTTGGTGGATATAAAGTTTTAAGAAAAAGCATTCATCAAAGAGAAATATTAGAGCTTGTGCGAAAACAATGCTCATGGCAGTAGCGTCACGCACTCTGTAATGAATTGATAAGTTCGTGATAGATAAGAACATTTCATCAAATCCTTCTTTTCGTGCCGCCAAATTCAACAAAAGAAAAGCATATTTTATTGGAAAGTTTACATATTTATCCATTCTAGTACACTTTCCATACGACTATACTTAAATGTATAATATATATGTGAAGCAACGTTATTATGATTAAAGTTTCTTGGAATTTCTTGTTTATTAGCTTTACCTAAATATCTAATAACTAATGTCTGCTTCGACGAAATAGGCAAACGCAGCTTACCTTTTAAGAAAGATATTGAAATGAGTCGCCGATTTTCTTGTACGTACTTTATGATTACTATATATATATATACATAACTTATACGAAACTCTATCTCAAATACATAATCGATTACATATCTCTTTATTTATATTATTATCGGGAAGCATATCCCACAGAGATGAGCGCACTCAAAATTCGTTTTAAACTGAACGTACTTTCATGCTCATATACGTATCTATGCACACATGTGTATATGTGTATAAATATATATATATATATTTTATTGAATTAATACATATTAAGTGAAGTATTTGAATAAACATATGACGTATACGAAAAAAGCTTTCATATTGAGGAAAAAAAAAAGAGAAGAGAAGAAATTAAGCTAACTACATAGAATTGATTATAGAAGGTTAATTTAATGCATAAATTATTGCGAAGAATGTGAAAAATTTTTTATAAGGTATCTAACTATTATTATATTATTTGTTGCGTTATTGTTATTGTTATTATTGTTGCTGCTGTTTTTATTGTTGCCGACATAGCTTTAGCTTTAACCATATTGATTAATTTGGAAATTTTGTAAAACATTTAAATTAAATGTATTATTTAAACAATTGATGCATTGAATTTCTCATTTATTTTGCATATAAGCAATTTGTTCTCTCATTTTCACTTTTCACTTGGCTTTTTCATTCCTTTCTTTTTTTTTTTTGTTTTTTCATTTTTATTGAAAATATTTTGGCTTTTTATTTACACCGCACTCATGCATCACTCACTCAATACTATTTTTAAAAATTTTTTTAAAGAAGAAAACTTTCAAAAACTAATTCGCATACAAATAGAGAGACCTTAAGAGAAAAAGAGCTTTAAAAGTTTTCGTCCAATAAAGTCGTAAGAGAAAGAGAGAGACAGAGAGAGAGAGAGAGAGAGATTAATATGATATATCGTTACCGCATAGGAATAGCATGTTCATTTTGTTAGTTCATTTGTTACACACAAGACACGGTATTCAAAGTATTCAAAGTGTAAACTTCGAGTGGTGGACACATTTCGAGACTCCTCGCCTAGATAAATGCCCGCACAAGTATAATGGAATAACGATTATGTTAAATCGCTAACATTTTATTTTCGAGTTTTTGATTCAAGAGTTGAAAATTTGTATATACTTTTAGTAGAAATTTTCGATACGCCTTGGATATCGACGGACTGACATTTACCGTATAATGATAGGAATTAGATTTGGACAATTATTTAAGACAAGCAGGCTTTTTCGATATGCATTGTTTTTAGAATATCTTTTCATTTTTCTTGTAACCCCAGCATGAACAATTTCGAATTAAGCCGAAAAAAAATCTTTCTCTTTTTTCTTTTAATGACTTGAAGGGAAAAATTGCCGTAAATGAAAGTAAAAATTTATTAGAATCGTATATAAATAATATATCCGGGCATGAGATTATTACGCTTCGATTAGAATGGTTATTTTCAAATACATACATCTTACTATATTAACAGTGGGCTTTTTGTCCCACCGCTTCTTCTATATAAAATGAAATAAATCATATACATATATATATATATATATATATATAGAGTTTCTCCTATTCTATATAGCTGTATACATGATGCCAAGTTTTTATTTTAAGGATAAAAGTGGTCACGCAGTCATTTTATGAAAGCAAAATCGTGCTAAAAAAGCAAATCTCAAGTTTAGGTGAAACTATACGAATTTTATGCAGAGTACGGCGAATATAGCATTAACGTATAGCACTTGAATAATGCATTAATTCATGCCCGCTAAGTGTAAGCATTATTCGCATGAGGAGTCAAATAGGTAAGAATAGCGCGTACCGAGTTTACTTTGCTGGTAACTACAGTGAGTACTCAGTTGGTAAAGACATAATATTTATCGATGAGGCACACATCTATTAGACTGTGGTCACCACTTCCCTATTCCTTCCTTTTTTCTTTCTTTCTCTTTCCTCATTTCTTGACCACGTTACGCAAATATGTGATATCCCCTAACTAGTATAGTAACATCAAAAAAAGGAAAAAAAAATCGAGTCCTTATATACGCCTTAACACGCCTTAATATCCGAAATGGAATTAAAGTGAAGGTAATGAATTTCTTTCTTGTAAGTCTCTTTCTATTTTCAATGAATGTACAATAAATATATAAGTGAATGCTATAGTCAGACAAGTCTCCTGATTCTGTCTTGATCACGATAGATTCGTTCCGTGTTGTGCGAATTATTTAGATTATGCGAGCGTCTTTTTTGACCGACTGATGTGAATCTATCTTAGAGGAGGAGGAGATCTATTATATTATACGAAACACTATATTTTGTTTTCATCATAAAAAGCTAGAAAATAGACTTTCTCTCTATCTAAGAGGTTAGGATCTAAATAATAGACCTATGTGATCCAAATTGTCTGCGATTAATTTTTTGTGTTAAATGCGTAAATGAACCGATTTTTATAATAAATCTTTCTCTGAAGGCATTACCACTCATGAGATATTTAATGGACTCGTCCATGGATCAAAACTGAGCAGAATAAGAAATTTTATTTAATATTTCGAAATCACTTGCACGTTGAACACGCAAAGATGTGAAAAAAACCAGACGAACAGACATGCTTAGATCGATTCAGAAAATGTTTATGATTCGATTCATTTAATAAAAGACAAAAATAACTCTTAAGGCTATGGACAATAATTCGACATGAATGTGATGGCTCTTAAAAACTCCCTCGAATTAAAACGCGTTCTAAGTGAG
The DNA here is from genome assembly GCF_014805625.2 of Glossina fuscipes. Classification (NCBI taxonomy): domain Eukaryota; kingdom Metazoa; phylum Arthropoda; class Insecta; order Diptera; family Glossinidae; genus Glossina; species Glossina fuscipes. Next base: position 18,299,524 of record NW_023998415.1, read on the forward strand.
TAGAACGCAGACATTTAGTTTAGACAATTGTCTACGAAATAACCTTAAATTATATTAAAGCACGACATCAAATGGAGAACATTTGTATAACTGCATTGTAATCTCATATTCAACAAGAGATCTCCGCTCTGCCTTACAACCAAATATCAAATATGTGCACGTTATATGTTCGGCAAATAGGTGTACATTGTTTTGTTTTACTCATAGAAAAGTGGAATTTGCCATATTTCATTTAACTGGAATTCCATAGATTAAGTTCACAAGCTGGAAAAAATAATCATAAATTTTCAAGTATTTTCGTTAATAACTTGCAATCAATCAAAGATAAATATCGATCTAAAAGTAAATTCAATATAAAAATAATTTCGAAACACAAATTCACAATTAGCTAAGAACTTTGTTTGCTTACTTAAACAGGTGAGAATTCGATGGGCATTTTCAAGCGATTTTAGATATTTCTTTACTCGTTCTTATTACACCTTACCTCCGCTTAGGCGAATTTATACAACACTTGCAAGGACTTCAGACAGACCCAAATTTTATTATCGCGGTCGATTCAGAATCATTTTTTGAATGGATCTATGCTTGTCTGTCCGCCTATCTGCTTTTCTTGTGTTCAATCTACAGGCAGCAATTTTTGAGATAGTGTGATGAATTTTGGATCAGCTTTGGGCCGAGGACGAGCGCTATTGACAATTTCGCGGATCAGACCATTTCTTCGATCATTTTCCATGTAACGCTTTGTCGTCGATATCGTAGAGTATAGGATGTAGGGTGGTGTAAGGTATTTTATGGTGGGCTGTGCCGAATTACTATTTTAGGGTCTTTTTTTTTTTTTTTTTTTTTTGTAATAGAAAAGAAGCTGAGAAGAAAAAGTAGAAAGTCATAAAGTCTCCGTGAGTTAAAAACTTAGAATTGGGGAACCAGTACTTTTGGCGAAATAACGAAATCAATAAACTTTTAGTGGTTACAACAATGGAAAGAACAGGACAAAGACGGCGCCGTTTAATAAAATATAATGAATATAAAGTTTGTTCCTATGGATGTTTATGTGAGAGGTGAGAATATAACCGTATGAAATTCACGTACATAAAATGAACAAATAAATGCCGAGTGAATATAATTAATAGAAATATAAAATAGAAAATCTCAAGCATTAATTATTGGGAAATTTTAACAAAATCATTGAATGCATTAAGTAATTTGTAAATATTATTAGAAAAAAACATTTTGTAGTGTAGATGAACTTCTCCCTATTGCTTGATTCATATCAGTATCTATTGTTAGTCAAATAAATGCATTTTTTTAAGTCCTACCAGGCGTGATAAATAAACAAAACGTTTGCCTGCTTGTCAACGTAATAAAATTTATATAGCGTTTATGGGTGTTAACGAAAACTAATTAAAAAAAAAAATATATATATATATATATATATTTTTTTTTTTTTTTTTTTTTTTTGTATCATAATTACGCTTTTCAAGTGTTTTCTTTTTTGCATTCGTTTACTAATAGTAATTAACTTTTATTTGTTATTACGTATACGTAACTTTCTTTTGTTTTTTTTTTTTGACACATATTTAATGCTGTAATAACTGACATTCATTTTATTTAATTTAATCAAGCGCGTCAAATAATTTAGTTCATATACGAGGTGTGCTCAAAAAATAGATGACTTCAAATTTCTTGGGCTACGTACATTCGAAGTTCGATTTTTTGTTGGATGCCCGCCAATGTTGACATTATCAGCCATTTTGCATTGTAAGTTTGTTTTTGACAGATATAAAGGTTACAAGTGTTTTAGTACGCTTGGTGGTTTTTTGCTATCAAAAAAAAAAAACCAAAAAAAAAAAAAACAAATGGACGAAAGAATCTTTATTAAATTTTGTGTGAAAAACAATCGTGTAATAGTCGTACTGCCGCCCCTCCCCTCTTATCAATACAAAGTTATATTCTCCGAAGACATATTTCGCAAATCGCTTTGAACAAGGGAGCCCAAGATCAGACTGCAAATAATCTTAGATAAAGAAGAGATTTTAGTCATCGTCAAAAATCGCACAGTATCCTATAGCATGATACAGTGATCATTCCATATTAATGTATTATCGTTAGGCTTCATGCCAATATAGCTTTCGCATTGAACTATGTACGAAAAAAAAGAACAAAACATCTTCAATTCGAAGAAGAGTGCGCCGGAGTTTCGTCGAATGATGAAAAACGGATTTGCATACGCAAACCATACGCAAAAATGCATGATGGAGAAGGCCAAGTGAACTGTTGACAAATTCGCGGTCACTGACGTGAATTCATTCATTATTGATTCATTTTAAGTTCTATTCCTGGCAGCCGCTCGTGTGACTTCACGTCACGGCAAGATTAGGCGTACCCTGTAGCTGCTGTAACTCATTAATAAAAAGTACAAAGCTTCTCGTAAATATTAATTTTATATATAATTATCAAATATCTCAAAGCAATTTTTATAATAAGATCAGTTTTATGTAGCATACTATCATCGCAGGTCAAGTTGTTAGCGACGTTTTCATCATTAAAAGAAAAATACATAGACATAGTACACCCGAAAACATGTTGAAGCGGTTTTCTATCGTAACGACTCTCTAGACTAAAGATTGTGCTAAATAGGTCAAGTGAACGATAGAAAAAAGCCTAACTAGGAGATGCCACTCCACTTGCGATGCTCACAAGGATCTTTGCTTCTTTTATCTACCGCTTGTTCGAACGCATAATTTATCGTTTATGCACGCAGCCCTTTCAGAGTTGTCCACATCACAATACCAAAATTTTAATTGATATTCAGCTTTTATGTTTGCAAACGCTTTGTAGCATGCAATAAAAACCGATATGGTTTCAGTGTCCTATTTAGCTTTTTAATGGGTTCAAACTTGTCGTTCGATCGACTTATTAGCACCACTCTCTTCTTTGATTGCACACCGGTTGTATCATCGATAAAAAGTTTAAAAGCTTAATAGATTATTAATAATAAAAATTTTATTTATAACAAAATTGTTGCACCAGTAAGTCTATAGTGTCCCTGTTTTGGCATAATTAATTAAGAAAAGCATAAATAAGAAATAAATATATACAATGAAAAATACAAATATAATTGTAAAATTATATTTGTAAATTATAAAAAACTTTAATTGCGATTCCAAATCTATTGTGGTTGAAAACTGTCTTGATAATTATTATTACAATGTCAACAGAATCTAATCTTAATGATATCAAGTACTTGGTGCATGAAAGGTTTACATTTATCATATATCTGGATGTCAAAATCTGTATTTGCTCATATAAATACGAGTGCAGATGAGGTTATTAAGTAAATTAATTATATTTCTAGTGTTAAGGAACAATCGAAATGTTGCGTATCTTAATGATAACGACTTGCAATTGCTTTTTAGAGACATAGTCAAAATTACGATAAATCTCAATTTAGTTTGATTTCGAGCATCGGGCAAAGCGGGCTAGGGAGGCTCCTCGACACATGTAAGTGTGAAATGAATATGATGATCAGCGCTTAGACGGGGATTAAGTTTAAGATCAAGGTTAAAGACAATGATAATAATAATACGATCAAATTCTATGTCTCTCATTTTAACTCTTGGTAGAGAATCAGAGTTGCAAGCAGTGGTGGATATTAATGGATCTGGCTCTTAGTTGCACTTAACTTTAAGTTATTAATACTGGAGTAACGCGTGATATGTAGGATGAAATCTTCTACATAGATATATGTGTGAATCATCGTGAAATAAATGCATGTTGCAATTAGAATAAATACATGTAGGTAAATCAATAAATATGAAAAAATTATTTTCTGAATAGATTCAAATTTTATGCGCCTATGTATTATTGTGTTCAACCCACAGGTCGCAATTGTTACGATATTTTGATGAAATTTGATACATTGACGTGTTTTGTCATATGAAAAACTATATGACGGTAATTAGAGTAGAGTACATACGTGTCGGTCCTAGCCAACTATAATGTTTTTATTTGTTTTCTTTTTATTTTCTTATATCAACTCAATGCAGAATTATCAGGATGTTAGAAAAAAATTTCAAATATACAATGGTTTCAAATTGCATTATTAATAGAAACGTTTCCACCCTTTCCTATAAAACAAAATCTATTTCGCAGAATTATCCATGTTCTCATATATAATATATATATATATATAAAATAGTATAATAAAATATTATATATATATATATATACATATATATATAAAAAATAGCGCAATCGATTTAGCCATCTTCAGTTTGTGTGTTTGTTCCAAGCTTTAACTTTAACCCCACGTTTTTCTCGATTCATTAAATTTCCTGACCATATAAAGTTTAAAATAATTTTTAATTTCTATATTATTTTATTTAGAATTGATTGAACAACAAGTTAAGGAGCGAACAGAACATGAGCACAACAAAAACAATAAAGACAAACAAGAAGAAAATCGAAGAATGAATGGTTGATCGGTTGATTGCTACGCATACGCAAGTATGTATATATGTGCATTATTCGCTAATAGACCTTAGCTAACTTGTTATCTAAGGCAATGCTGTTGGTGTTCTTGCTACTAAAGTGACTGACTGCCATGTCACTGTTGGTGACGCTGCGGTTGTTCTTGTTGCTGCTTTTTTTAAGTGTTTATCTCAGTAAAAACTTAAGTAAGATTGTGCACGAGCTACCATGAATAAATGATTGTATGTATGTATGTGTATATATATATATATATATATATACATGTATATGTATGTGCAAGGAATACAAATGTTGCTTTTTATACGTATGCTGCAAAAAATTATGACCATATGACCTTCAACTGTTGTATGCCACAGCTAGAGAGAATGTGTTTTTTTTTTTAAATGTTCAAGAGTATTGTGGAATTTTATAAAAAAAATAGAAAAAAAACACATTGTTAATATACATATTTCAGATTTTTACAAGCAAACAAAATCTAAATAAAAAAAAGTTTCACTTAGCTTGGGCCGAAACGTTGACACCCATCATTTTAACATGATAGAGTTATCCAAGATAACGATTTCATTAAAATTTTTATTTCTTTTAGTTTATAAATATATTTAACTTATGATTATAATTGTTCATGCGTGCATGCACGATTCAGCCGTTGTAGGCTTTGTACGCTTATGCCCATCTAAATGTATTTCTAGCATTCTTCCACGAAGAATACTCCCCGAGAGCAATTTATTGTCTTCATGGGAACAATTACAATTTCTTCCCTGTCAGCTTTTTCCTGCCGTTTCCTCATACGTCCCCATGTCCATTACGAAAGACATTTTAACGCAAATTTTAACTGTATTCGAATCAATGATGAACGAATTCATTAGACTATATATATAGCATACGTTATAGATAACCGTAAGTTAAATTATTATCCAGAAGTACATACTTAGTGGAAATGAAAGGAAATATTCGTTTAACTGTGATTGCATCCGCTCGATAATGCTTCTACCAGGTCCGTCGGACACATTGCAGCTGGTTGCGATTGGCAAAAAAGTATACATGTTACGTTATTACCTTTCATGAAAGAAAGAAGAGATAGACAAAGTTTACCCAACTAGCCGGGCATAACACGGAGAATAACATCACGCCCAAGCCCAGTCTACACTATACCCTATCTATCTATCAACTTCGTTCGGCTACGTTTCGTCTTGTTTGATTTACAAACGGAATAGTAAAGTTAGTATACCAACTCGGTAGTGTTGATTGTAAAATTAGAATGCTTAACCATTAACTTCAGGGTAATCTATGTATGCTGGAATGGTTCCGTGATCTTAATAATATTTAATTGATATGAACACGTTCTCAATGTGAAATTCTATCTATGTATGTATATGTGCAATGTAACGAATGAATTTCATATGAATTTCATATTTGTGAAATATTCGAATACGTATGCACGCGTGCAGGCAAAATGGAAAAACAAGTCCAATTAAATAGATATTTCATTTCTTATTTTGCTTTGTTTCATATTTTACTTTGCTTTTAAATTTATTTGCTCTAAATTTTCTGCAATTACATTTTATTAAATTAAGTTAGAATATGAAATAAAATAAACGATGTTCTACATCTGCGCGGTATGTCTATATGTATGAACGTATTTGCATATAAGCGGGCAATGTGTTAGAAAAATGTGTATATATGCATTTAAAAAGAAAAAAAAAAAATTTACATTTTGCGCATTTACACAGAAACTGTAACTAATGACGCCACAGTCAACCGCTCAAAATTGTAGTAAATTTATATTTCATACGCGTGCTGTTTGGAAAAGCAAAAGAAAATGAAAACAAAGAAGTCAGAGAATTATATTTGTCTGTGGCCGAACACTTCTTGCACCCCTTACGATCACCCCACATAAAATAACAAATAAAAAGTAGTATATATATATAATATATATATATATATATATATATATATATATATTGGTTTGGGCATAGTCGATTTTCTCAATTTGTGCAAAGTGGAAGAATGTTTGCAAAGGACAAAACCCTAAATTGACGGAAGCATAAGTCTACCTTGATTACTTAGAATACTGACTCTGGTCAAGAATATATATGCACTTCTATTCTGAAGTCTCCTTTTGGGTGTTGCAAACGTTTTGACAACGTGATGATATTCTCATATTTCAGTGACGGGTGTAAGAAGTCATCATATACAACTTGAATCAAGTTCTCTGACATCTATGATTTGTTTACATTTAATGGAAACTATTATTGGAAATTTACCCAGCGAATATACATTTCATTAACTATAAATAACGGCATCGTAAAGATAATATGCCTTGTTAGCGTAAACATTATATCCATTGGCCAGAAAGGTATGTGAAATATGCCAAACAGGCTGCATATGAAATGAAACAAAATACGAATTTTTTCGCTTCTTGTAACCAAAGATCACCTTATCAATTCACCAATTGACATAAGGTCTATGAAAAATGTATGAACAACAACATATTAATATAGAAAAGTTATATAAGACTAAAATGTCTTTATAAGTAAATGGCATTTTTTATTAATGTTTTATGGACGGTATTGGATCCGTAAGGTTTCATTCAATTAATTAATTTAATAGTTTTTTCCATATACTGCTCGAAAATACGCATCTGTCATAGGGTAATCTCTCTCGATATTACAACCCTGTTGCAATGACTTCAATTTGCTCGATATATATTGATGTATGTACCTTCGGCAAGCGTAAAAAAGATGTTTTTTTTTTTTATTTCGCTTGCTCAAAAGCACGAATTCATGGGTCGTTTTGGATTCGTTTTTCCTTACTTTTATTTGGCGTTAGGCTGCACCGAGGATAGATTAGTCAAAGCAAATATCTAATTAATATCAGTAGCAATAATCTGCAAGCTATCGTATTAATAAAAACTTTCGAAAATTTCTTAACAATTTTCACCTATGACCAGCAGGTTTGCAGACCAATATTTCATCCACGTTTTTATCCATTTGATAATTTTGAAATATTTGGCCCACAATTGCACCAACAGTCTCGATTAATTCAGTTTCTGTTGATCGAAGCTATATGAAAAAAAAAAAAAAACACTTGTTCATTAGCAAATGAGAAAAAAGTTTTCTGAAGCTTTTCAAATCCGAAACGTGGCTCGAAAATATTGCTTACGTTCGAATTCCTTGCGATAATTTGGTGAAACACATGCCAGCAAAAGTACGATAGCAGTGCAGAGTGAAAATGTCTGGTAAATCTTATTCGTTTCCGTGCACTGCAAGCTCAATTTTTGGGCGCATTGCCCGTCTTTCAAACTATTTAAATCAAAATCAAGATGAATTAATGTTAGCTCTTTAAATCTTTGAAAGAGATCACGACCTTTTTTTTTAAAAAAAAAAGGTACAAAATTGGAATCTATTATCCGATCCGGTCGACTTGAATCTCTAAAAGTTGGTGCATCGAGGTTAAATTGGCCTCGGATTAGATACACGTTAAATAAGTTTAAAAAATATCTACTTAGTCTAGCAAAATGTCCTAACTAAAGAAAAAAAAAAAAAAAAAAAAAAAAAAAAAAATTTTGAAAAATTAAAAAAACTTTTTTTTCTTAAACAATAAAAATTTTTTTAAAAAAAAAAAAAAAAAATGAGCGTATGCAGTAAGAAAAAAAAAAAAAAAAAAACTAAGGAAGATGGAAACAAACTCACAGACAAACGGACAGCTTAGTGATTAAAATATATGCATTAATGCTTTTGTAATTACATAAAACTTTTCTGAGCTAAATGTTTGCATTTAGTCAAACGTGTGATGATTTTTTTTCGCACATATATATATATATTTATATATATATATATTTTATCATCATCATGCTTTTTTTTCGCAAATGAAATTTATAACAAAAACATTTGCTTGGTGTATATGAAACAATATAGGTTGCACATGTATGCGTGATAACAATAACAATAGTGATAGTAATAATAATAATAATAATAATAATAATAATTAAAATTTATGATAAAATTAAATGTGGTTTGTATTGTTTCAGAAGAAAAGATCTCTTAAATGCGTCGTTTCATAAAAATTGAATTCAAAAGATTAAGAACAAGTAAAATAAGATTTTTGCATTTATTTCTATTAAAATTTGAAAAGGAGAATAAGACGGGCAGACCAGCAGCTCAGTATACTAAAGGGTGAGCCTGCTTAGATTAAAATTTGATGCTGATCAAGAATATATATATGCACTTTGTGGGATCTCTGAAGTTTCCTTCGGGGCAGACGTTGCAAACGTTTCGACAAATTGAATTCAATTATTTCCCTCATCTTTCGGTGATGGGTATAAAAAAACAAGTGAGTTTGTTTGGCTTTCGGAAATATATAAGCCTACGAACATGTTGACAGAACACACTAAAGATCCATAGGCGGATTTATTAGATGTATTAACACATTTCTCGATCATTCCTAACAAGTAGATGTCGTCTTTAACAAAAACAAAAAAACAAAAAATTATTATTACTTTTGGAATATGTTAAAAAATTTCATGTGATGAGATATATTCCAACAACTTTTTTTTTTTATTGAAAACAACAATTACGCAAGTATTCACTGATTTTAAAGGAGGACACTAGGACATTTGAACGGTTTGTGAACGCCCAAAATGGACGCTTATACCAGAAAACATGACAAAAAATTTTAAAAATTTCTCTCGATAATCAAGAGACAAAATTCCTAGAGATAACTAACATCCTATATATAGATATCAAAAAGTGGTGTGTTACCCATAATGCATGAAAATTTGCTCATGGAACGGTTTTGTTTCAAAGGGATATCACGTTTACACACACAGGGTAAATACAACGTAATGAACGGTCCATTCGGTAGACACAAACGAAAAATTGGTTGAACTGAAGACCTGATTGCTATCCTAACCACCCTACTCTTTAGATCTGGTTTTCAGTGTCTGATTAGCCAATTTCAAAACGAGGCCATAAAAAGCAGCTTATGGATAGTTGCTCCCTATCTTTTGGCTGTTGAAAATATAGATATGCTCTGTCAATGTTGTGTCGTAGGTGTATCCTTTGACCTTTGTACTAACCTATCCACAAGAGCATCGCATGAGGATAATACCTTTAACTTGTACTGGCGAAAAATGAAAGAAATCGGCCGCGCTCACTCAATATTATTATAAAGCATTGAAATTGAATTGGTTTTTGATAAGGTAATAATGCAATAATGCACTATAGCCGAATATCAATTTCTTTTCTTTTGCTTGTGTTGTTTTGTTTGTGAGCACGTCAGACATGGGTGATCAGTAATTTATGGATCTGCGAGGATTTGCTATGTTAAATTTAATCGCATAGCCAACGTAAGCTTCTGATACGGCGAGGAAATCTTTTTGAGAATGTGGTGACGCGATCCCAAGACGAATGATTCTTTATTGACATCAACAAAAAGCTAGAACTTGCTTTCGAAAGTCGCATTGAGATTGCGCTCAATTTCGGTTGGCAAAATGACCCACTTTTATATAACTTCTTCCATAAATGATTACTCATTTATATAATAATAAATACGTAATACGTATATAAATAAATAATATATTATATATTAGTTTGGGGAAAAAGAAATCCATTATTTTTATATGAACTTCAGGACTTTATTTAACATGCTTCGGATTGTCCGATTTGGGTCAAATATGCACCGTTTTGTTGTATGATTTGTTGCCATTTTAAAGGTAACTTCAAAATGCCTCTCTCATGGAAGTCCTGGCCTCTATTTGCAAAAAACTCTAGTAGTCGATTTTCACAATCCTCCCTAGATTTTGCAATGCAAGAAAAAGATGATAATCGCTTGGTGCCAAGTCCGGACTGTATGGCGGATGCATTAAAACTTCCCAACCAAGCTCCCGAAGTTTCTTGCGGGTCACTGTAGATGTGTGTGGCCTAGCGTTGTCCTGGTGGAACACGACACCTCTCCTGTTGGCCAATTCTGGCCGTTTGTGGTCAATCGCTATCTTCAAACGGTCCAGTTGTTGACAGTAGAGATTAGAATTTAGCGTTTGGCCATATGGAAGCAACTCATAATAAATAATCCCCTTCCAGTCCCACCAAATGCATAGCAAAACCTTCCTGGCCGTTAGTCGTGCTTCACCGCTCTTTGACCACGATCGTTTTCGCACAGGGTTATCGTATGTGATCCATTTCTCATCTCCAGTCACCATCCGTTTAAGAAATGGGTCTATCTCATTCCGTTTGGCCAAGGCTTCGCAGATGGAAATTCGATCCATCATGTTTTTTTCTGTTAATTGGTGTGGCACCCAAAAATCGAGCTTCTTTTTGAATCCAGCTTTGTGTAAATGGTTTAAAACTGTTTTATGGTCGATTTTTAGCTCCTAGGCGATCGATACTTTACGAGAAATCTATCAGTGCAGCCATCTACCGAAAAAATAATGGATTTCTTTTTCCCCAAACTAATATTTTATATATATACATGTAGTTGATGAAAAGCTGTTGATATTTTTTTGTATTTGCTTTCATTTATTTATTTATTTTTATTTTCCTTATAAATATTTAAGAAGGCATTTGACTCAAATTTGAACCGCCAAGTTAGCTGTCCCGGAGTCCCTTCGGCTGTGTCTTCCGTCTAGATGTGTGCAAACGCAAGTACATTTGTACTTTTTATTTGCACGCAAACATATATGTGCACACATTATCCACATATGTACGGAGATGTGTACAAGTTAAATGCCACTTTAGAACCTAATGAAACTTTTCCTTTTACCACTTCACTGTATAAAGCATTGTTTTTTTTTTATAAACTTCAATGCTTAACAATATTGACAAGTAAAACTCATCTTACGGTAACTAAAAACTTAATACAAACATGAATTTACGCGCTCTCAGGGCATATATAGGCGAATAAACAAACATATAAGTAATTTAAAGTATCAAATGTATGCCTCCTATACATAGGTAGATGTGCATATATTTACATGTAAATAGTAGTTAGAGTACATGTAACTTGAATCCCTGGTATTGTTACGATCTTTCTATTTCTTTTATTTTGGTGAACATCCTTCATTTATCCCAACTTCGTGTAGCAAAAGATTAAGAGCATAACGACGGCAAGAGATGATGATGATGATGATGATGATGATGATGATGATGATGCTACTGTTTGTTTTTGCTTGTTGTTGCTTTCTGCAACATGTTCTTTATATATCTCTTTTGCAGATGCTTACATTTATATATATAAATATATGTATATATGTATATATATATATATATATATTTAGTCAGCAAGTCATTCATTTTATCATGTTTGCTATACACACAAGAAGAAACACTGTTTTATAAGACTGGCGTTGTCGTTGTCGTTGTCGTTTTGCTATTGATTTTATGTTTTTTCTTCGTATGTGTGCAGCATAACTATATTAGTTCACACATGTTTGCGTATATATGCTCTTTCTTGTCTGTTTTCATGTGTGCATGCCAGGGAAGGATATGAATACACATTTGCATGTACGATAAGGTACCATACGATATATATAATATATGCACGAATTCTTTTTTTTTGGTACAGGTTCGTTGAACGTGTTATTTGTTTATGCCTGTGTGCAAATGCATGTGGTCATACATATATATATATATAAGTATGTTTATATGCAAGTACCTTAAATAAATTTATACAGTTTTCATTTAGTTCTATTCCTTATGCGGCTGCTGCTATCTTTCTCTTTTCCTCTTAGAGTATAAGAATTTCCATTCAATTTACGATGATTTTAATCATGCTGCGCGCAATGTTGATAGAATCAACACAGAGAGAGGGGGGGAGAGAGAGAGAGAGAGAGAGAGAGATCAACGAAAACAAACGATATATGTGAAATATAATAAACTCGCAGATTGTACTATCAAATTGTATTACACATATATACCTGTACATGTGACTATACAGTTTTATCTTAAATACTACTGTCCTATTCTATATGTTCAATGCCGATTTTTTATGCGTCTAATATTTATACAATCGTAGAGAAAGCCTGATAAGCTGACAAAATGTAAAATCATTAAGAGATAAAAAAGCGAGATGGAGAAGGCTAGAGATTGCAGTGATAATAAGCTTAGGAGGGGAATAGCAGCGAATAAATTTGCTTATCAAGAAAAGTCGATAAAACGAACAGAAAAGCTTTCATTTCGTCTACACCTTACTTTTCTCCGATAGGCGAAGAAATGTGTCCAACTCTCTTTCTTGGGCATTCAGGTTTTTTTGCCCATCACAATACGTATAACATGTTAAGTTTGTATACGTTCGCATCAGTTTAATTGCTAAATACCTGTGGGAGTTGCTATTAAAGTTAAGAGATTGGCTTAGGGAAATTGTCTAATGAAATCTTAAAAACTTTTGAACACATCCATACACATATATCCTACTTGTTATTGGGCAGTGAATACCCTCCAAAGAAAGTGAAAAATTGATTGATTGACGATAAAATTCTACAAAGACTTTAAGGTTGAAAATGGTTCGCCTCTCTCATACGTGATATTTTCGCCATTTCCAACATACTTGCAAAGTATTTAAAGGACGCGAGCCATCCATCCCGAAAGGATAACGCTTCACTAACTTTACTATTTCATCTATAAGAGCAAAAAATCCTTGTGAAAAATTTCATAAATTTGTTAATTTTTTTTTGGTGAGATCCCAGCTCGACCCGATTGCCCATTAACGGTAGCGACGTCTTCCAAGCAAGTGTTAAGTGTCTAAAGCGTTTGAATGCAAGTTTTTTTCCTTTTTTTTTTTTTTAGTTAATCACAACTTGTTTTATAACGGAATGAGCAAAGGATGAAAATTTAACTGAAAATTGTTATGACTTTTGTATATAATTCTGCCAAAAATTCAATAATCATTTTCTGCTTTTTCTATTTTTCAAATCCTGCGAAGCTTACTAACTTATTAAATGAAAATATTGGGTTTTTGGATTACAAACGAATCAGTTACGAGTTATCATGTTCAAGTGAAAGAATTTGAATTCGAATTCGGATGTCATCTTCGTGTGGCTTTATACCGAAGCATGACTGGGACAAAACCGATGCATTTTTTTCATCTTTCGGAAGGCATTAACTTAACTGCTAGCAGGTTTCCTGGCGTAACATCTAATTGGAGAGATCCGAAAAATCTGTTTCTTAAATATGTCCAAGCCGGACAGATGCCAACAGTGTGCCGCGCATGATCATTTATGCCTAGGCACGGCTTTCAACTTTCGCCCAAGGTGTTTGTTTTGTAATTCTTTCTTTCCTTATTTAAATCGGTGCGGCATGCATCATTTGTGCGTAGGTTTCGCTGCATATAAGTTTTCGCCTCGCCTGTTTTAGCCTCTTCACGTTTGTAATAATTTTGCACAGAGTGGTTGTGGTTGACACTGCTCTATCCGCAATCTTCTTAACGCGTTCTGCGAATGCTAATTTCGTAACTAATTGCCCTCACAAGTGCACAGGTACAGGGTGTATTAAGTTTATACGGATGTATGTAACATCCACAAAGACTTAAGATACAATCAATTTTTGTTATACAGCTACAAGCTTATCTCCCCGCCTGATGTCTGTCCATGTATCTTTATATGTAGTCTTTATGTTGTGGCCAAGGGACAAACTCTATTGAAAATGGGTTGTGGCGAACCACTTTTTGATTACTTCCCGTTGTACGAAAAAAAAAATGCACTTTTGAAAAATTGCTCAACAAAATCCACTGGGTGATTGTATTTCGGTATCCCAAGTCCTTGCGGGAAACTTGGCGCGGAAGAGGTAATTTTAGGAATTCGCGACCATATAATCATTTCTACGAACACGTTACAAATTTAATTTTCAATATTTCATTTTGAGGATTAGTTTGCAATTATACATTGATATAATCCGCCTGAGTTGCCGAAGGCGAGGTATCTCGCCTAGCAAGTCAATGGTCGTGGGTTCGAATCTCAAGTGTGGTAGAGTTTTTAATAAAAGCCTTAGATGCAAGTGCTTTTAAGAATTTAGTCTTAGAATTTATTTCTCTGGCGAAATTATTAATAATAATAATAATAATAGTACATTGATGTAAGAATTAATCTTATTAGATTTGCACCTAAGCGGGCATAATAAAAAACCGAACTATCTTAAAATGCAGCGTAAGGCACAACAAGTTAAGATTTGATATACTTATATATTCCTAGTTGTATTCCATGTAACAACTTTGAAGAAGAACGTAATGAACGTTTATAGCATCCTTGCTATAGATGATAAATTAATATAATGAGAATTTTAACTTGTGTTTATCAATAAAATTTACAAAATATCTTATATGTTATTCACTTGGTATTTTTATAAAAGCAAATATCATCTGGAAAGCCGTTTCGTATTTACTATTTACTATTGCAGAGTAGCGCGTTTCAGTATTTTTCTATATCTAAGACCTATTCTAAAACTCGCCCAGAAGGCATCAGGTATTTGTGATTGACTCTGTCCGGTCTCTGACAGTTCTGATAGATTTGCCGCCTAACTCTTACTTTTATGAAATCAACACTTTCCCGGAGCATAGATAGACATTATTCAATCATTTCTTTTGGTATCTTAATGTAAAATAATTTCTTTTGTTTGCTACCGTTCGCCCAGCCGTTCACTCAGGATATCCCGTACGCGCGGATGACCAGGAAGGATTCTATGTAAATGAACAGTTGTTAAGGCGGGAGTTGCCTTTATGCATATTCGACTTGGGAGGCGACCAACGATTAGGTTAAGGAACGAGCACTCCCGGTATTGACTCTGCGCTATAGGACGAACTTCAGGAAGCGAGAGTAAACACAACGCTCAGAATGGTAAGGGATTGCGTTGAGAGCATTAATTGATCGGCAATTGCTCTCTTTTAACACTTTAGAACACTTGAGAAATATCGATTCCATATCAGAAACATGTTGAGCTGTAGATATGATAGAAGGTACCTCGTGCATTAACAGCAATTCGAGAATCATATAAATTGCTTAAAATGCTTTGAACGTTTACTCTAATATTAATAATAATTAGTAATGAAAATAAATTGAAAAATTTTTGTTGCGTGCAATTAACGGAGAAATCAATAATGCTACGTTGCACGTTACACACGACAAATGCATTTCGAAACTGTTTTATATAATAATAAATGAATAAGAATTTGCAGACGCCTTTTAAAAATTTTTTTAATTACTTGCTTTGCCCAATCTGGTATGACGAATGTAATGACAGTTGAGAGGCCGCGTGTCTTGTTTTCGGCTTGAACGTATCGTATCAAATCGAATCGAATCGAATCGAATCAAATTGAGTGGAATCATAAAACGGAATTTGTTACAAATATTAGGCAAACATAAGTTATGAAAAGAACAACTGATGTAATGAACGAGCGTGGCGTGTAAGGCATATATATGTAAAACGCTGATGCCAAATGCCAACAACGTATCAATGCAAATGCATACAAATATTGAATATCGATTGAAGTTGGCAGTCTGTTAATATTGACATATATCCACACAACCAATGCTTTGCTGTCATCCATAAGCAGTAAATTAATGCATTTCATTGCATTTACGTATAAAGAATTTTGCCGTTGTTGTTGTTGTTGTTGTTGTTATTGTTGTTTTTATGGTTGGTTTTTTATAACTTTATTTAATGGCTGATGGTGTTTATGTTTATATTTCGTGGGCCTTCACGACAAGGCCTTCAGGTAAATGGAGCAATAAAGGTATAACATATAAGCATTACTTTGCAAATTGAGTAAATACCAAAATTTACACACATTACCATGTACGTATGTCTGCATTTCTATCCCAGAAATGACATGTTGGAATTTCAATGACTCCATAACATATAAAATAAAAAAATAAATAAATAAATAAATAAATCAAAAAGTAAAAAAAAAAAAAACAAGCAATAAGATACAATTTAGTTATGCACACTTGTACATCTATATATATATATATATATATATAATATGTAAAAATTTTATTTAAAACCGAAACGGCTGACAGTTGTTTTTGCCCTGCTTGACGAATAAGTTTAAAGTTTCGATGAACGAGAAAAAAAAAAAAAATAAATAAATAAAACGGCTAAAGACGAGCCTATTTACAACCTACGGCCTATCAATTGCTTTTCTTTAAAAATAATTTTTGAAATAAAATTTGCCGACAAATTGCGAAAGAAATACAAGTTTATGTCCGCTTCGACCATGTCTTGTATAGAGCTTCAATATTAACGAAAGTCTTGACCAGTTACTAAGTTTGCTTTTTTTATTTAATATGACTAATTAGAAGAATTAGATGTAAGTAACTCTTGGGTCAACATATAACTCAAAGGGATAAAAGCGCATATATGCGCAACCATTTGGATAATTGCTCGGAAATAGTATGCCCCCGCTATGGTTATAGATTTGACTAAGGAAAGAAGGTAAGCCATTTTCGAAACCCATTTTTTTTTTTTTTCGCATTCACAGCCTTGTTTCTAAACTACGAATCATTTAGGAGAGAGAGAGAGAGACATTCTGTACATGCATGATGTTAGCGGAGATGGTGAGGGAAAATGTAGAGAAAGAGGGATAAAAGGTTTCACACCAACTTGTCCGATGTACACGGGATCGGCAAATGGTACGTCCTTGTCGATGGAGAATTGCCTATAACTAAGGCTACATATTAAACTACGCAAATTATATCTATCTCGATCAACGGTTTCGCATAACGTCGAGAGCGATTTTAGCTTCCATATTGTGCACTAGATTGGTTGGCCGCGTTTTTGAAATATGTGGATGGATAAGTGTCTGCGCATGATATCTTTTTTTTTCTTTTTTCTTTTTTTGGAAATATCGAGCTACGATTTTTGTGTCAAATTTGCGTTTCAATAAAAATCTAACGGTCTTGCCGACCTGCACTTGCTTAAATTCTCTTCTTCTTTCTTTGCAAATAGAACGACAAAAGTGAGTATAAATGGAAGAACAACAACAAATAACGAACTTGTAAACAATGCTATTAAATTTTATTCAATGAAAATTAATTAAAAAATAAAAAAAAAAAAACACATTTTTTCTAATTATGAATTGTATAACAACAGGTGGTGTCATTACTCTTAAATAAAACTGTAAGCAAATGTGTAGATAACGAAAAATAGCGATGACAAGAATTTAGAAATGAAATACAATTTTAAACACACCGCGCTCATGACTCAATGACAACACAATAGTGTAAGTAGAAAACTCTGACCAGGCATGCTTGAAATATTCAAAGCCTACATACACTTGGGCATGATATTGCGAAACGGTAATGGGTATAAAAACTATTTTTTTTCAAATATCGCTATACAAAAAAAAAAAAAAAAAAAAAAAAAATACGTGGAGAAAATTGTTAAAAGCTTTATGGCTTCTAGAGCTTGCTGAGAAAAAGGCAAAAAAAAAAAAAAGAAAGAAAAAAAACAAAGAGACAAATAATAATAATAATAAGACAGCATAACATGTTGCAACGTTTTATTAGACAAACGAAAAAAAAAAGAAAAAAAGAAAAAAAAAAAAAGGAAGCAAGTGTTATTAACCTTTAATTATTACAATAGCATGCTACTGAAAAACGCACCATTAAAAACACTGTGAAAGATATGCTTAATTTGATCATCTTACGAATGCTATCGAAACAAGTATATACTAAATTTCTTAAATTCAGCGAAACATTGCTCGTGTCAACAATCCCTAGGATGAAGAAAATTTCAAGCGTAATGTATTTGATGGATCATATGCACGTGTGCGTGTGCACTATGGAAAGGCATAAAACAAATTCGGCCCGTGGTTCTCTAAATCGTCGAAATGTACTGATCGCAAGTTATATATAGATTGCTTGCTTGTTTCAAAAATATAGGTTGCGTGGGGGTGTGGTTCATTCCATACTACAATGTCGATTTGATATGTCGTTCATGTGGTCGGTGTAGTTAAGCGAAAAAGTGTTCAAACGCAGTCGTAAACTTAGTTTATCAACTACAACTGCTTTCGACGCTTACCACATTTTACTAAAGCATGTATGTAAACCAGTTGTACAAGCACGAAACATTAAATGTTAATGATTTTCCAAAAACGTGTGGAAGAAAACAAGAGTTTTGCAAACTGTTAGTTACACTTTTTTTTCCTTTTTTTTATTTTTGTGGTAATTGACCATGCAAAACGCTACAAAAGCATAACAAAACTAACCACATAACAGTTGTACAATAATTAAAATTATATATATATATATATATATATATATGTATATATATATATATATATATAT
>NW_023998415.1:18318296-18342736 GCF_014805625.2 Glossina fuscipes
ATATATATATATATGTATATATATATATATATATATATGTATATATACATTTTATGCTCATCACTGAGAATTGGATATATTTATTTTGCCGTTCGCTTGCGACACCCTGGAGGACGCTTCAATGATCGCTACGAAGCGTCTATATTCCTGAAAGGATATCAAATCTTCACTCAATTTAAGCAAGTCCCTTCTGTCCGTCTATGGGGCATACTGCTCTAGTCCACAAAATGAGTACACTGGCACTGGTTCTTTCACGCAAATTGGTATTGAAAACGCGTCAATTCGGTCAATGGCCACGCCTATAGTGTAACATAAACTGAGAGCTTCCCTAGTCTTTGGCTTTATCGCTCACTACAATAAAAATTTCGATGTGTTTTCTAGAAAAATTGAAAACATCCAAGCCACGCCTACCCAATATTATGAAGAATCAAAATTTAGTTTCTTTCGCATTTTTTTTTTTTTTTTTTTTTTTTTGTTTCTTTTTAAAAAATAAAGATGCTCGGTATAAGAGAGTCGATCACATCTAACTATAGTGCTCCTAGCTGTTATTTTTTTTTCCAGCAAAAAAACAACTTCACATTAATAACAAAACGAAATTATACACGTTCATGCGTGCACGGATGTATGTATGTCATTTCATCACAAGCATCTAAAACGTAATTCCATTAAATGCGTTTTGCTAAAAATAGTTGGTTACATGTATTAACAGCATGTGGAAAAATGCGACTAACTATTCTATATGACGGCAATCAAAAAGAGCAGTAGCTCATAAAGCTGATATGATCGAAACGATCAAGACAATTGCAGATGGGGATAGAGCGCGGAAGGGTATAAAGTTGCTTCGTAATCAATGAATATCGTAATAGGAGGAAAACGAGTGTCCTCGAGAGGATGTCTAAAGATGCATTTCGAACTGATCGTAATCCGCTTACCATAGATGAAAAGAGATATTCAACATGGGCCGCCTTAAAAGGTAATGTAAATAAAGCTTGTAAGGAGAGACACAGGCAAGCTCACGATTAAGCATATACATACATAAATATATATATATATATTTTGCAACTTTTATGTATTGTTTTAAGATTCGCCCCAAAAGGCGAACATTTTCTTTTTTTTTTACTTGCTTCATAATGAATGTCCACACTATTTGTTGGTTCCATGAAATATAGTTTCGTTTACATTACTTTATTTATTATCGTCATATGATTGCTAGGCGTTGAGTCACTTATACAACAATTAATCAGATCAATTTCATTCCGTCAAATTTTTATTGAAAACAAAAAGCACTTACATTGAATTTTATCTTTCGAACTTCAACTAAAACTAATACAAGGACAAATAAAGGCAGTTTGAAAGATTCTGAACGTGTGACATTCATTTTCAAATTTGATCTTTGCCCACTAACTAGAATGGGATCTTACCAGGTTATGTAGTTTTCGTTTCTCACTCTTGCAGTTAACGGCGCCGTAACGAAATCGGCTTAGAATCTTCAATTGGTGAAGACTGGACATTCTTTTACGTATTTAAGTCATACTTATGCCTATTGCATAAAAATGGATAAATATGCTGCACTAGATCTTTGTATGGTGCATGTAAATGCACTACACTTTTTGTAGAGTTGTTGGCATTTTGAAATTGTTTTAATAAATTTGATGATTTCCTGGAGAGGCTTTGTCCTTCAATTAAGAAACACTTAAAACTCTTGACTTGAGAATGATGCAAAGCAAACATTTCAATTTTAACAATTAGAAAAATGTATGCATATATAATATATAATGTAAGTTAGCAACTAGATATGTACGTACATATGTAAATTTATATATAAAGGTAAAATCAATAAAACCGTACTCATCAAGGTAAAGTTATTATAGACAAAACATTTCATATTGTTTTTTTCATACACACGAAGATATGTGCACATATTCATATATATATATATATATATATTCATATATATATATACATATATATCCATTCATCATGAATATGAAAAATAACAAAATCAAAGTTCAATGACATTAGCTAAGTGTGTAAAACTACACTTTTGTCCTCTTCGCCTTTGTTGCGCAATTTATATCATAGCCAGTGGTTCTGAAACTAGTTTTAAACGATCAATCGCAGTCTGTTTATACTCTAATGTGTAAACAAATCGAGTTTGAATATAAATAAAAAAAAAAAAAAAAAAACTGGAATTCTATAAAATTGGATAGGGGAGGCCAATATTTTCAATCTTTGCACAAATATCGCCGAAGTATTCAGGGAATATATGCGAAAGTCTTTATCGTTGTATCTGTTGAGGATTGAGAGCAATGAGTAAAAGTTCTAGTGCTTCGACCTACTTGGCCCATTGCCCAGTTCCAATACCAAGCTATTTATAAGAATTTTTAATGTTTTTGCCAAAATCAAAGGTGTGATATTTTAGTTCCTATGCTTGGAAGAATGTTCACCAAGCACGGAAACCTAAACCGACGGTCAGACAGAGGGGCATGGAAGAGATGGATTTCGAATTCAGTATCGATCAAGAATCTACACATAGCGTCCCTGTGGTCGTCAGCTTGCAAATGTTGCAAGCGTTGTGGCAAAACGAGTATAATTCGAAACTGTTGGTGGTGGGTATAAGACGAATTCCTTTTATACATGGAAATCATTTAATTCTATTGCTTAGATACAACTAATGGATAAATAAGTTGCGTGAGAAATCGAAACAAATTGTAAGTCGGTAAGAATAATGAAAAAAGCGCTCAAACTGCTCCTCTAAGGCTTCTAAACTAATAATAAATCAACGTGAATTTCTACATATTCATCGGATGTTATATCTGCCGAATGTTTGGAATGCATAGAATGCATACTAACCAATGATGTAGGAATTTTCACTCACAACGCACCCATCAAAAAATTAGAATTCCTATATGATAGGACTGCTTTCTCATTAATATTAGTCAGATTGTACTCCAAGATTTGTTCACAGCCACCAATGGGTCGTCGATTAGTTATCGAGTGTACATAATCATAGTCATCTAAGTTTGATTTGACAATTGAATACTTACATAAATTGTTAGGTCAGAATATATTACGGTATCGCCATTTAAACTTCTTCGTTTCAGCAAAGAGCGAGAGAAAGCGAAAAGACAAAGGAGATATGTAGGTCACTACTGTTATTGATTTTCTGATTTTATTTTGACAAATTTTAGAATTTGGTCAACACATCAGTTAGATAGGGACACACCTTCTTTTACGCAAGTTTATCGTTTAACTTTTTTGAATACGAAAACCGAATGGCGGATGGCTGGCGACGATGTATATTTATCGGAAATATATTTAATATATTATATATGTACATATATATATATATATATATAAGGAAGATTTATAAAAATAATTCCTTCACAAATACATTTTAAGAGTCTCTGTCATGCCTTTAAGTACATGCATACATACATACATATATATATATATATATATATATATATATTTGCATATATGCATATTCGCTATGCAGTGCAATTTAAAGCATTTATCTAAACACTTCACCTTTTAAAACATATAGAGTGAGAAACGTACGCACATATATAGGTAGAAATATATAAATTAATATATATGCATATATATGTACATATTGTAGGCATAAATGTAAACTTACAACTCAGTTGAAGTTCACAGTCAAACGTACTTGAGCTCGTATGCGTGCAATGGGAAATAGAATACAAAAGTTTTCAAGTAAAAGTCTTACTTATGGTAGTCACACTAGACACCGCTATAGCAATGTGTGTACACAAGCGAACGTACTCATAGATTTATATACAAATAAAGTTTTATGCTCTCCAATACCGACAGGCTAACAACAGAATTTTGCTTTTAATATAATTGCTAATGATGATGATGATGATGATGATGATGATGATGATGATGATGATGATGGTAATGGTAATGGTGATGATGGTAACGATAATGGCGATGATTGTGGAAGCACAAGATATACGAAAATATGCAGATAAACTCAAAAATGGAAGAATTCTTGTATAGAATAAAACTTTTAACACACTTTTATAATAAAAAAGCTTCAGAAAGATGCTCCCACAGCCTTTCAATTAGCATAATTTAGAAATAAATTTAAACAATAACAATATTTGACATAACTATTATTAATATTTGATTATAATCGTTAAGAATATATTTCTACAGTTGCTTTCGACGGGAACTATAAGCGGTCTCTGCACATTTTTCCTCAGTTATTTTGAAAATTTTTTTCCTTTTGCGTGCGCAAGGCAAGCAGAGGGATGAAGATGAGGAAAGCGAGCATTCTCTTGCATTTGTCGCATTATTATGATGCATTTCAATGCAGCTAAATTTAATGAGACATCTAAGCGTAATTGATGGCTTTTGAATTTCTTTTGGTATTTCTTCGTAGGAGAAAAGAAAGTTTGAAGTATGCAATAAAAAGAGAAAAAGCGAAAAGGATTTCTAGATATAGCAATATATAGCAAGGAATAAAAAGTTACTTTATTATCTTATTATATGAAAGTTTAACTTAATATTTAACTTACATATTTCGATTATCTTATATTGTATTTCTAAAAAGTTTCTCTTTCACATTTTTACTTTAATTGAGGAAATATGAAAATATTTGCAAATTTATAATCCAGATAATAAAATTAATCCCTATCGTTCTCCTGCCGACTCCTAACACGATAGCCCTCAGAGGCTGGCAGTCTCGCAGGAAGGACTACTGTATCTTGGACAGGAAGCGCACAATCGCTCCAAACTTTGGAATTGAGGGATTGTGCATACCATTCATTTCAAAGCAGTGACCGCAGTATCACATTTTTATAAATTTTTTATAAGCCGTGAACTGAGCCAAAGTTTGTATAAATACGTAATGCACGTTTAATGTCTGTTGTGATGAAGGTAAAACCTTGAAAATTGGTAAAAATATTGCAAGTTTTTGTGCGTAGGTTGATGTCGAAAATGGGCTAAATTAATCAAAAGACACGCTTAGAGTGCAACGTGAACTGAGAACAACTCTATTTTCGGGATTTTTAGTCGTTACTTATAAACTGCAATAGACATCTGGACTAATGGACTTATGGACTTATATATGGCATGTTAGAATAAATGGACAAATATAAAGCATAACCGTCAGCCTGTGAGACTCATTGTGTTAGGATTCGTTATAACAGCACATGGTACGATTCTACGATGGCCAATCACTCAGAGAATGTCCCCTATACGCATAACGGCCGTGAAGGTCAGAGTGAAATGAAGAAAGAGAAAAAGATAGTGGCCGCAGCCTAGTGACGGCCTTCCGAATTGCGTGTAAGTGTTTTATACCTTTACCGACTACGGCCACTCACTGTAACTACGAACCCTGATTTTGTGGTCATCATTCTTATCTACTTGGCTATTCATGCGGATCAAATGAATTGTTGAGGAAAAAAGTTCTGCAGGTATAAAAATCATGGCCTGCCAAACATTAACTGCAAAACTGCATAATAACATATACATGATGATGCTTTCTATTTGATAAAAAGAAATTGTAATCAATTTTAATGAATTGATACGTCGATGGCTTAAAAAGTACACATACAGCTCAAGGTCTTTACGATGTATTTATATAACAAAAATTTAAAAAAAATTATGAAAAAAAGAAAAAAAAAAATTGAAAAATGTTATCTTCTTTGCTTGATAAAATTTCATTAACGCAATACGTTATGAACTAAATAACTATCAACGTAATAATATATAGAGAGCACGATTTATATTGAAAATGTTGGAAAGAAGCGTTCGAGCAGCTGCACTTAACGAAATTTAATCAATATTTATAAATGTTGAAGCAAAACATTTCTTCACATAAATATTACACCTGCTTGCGAAAGGTGCTTTTTTAAGACGAATTTTTTTTTATTTATTTACTTATGTATATTGTTTTTTTTTTTTTTTTTTTTTTTTTTTAAAGTTACTCTACACTTTTGTTTCATTTTACCATAACATAAGCAACAATAAAACCGCTGCATTTAATTTCAGCCTGACTGCAACCACCAGCTTTCAGTTGGTCCAGCTGTGGTCATAAGCGCTGCTGTGTTTTGGCTGTCCTGTCCTTTTTTAGCTAACACCAAACACCAAACAGCTGCTTACTAAATGCACCGCACGCGAAACAATGGCAAACTCTGTGAGGCAAGCCTTTTTTTTTTTTTTCTTCTTTTTTTCTCTCTTTATGAATTTAGTTCGTTTTCAAATTTTAAGTTTATAGTTTTAAGCAACTACAGACAAGCAATTTATTCGACAACTTTTAATGAGCGAAAGTATGTTTTTCATAAGCACAACAACAACAACAACAACAACAACAACAGAAACAAATAAAAAGGAAAGGTTGATTACGGGTACTTTTTTGATTACGGCCAATATTAATTGCAAAAGCGACTGCAAAGTATATGTAAAGGTTAAGCTCATTGTTTAATATCGATCTACAGTTTTTCCTAATTGAAAATGTTTATCTCCTTAGTGTAGTAGTTTTATCTGCTTTTTACGATCATCACAAGCGAGGAGAAACGGTCCTTATGCTCGGGATTATCTTGAAGTTTACATGCAGGGTCGCAGGTCGAAAATATCGCTTAAATAAATACATAATAATTGGAATACTGGCTGGACTAGCTTACGAACAGAGAAACAGCAACAACAATAATAGATGGTTTTTGTCCTATGAAAACTGTAATCGAAATATGTTCATGTTAATTATGCGTTTTTGTGGTAACTGATTACTGTGTCACAAACACAGCCATAATGGCTAAGAAAACTAAGAAAGCAACCTAACTACTAGGAATACTAGGAATCATTCGATTAATACGCAGTCGAGAGACGTGAAGCATTTTTAAATTATGTTTAATCAAATAGAAGGTGCTCGAAAAATTGGTCCGATCTAAACCATTTTCAAAAACATTCGTCTTTGGCCCTTAACACGTCAATGTATCAAATTTTATCAAAAAAAAAAAAAAAAAAAACGTTAAAATTTTAACCCGTACAGAACAAGAGAATATATGACGGACAGACGGACAGAAAGTTATTCTGAATCGATCTGTATAGCAAAAGGTCAGCCTATCTTATAGAACCGCACAAACGCAAGTCACAAGTGGTGTAACTTGTGACAAATATAAAAAGAGAACTTTACACATTTGTGTACATACTTCAACGACATCAGCTCATGTTAGATATTGGTATGAAGCAATCCCAACCCAATTTTTAATCGCTAATGCGTCTGCAATTCTATTTTAAAACATATAAAATTATTTAAAAACAAGTAAGACCACTACAGCCGACTATGGCGGATCTTTATATACCCTACACCACTGCGCCTGATATATTCATTTATTCAAATTCCTTAATTAATTGATTTTTTTGCTAAGCGGTTACTATTGTCTTACCGTTCACGAGAACCCTATTAGGGGAAGGGCGACATCCGCCTGAGTAGACGAAGAGTTTTAATAAAAGCCGATAGCCTTAGATGCTAGTGCTTTTAAGAGTTTAGTCTTAGAATTTATTTCTCTGGCGAAATTAATAATAATAATAATAATAGGGGAAGGGCGCATATGATTCAAATTTGTTTTCAGTTTCGTTTCGGTGAAAGTTTATTCACCGAAAATACACAGCAGATGAAAAGATAAACTTGTCTGCATATGATTTTAGAAAATCTTATATTATTCAAGAATAAGTGTGTACGGTTTGTGCTGGCTTTCGTAGATTGCAACAGCGAAAGAGGGAATGAAAAATTAATATATATTTTTTTTAATTTATTGGGCTAAGACTTCGACTTAAAAATTATTTTGATTAATCAATAAAAATTATAAAGATTAGTTAAAATATAAGGCTATTAGAGAATTATTTAAGGTAAACGTACTAAACACGTGCAGATGATAATAGTAATGAGAATTGTTCGCTTACACAAGATGTGAAACGTTAGTTTTATTGTTCTATAGAATTATTTTTCTTAATTGGATTTTACAGCTGAGTTGAAGCGCATAGAGAAAACATAACTTGGTTCGATTGTAATCAAGTGATGGTGGCAGATTTTCAGTTTATCTATATACCGCGTGCATATAGTGTTATTATATATATATATACATATAGGCATTTACATATGCACAAGCAGTATGAATAATAGTAAAATCCTCTTATATATGTTAATATTGTAAAGAATTCTGTTTATTTGTTTGCTGTTGTTTCGCTCTTTCCTTTATTCATTCTTGCTCGTGTACACATTCGCTTCTTTTAATATTCTTTTATGCATTTGTAGGTGTATACGTACTTTCTGTATATATGTGTATATGTATATACATTTTGTGTAGAAATGTACTTGTATGCCTACAAGTGCATTTAAAGTATCCTTGAACTGAATTTTAATGATTTTTTTTTTCTCTTTTTTTTTTTTTTTTTTTTTAAATATACGTGTATATGTGTGCCTCTGGTTTATGTTTCATTTAAGATGTTTTTATACTCGGTATACTCGGTGTATGGTATACTAAACTCTTTTACCGCATGTAACTATTCAAAGGAATGCGTTGAGAAATGTATCGATTAAATAGGAACGTTTTCGAAATAATTGATAATTGACTTTAAGATAAATTAAGTCGTCTACAAGAACTTAATTGATCAAAGCATATATTGCTAATCTTTACTGGGCTTAAAGCTTGTCTTCTTGGTTTATTCTCATTTTAATGAATGCCCAAAGGCGATTTGTAGCATTTAGCTGATAATTGCGACCAAGTCAAGCTACTGCCTGCCATTGTAAACGAATGACGTTCTTGTCTTCTTCTAAACACTCATTATATATCGGACAAGTTTCTTCAGTTTGTCAATATAAGTGATTTGTTTTCCAAGTTTTATCGATTTTTTATTTTTATTTTCAAATTTAATAAAAACCGTTAAGCCTCAGAATATGTAGAATTAATATTATATATATGTGTGTATGTATACATATACGAGTGTATGTTGATTTTTTTTTTCGGCAACGATAATATCATGCATATATAATTTAAGTAATTTCAACTTAAATTTTAAACTACATTGACAATTATTTTCTTAAGACGTTTCTTAAGAGCGTGAACGATGTCAAAAATTTCTTTCGCACATTCTGAACACGCATACGCTTATACTAAAGATTGCCTTACATTGGCATAATTCCTATTTAGATATATATATATATATATGCATACAAATCTATATGTATATATATAAAAAACGTTTTAGGGATTATTATGCAAGCGTAAGGTGTATTGCTTCTTATCCGTTATCTCTAAATAATTATCCATTATCGGTTTGTTTATCATCGCCACCCCTCTAATCAGTTTAATTTTTTATTTTCCTCTCTTTACAGTTATCCAAATGTATTATCCTCTTCTATCCGCCCGAATGGCCGAGTAGGCTAAGAATCTCGACTAGCAACTCTCGATGGTTACGGGTTCAAATCTCAATTGCGGGTAAATTTTCCAATAAAGACGATAGATTTTACCTTTGCGTTTATTCCACTGGCTGAATTAATAATAAGAACAATAGTCCCCTTTACTATGACGAGCGTTACATGATGAAAAAATTATTTTTTATCGGCGTTATGCTTGTAATTTATTCGGTACTGAATTTTTGTTCCTTTCCAATTTCTTATTCAATTGCTTCATCCGTTATTGATTAACGATATAATCCTTTCAGAAATAAATTTTATCATCCAGGGTTCAAACAACTCTTATCGGTTATTATCGGTCGTTTACAGTTTTGTTTCTTTTTTTTTTTTTTTTTCGTCTCATTTTCGCTTGTCTGCTTAATAATTGGCTAAACTTAATTTGCTCCTATGCTATATTTGAGCTGTGAGGAGCATAGGGTATAAAAAGGGTCGATCACTATCGAAGTATTGTTATTTATTTTATTTCACTTTTCTATCAAGTGTTTGCTTGAAGTTTAACATGTGTGGGAGCTTGCGTTCGTATGATTCTGTTACGACCTAAATCCGCAAAGAGGAAAAATTTAATATATTCTCTTTTTTCCTTTTATTAAGATTTTAAATAAAAAATTTTCCTGTTTGCTTCTATTTTGAAAACGTTTAAAACATTTCATTAAGAAGAAGAAAAAAACACGAGAGAAAAAATTTCCTAAAAACTTCTTAAGATTCTTCTTAAAAATATTTCTTCAATTATTTTACCCTGTTGCTGGTAAAAATTCGCTTTATGCTATTCCTGTTGCTGTTATTGTTGTTTGTTGATGGTGTTTTCCACCTGCCCGTAATATTATAAAGAATTCAGAGGCATAACGCAAAAGCGTTAAAAATTTTTCAATTAATTCCTAAAAAGATTTTTTTTGGCTTTTGATCCCGTCCCAATTCGTTGTTCATAAAGCATGTTTCGTTAATCTTAGCTACTTTAGCCGAATTTTAACGGACACACACGGAGCCATATACATACGTTACGTGTATACATATATACATACATACATACATACATACACACACACACACACACACACACACACACCTACACGCATGCATACGCACAAAAAAACGCATACTTGGTGAGAAGCAGAAAGACAGAGAGATAGAATGTGAAAGAAAAGAAAAAAGAGCATAGGAATAAAGCGTATTTTAAAAAGTTTTTCTTTTGTGCGTAATTTTTAACTTGCAAACAACAGTATACAATACGGCAGTCATTTCAGAAAAAAAGCCACACCCTACGAAAAGATTTTGCGGAAAAAAATGCGGAGAGTTTCATTGTGTACTAGCGTTGGCGACAGTCACGATGAACGCCAGCAGCAGCAGCAGCAGCAGCAGCAGCAGCAGCAGCAGCAACTCTAACAACAAGAACAACCATATTAACGGTATACATTTGAAAAAATGAAAGAAAGAAAATCGCATTTTCCATCATGATGAGGATGATGATTATCATAGTGATTATGATGGTACTGGTAAAAGTATTTTTCACACTGCTACACCCTTCTTGCTACTGTTGCTATTACTGTTGCTATATTGTCCATCATAATAACGATAGTTATGGTGCGTGTGCTTAGTATTATACTCTTATTGTTGCTATGATTATAATAAATTTATTGGTATACTTGGGTGTTGTTGTCTATCATACTTTTCATTGTTGTTAATGTAACATTCTATGCTTTCTATATATAAATGTATATGTATATTATGTAGTTGTGTTTACGTGCAGAAAGCTTTATCCGATAATATGTTTGGACGTCTGCGTAAGTGTATTGCATTATAATGATGTTGTTTGTGGTATTATATGATGTTTTCTGTTATTAATCTAGAAATTTGTACGCGTTTACCCGGTGCGCATACATTCACCTTGTATATCACGCCTTACAGCAATAATCTGAATATATAGGTAAAGATAGTGGTAACAATAAGTATTTTCTTGTCCGTACAAAGGCAATACATATTTAGATAAAGGCCACAATAAGTTTGTGTGAATGTATGCAGTACCCAGAAGAACTTGAGGTAGACTCACCCTTTCGTTGTATCTGTCGATCCGGAATAAACTTTTGAGTCGATTTAGACTCGCCTGTCCGAGTTATTTCCTTGTACTAAATCTATAAACTTTTTGATGAAATTCGGTATATTAACGCGTTTTGACCCAAAAACGAACGATATTGAAAATGATTTGAATGGGACCACTTTTTCGATCACTTGCCATATATTGCCGCATTTTGAATAGTCGTTACATGAATATCCGTAGAGTGGTGTGGGGTAATAGTAGTCTGTGCATCAATAGCCTGCAGTCACTTGTTCTTTTTTTTTTAAATTGTGGGAAATTTGCTATAAAATTCGAAAGGATTTGCTTTGTCCGACGATTACGTTTTGAGTTCGCTTTGATAAAAACGGTGAAAAAACATATTTTAATAACTTAAAGTGTAAGACCTGAACAATGAAACGCATTATAGGAGAGAAGTTCACCCTAAAACTACTATATAACATATATATCCAACACCAATTTTTGCGCCCAATGAAAGAACCATTGCAAGATATGAAGACGTTCATGAGTATTTCGGGCTTCTCTCTGGAGAAATAAATCTCTCACACTATCGCCTAAAGTGAATTTTGCGTGGTTGATCTCCCTCTGTATATTTCACAAAATTCAAGCAACTCGATAAGTTCTCGAGACGATTCACTCCACCAAATGTTATTCCCGATAATGAGATTCATTTTCAACCGATCATACGTTTTTAGGTTTTTTTCCCTTTAGTATTATTGGGAAGATACGCTTATGTTAATTGTTTTGGTGTTCATAAAACAACCCTGCATTCATAGTCTTTTCTTCTTTTGGCTAGTTTTTCGCTTGGCACTTGTACTGTAAATCAATTATTTTCTGGTACAAGCGCGTAATCAAAATTGAGTTTTATGAATGCTCGATTTTTTTTTTTTTTTGTTTTTTTTTGTTTTCAAGAACTAGCGAAACGAATTTATGGTTTTTTTCTATAAAGTATCTCGTTTTTATGGAATTGCAAGAAAACGGAACGACTTAAGTTTTCATAGCATAAAGTCTCTATACTTGTATACAAACTTTTTGCAGGATCCTTAAAGACGAATTTATTGTGCATAGCGTTAAGCGAATTAGTACATAAAGCTTCTGTGCTATATAGTCTCTCATTGAATTTCATAAATTGATGGAGAGCAGTGAAAATATGATTCACGAATCATTTATGTCCTTATGTCCTGTATTAGCACGATAATAATAATAATAATAATAAGTTTATTAAATGAAAATGATTGCTTAAAATTTAATTTTCCTTCTTTTATATATAACAATTTTGTTATTTTGGACGAACGAAACGAAAAATCTTGCTGTCAGCACTGAGCCACAACGCTTTTGGCCAGAGAATGGTCCCTAATGTTGTCTTATTTTCCATGTTTTCCCTTTTTTTGTTTTTGTTTTTATTTTCGTTCCAGAGTTACTTAATCTTGTAACTAGGTCAGTGAATTTTTGTTTGCCAGTTTTATTTCCAGGGTGTGTATGTGTGTATGCATGTATGTATGTATATATACGAATTTTTCTGGCAGTAAATATTTTCTATTTTTCTCATTTTTCAACAAAAAATCATTCTGGGATTTGAGTCAGAATTCGTTTACAAAATCGAAGAAAATACGATTTGTGTTTACTTTAAATATTTTATAATAAAAAGCATAAAAAATAAATCAAACGAGTAAAAGGCAAATATTTACATTACACGTGTAATTTTCTCATTGTTGTTGTTGACTACTCTCGACATTTTCTTTTTTGCTTCTTCTTCTTCTTCTTTTTTAATTGTCGATAGAAAATCAATATTTTATAAAAACATGCCAACAATTTTCATATGCAATCGAAACAACCTAAACACACGCCTGCACAGTCACACGTACATTTTTATTATACACTGTAACATCAACACTCTAAAATCACAATAGGGTTCGTCCCGGCGACCACTTGACTGCTCTCCTTCATTGGGCTGGTTAGTTGATCCTTGATGAAATTGTAATCCGCGTTGTTTGCATGAAAGCATAAAGTGTTCACATGTTAAAAACTAATTAAAGTGCAATGTGTTCTTAAACGAAAGTAACTTTCGACTGACATACATAAATAATTGATTATAAATACAAACACACGTATATTCATAAATTACTTTAAATGTGCACTTTCTCGCATTTCCTTCTGAGCATCATATGATATGCAATTTAGGGAAGAAAGTGATACAAATTTTGCATTTGTTTGAAAAATATCCATTCAATCCTTTATGTTCATTTCATGCTTTTGAAAAGCACCGTCACTTTCTGAAAAATAAATGGTACACGAGGCGAAAGTGTGAGAAAGATCAGAGAGAGAGAGAGAGAGAGAGCTTGATAGTATGCTCAAATCATAAATTACGTGCAGAAAGCCACTTATTTCTCGATAGCGTCGGCAGCGTTTAATCAAGTCTTAATGCTTTCTCTCTCATATTTCTCGAATTTCAAGTACCAAAAGTCTTCGGTTGACTTCAAATATTTAACTGATGTTACGTCGCCACTCTATAGAAATTTGACCGACATTCTTTTTGCCTACGAATTTTAAAACGTATATGAACAGAGAAGCTGCCAACCGTGCCTCCTCTCCCCCACAAACATGTAGAAAAAAAGTGTGGAATTCCAGTAGCATTTCAAAGTTAATATATCCGTAGGCATATTGCCTGGTGCGCATAACAACTCTCACACTTTATCTTTCAGATACGATCGCAATCTCTGTATTATGCTTTACAAAAGTCGAGGTAGTTCGTCCCTAATTTATTTGCGATTGGATCGAGAACGTGGTAATATGCGTTCGAGTAAATTGGAAATAAATTGAAATGAAAATTTCTTTGCTAATTGTGGATGTATCCGGGACTTTTTTTGAACTGAATGTTGTTTCACTTTCTTCTTTGGGCTCGCGTAACAATCATTTTTCACGTCATACTGCTAATCGATCAAGGAATACTTGTGTCATATTTAAGCTTAAGTTATGGGTCAAAATGGACCCATAACGGTAGAACGAGATATGGGTCGTCGGTATTTAGAAAGCTTGACTACGCATTGAAAAACTGATTATGAGTCTTTTCATGTGAAGGTCTTTTCATGCAAATAATCGTCGTAAAGAAATTTTGGAGCTTTACATGCCTTACAACCAGTCTCACGAAACGATCAGAGGTGTTTTCCCCAGTACGAAGTTTCAGTTACCCCATAAAGTATATACATTTTTGATCAGCATCAAATTCTGAATTGATTTAAGCACGCTCTTCCGTCCGTCTGTGTAAAGTCGATTGTAAGCGTTCTTTTAGCCATCGGCTTCAAATTTGAAGACAGGAACATGGGAAGTTTTTGTGTTCAGACGAGAAATTGGTTTTTCACTCACGGCTCACGAACTATAGGCAGACAGTTACTTTAAAATTAAAAGCATCTTCTATGGGTGCTGCTATAGGACCTGTATGAACAAATTGAACAAATCGACCATGTCTACGCGATATTATAATATATCTGTCACGGTTTTATTTTGTTTTTAAAAGTTTTTTTAAGCAACAGTAGACATACACATGATAGAAATTTCCATTTTTATTCCATATAAGTAGAAAAAATTAGCCGCGTCCACTTAATCGTATAAAGTATATAAAATTTTGCCTTTTCTTTTTTTTTTTTAACAGTGATGGGTAAAAAAGATTCTGTGACAGCCGACTTTAAGTTCAAAATTTCAAAAGAGAAGTACTGACTGACTCATGCGGTAGTTCTAGTGTTAAATGAATTCGTGTATATGCATACTATTTCTTATATTGCTAATCACTCATTTATTTAATATATATTTTTTTGATTAATTTAAGTGTTTGGGTTAATTAAAAGCAGAACTCTCTTTCATATATTTGAAGGCGAGTATACACACCAAAGGTACGCTAGTTATCCTCTAACTTCATTAGCCTGCTCATTATTCAATATTTGTTTAAAAGAGAAACATCCATAATATGCATACACGCATACAAACATGTATACAAAAAAGTATATATTTATTTTTTTTTTTGCATATTAGTGCAAGCCACGTGTGTGCGGTTTGCATGGCTTTCAACAAACCTCTCTATTAGCCTCACGAGTTTTAATTTTAATGAAATTATACACCACCGGACAAATACGGT
Organism: Glossina fuscipes; assembly: GCF_014805625.2. Taxonomy (NCBI): domain Eukaryota; kingdom Metazoa; phylum Arthropoda; class Insecta; order Diptera; family Glossinidae; genus Glossina; species Glossina fuscipes. The sequence continues at coordinate 18,333,939 of NW_023998415.1, forward strand.
AGTCGTTGACCACTGTCGTCGTCGTTAGTCGACAGTGCTGTGGATAAATGCAAGCGCTTTCATTTTTTTTTATATACACTTTGACGCCCTAACTTCTAACTAATGACAGGCTAACCAGGAAATATGATATTAGCGTTCATTTTGATTTTTCTTTCTTGTAAATTTTAACTATTGCGGTTGAATGTTTTCTATTATTAGGCTTTCTTTTTCCCTATTTTAAATAATATTATGCAATATGTATACGCTTTTTTTTTAACCATAAAGAAGCAGACGGTGACTTTTAAGAGGAAGTTATACACATTTCGGTTATTCCGTTATTTGCGGTAACAACAATTAAAATATGTTTGAGATCCTATACGTATGTATCTGTATTTGATTGATGTTAGTTGGGTTAAAGGTTTACTTGGATTTTGGCGGTTACTTCTTTATCGGCATATTGAACTGGAACAGTTAATGCAGCTTTCAGCTGATTTAGGAGTGCATCAACGCCCGTAAAGATGAACTATTGAAGCAGTGTTAAGAAAATTGTAGATTTGTTTAATGCCTAATATTCAATATTTAATAAATAATCGAATGAACTTCTAAACTTTCAGATATATTTATTAGTTAAAAACAAAAGAACATCTATAACTAATACTAAACCAAATTTTAATAAATAAATAAGTGTATGTATCTGATAGGCTTACCACACCTGAGAGGTATTCAAGAGTCCGAACGACGCAAAACTTCTTTTTTATATTTCTGTTTTTCTCTAAAAACCTTCATAAGTTGCAAAAATGTGCTTTAAATAAGAAAGCCGTGAGATGTGTGCAAAAATGCGTAGAGGTGAATATGCTAAGCAGTTGGTTCAGTACACTGGCATTGCAAATCGATTACTATCTTGTTGGCGCGATCTTCAATCAAGATTTTTATGCTATGTAAGGATTCGAGTGAAGAGCTTTTTAGCCCGTACACCGATTATTACGAGTAAGTTTGCAGGGCACCAAATATCGGGGAAATGAAGCACTTCTCAGCTATGCCACACACACCACAAGTTGCTACAGTTACTTATTTATTGGCGAATCCTGATTTATATAAGTATGTATTTTGCAAACAGGTCGTGTACGGAATGCATGCACGCGAGAAGAATTTCAAATTCACGCGCTCACACCTCTAATACCATCGTTATTAATGGTAATTGTCATTCGTGCTGTTGCTGATGTTATTACGGTTGCTGGTATTGGACGCCAAACATTTTGACGCCATTACTACATAAAACAAACAATATAATTTCAACAATTTGCAAGGTATATAAACATGAAGCTCATGTCATATGACATAAAATTGATTGACGACTGACTAAGAAGAAAATGCTCGCTTGCCTACCTTTTCGCTTCGCATGCAACCAGTCCCACTTAATATTACACACATTATATATGCACTTTCGTGCAGAAAGGGTTAGTGTATCACCGATGACTTGTTTTCTCTTTCTTAATGGCCGTTCCTTTTTAGTATGAGAGTCTTTCCTTTCTTACGTTTGCGTGTTTAATATTTTTTCCTTTAACTGCTGCAATCCATAGCACTGTAGCGAATTTTAATCAAGTTTCTATTTGCGGCTATCTTCTCTGTTTTCCTCTCCTTTTAACGTTTTAATAAATTAAATGATTTTTATTGTCAAACAGATCTATTTACTTTGATTGAATCCGCCTAAGTAGCCGAAGGCGAGGAATCTCGCGTAGCAAGTCCAATGGTTGTGGGTTCGAATCTCAAGTGCGGTAGAGTTTTTTTAATAAAAGCCGATAGCCTTAGATGCTAGTGCTTTTAAGAGTTTAGTCTTAGAAATTATTTCTCTGGGGAAATTAATAATAATAACACTTTGATTGACTTTCTTCGCCTTTTCTTTTATATTTTGCATCAAAAAGATACCTTAACTGCTCGCGAATATTTTTTTTTTCTATACTCTAAGGCCTTTTCTTCTTGCATATATGGCAAGTTTTAAGAATTGTTAATAAGATTACATATAAAAAATAACGGTATTCTATTACAATAAATTGGACTAAATTCTAAGCGGAATTGAAACCTTAAGGCTTGCCGCGTTATCCCTATAAATGAATTTACACTAATACACGTCGTTTCTTGGTATTGCAGTTAACTTTTCGGTTGGCTAAACGCCAAATTTCGAGAATCAAGCGTATTATTAACAAATATGTATACAAACGCACATTTTACGCATGGTTATCATAAGTCTTGTAAAAACTATTCAAATGGTTCCCTAATTTAGATCCATTCAATTGTGGTAGATTTATGCATCTATATATGTATGTAACTTGGATTTTTGCATGTGTTCACGTGTACATAGAAATGTGCTCAAGAGTTTCCACATTCTTTTGTAAAAATTTTAAAACGTCTACTAAATTAGTAGCAATATGTATAGAGTGCATGCAAGTTCTTGTATTGAAGTTCGTCAGGAGGAAGCAGGGGGATGCCACTCGTCAATAAAACACTTACCAGGATCGGTAAAATTTTCACGCTTTGCTATTATAATTGCTCCGGCCTGTCATCATATCAACGGCCCTATATGCTTTCCGGCATTATTATTTATTCTTACGCTTTTATAGCTGGTATAGAGTTTTGCGATCGGACAAGTTCAATAAAGCAGGACATAAACATTTTGCATAGGCTTAGAAGACGTGTTTTGTGTGAAACAAGCAGCCAAAATGTATTGATTGTTTTACGTAGTTTTGTTAAAAAAGTTTATTCGCTTATGTTAAATCTCTCTGAAAGTTAACTGATGTTAAATATATATACATACATATATATAAAAACACATAAGCCATCAGCTTTAACCTTTTAAGTTAAGTAGAAACCTTGAAATACCATTACTAACGAACTAAAACGAATAAGTTTTGCGGCAAAGAAACCTTTAAACTTAAATTACACTTGTTTACTGTAACATCAAAGGCAGTCACTCGCATTCAGGTTGGTTTATCGAATAGCCATTAGGTCATCAAAGATCACAAATATAATTTGGAAAAATAAGAATATAAAAAACAAAATTAATGAAAAAGGTAAATAAAAAGCAAAGCAATAGCAATACAAAAAAAAAAAATTGAATTTCTATACGTTGTTAAGAACAAGAAGAAGAAAACAAAAATTAAAAAAAATTCTTTTGCACTATATGCTTGGAAGTAGTTTTCTTTTTCTTATTTCGCATTATGTGCTGCGTCAATAACTCGCGTGATTTAAGGAGAAAGAAAAAAGATTAAATTAACAACATTTTTTAAATTTGTTGTAAATTTATTTTCATAAGTTTGACAAAGTTATTATATTATTATTACTATTATTATTTACTTGTGGCTCTCGATGGATATCAAGTCGTGATGTCTTACAAATGCCCTACAAATCAAACTGAAGCCTGAAATGTTTCATATGAGCTGTGCATTCAATTTTGTAGATCAAATTAAAAGAGACGAAGAAGGCTTAAAACAGCCTGCACTTATAGGAAAAGATACTTGATAAGCGCATTTTCGGGATATTTTCTTTTCCTTCTCAGTGAGAGTCTGCGAAATTTCTTTTCCAATGTGATGAGAAGAGCTCGTTAGATAGTTTCAGCTGCCTATCGAAATTGAGAAAATATCTAATCCTGCTCATAGGGCTTTACGATTGTCAAGATTTTTCTACTTCTATATATAAATTACAGAAAATTATTTCTGGATCATTAATCATCATCATCATGGCGAGATCGATTTGGAGGATGACAAATGCAAATGTTGCTGCTGCAGCAGCAGACATCGACCGGAAAGGCATAAAGATAAGTCGTACACAACTGCAAATTCATCCAATTCGATTGACTATACGTACGCGAGAAACCTCTATAAAAAAGATTTAGGTTCACAGTCAACAATAATTTCTGCACACAATCCAATTCAGATGGAAGATTATCATACAATCACTTCTTTTCTCGTGTAATAACAACTATTTATGCTAAATATAATAAATGCGTCTGACCGGAGATTTCTTATTATCATGAATGTACGAGCAAAAGTTATCTTATTTATCGCTTGATTGATTTTTTTGTGGCTACGTCAACACTAATCACTAATAATAGCAAATAATTTAGAAAACGTAATTAATAAGAATAAGTGGAGTAAGCTGTTCATATGGTTTAAGCCGTTACAAAGTTTAATTCGCATTGAATTAGCAGTGAGAACTTTTCCATAGAAAACTTTAATAATTAATCGGCATTTTGCGTAGATTTGATTCAAGTCAAGTTTCACATCGATAGCACATACTGTACGTACGTATGCTTACAACAGCAAGCATAATACCAACATATTGAAAGTGATGATTACTGAAATCCATCCACGCCAATATTGTTACGGAACGTTTGTATATATAACTACGTTTGTATGTATAACTGAGTGCTGGCAGAAATTTATGTTACCATTCGAGGAGATGGATATCTTTACATAAGTATACATATGTATATATATATATATATGTGTGTGTGTGTATATTTGTCTATCTATGCGGATGTGCATGTCTGTATGTACACGATTTGGTCTGGTGTAAGAAGAGAAAAAGCCATTCAATTTTAGATTTCTGCATAAATGTAATGAAAACAGGACTTCTCTATAACAAGCACTAATAACACAATTGATTTCATTTAAAATTCGTTACGTGGTAACAGTGTGCAAAAACTCTTCGAATTTTGAAATCATGGAAAAGTTGGTTCTATTTCGATTATTTTTATTTTTATTTCATATCAATAAATTTTAGAAAATTATGAAAAACATACGTTGGATACGAAAAAAAGAGAAAAGAAAAATAAAGAATTCAAACAATGTTTTACCAGCAAAACAGATTACATTCACTTTATTTGGAATCTCTATTACCAGGCGTTATCATACAGAGAAATGTTTTCATTTCGAAATTACACTAATTTTGTCAATTCAAATGCCATCTGTACGTATATGTATATGCCGTATATGTATACGAGGTGCATTCAAAAAAAAAAAAAAGGTGACTTTTCGGTTCTGGTGGTTTTGTACACGCGTCCCTCCCTAACATATCAGAAGTGCTTTGAGGGTTGGAAAAATTTCGGGCGCAACAGAATTATATCTGAGAGAGATTACATCGAAGGGGACAAAATAGATATTGATAATCAAATAAATATTATTCAAAAAATATGAAAAGTTCTTTTCTTTTGAACGAACCTCGTACATTCTTCAGCAACATTCGATCAGATTTTGTATTCATTTGTTCCAGCACTCACAATGATGTTCTAAGAATGACTTTAGAAATAATTCTTAAACATTCAGCATATATAGATGAACGTTATGGATGGGAAGGTGAAAGGCGAAATGTGACAGACTTGCGAGATGTGATTTTCCCACTGCATATATGGCGGTATTGTCTATAACTTTCACTTAATCGCATCTATGACATTGTAAAATATCCCTGTCTAATGAATAAGATGCTGGTCATAATTTTTTTTTTTCTTTTAATCCTCGATGAATTACAAAAATTGAAGTTCTCTTGATTCCCATTCCCTGAATGTATTATCCCACTTTTATTATGCCCAGATATTTTCGATAAACCAATGGATTTTTTCATTAATATTCAGATATGCGATTGTATTCTTTCTATCAATGTGTTGTAAATTGTAGAGATATGGCTAAAATTAACATCTCGACGATATCCATCGAGATGTTAATTAGATGTGATCACTCAATCACTGGGACCGTTCTTTCCGTCAGTTGGTTTTCTTATCTTCTCGTTATAATTCTTTCAGTTATGGTATACAGGGTGATCACGTAAGAGCTTATTTCTTTTGTATGCGTCAAATAGTCAATGCTTTTCTTCAGATTACCGCTAAAATTGAAATTTATATTCGGCATTCTTTGGGAAATCAACGTACAAAATTAAAAATATTTAATTGTAAAACGCGTAAAAATATTTGTTATAAAAATAATTAATCTTTTCGGACTACGTTTCGCACGTAGATAAGTAAGATGAATATAATTTATGAATTTTCAATTTATTGCAGTTTGAGGCGAATAGATAATGTTCAGAGTTCGTCGTCAGAATGCCTTTAATGAATTCTTTATTAAGTCTCCGTTGCGAGTATCTGCGCATTGGATATCTGTAAAAATCGCTTATACTTTTCTACAAGTATATATGCCTGATGCCTGTTGCCTGAAAGTATATATGCATATATATGTGCGTGTCATACATTTTAGGCGATAACTGGTAAGGGGATTGACAATAATTGTGAAAATAACCATAACATTGATCATTACCTGAACGTTATCTACTCATCCAATAGAAACTAACAATCATTCAAACGCATGCATTTAATCAAGTTCACTCTTCTTCTTCTTCTTCTTCTTTTTTTTTTTTTTCAAACATAGCATCGAACGAATTTCGCCCACACTGACCTACAAAACATACGCATACACATGCGTCATTAGAATGTGAATTCAATATTTGTCTGTCTGCTATATTTGTAATCTGTTAGCTTTTATGTTATCGTATGTGATTTTGACATGCTTGCAATTGACAATTGTTGCTGCTGTTGTTTAGTTATTGTCATGTATTGTTCATGAGTTTTGTTTGTCCATTTTGGGTTTTTTGATATGTGTAAACGTGCACAATGCGTATAAAACTGATTGGACTTGCACATTGTATGTCACTCTATACATCGAACAAGTGTTGCAATCGAACGTATGTATTTATGTAACGTATTTATGCATATGTGTAGTCGTATATAAGACCACCATTGTAGGTAACATTTGTTTGCAAATATTTGATTTCTATATATGCATACGTGTATAGATATATATGTATGGTGTATTTGTATGTATATATTTGTAGTTACCCATAATAAATTGATTTATGTGTACACATTTAAGCATGGAAAAGGCGAAAAAACTTCTAAAAAAAAAAATAAAAAAAAAAAATAGTTACATCTGCCTTAGGCCGAATCCTTCGATACCTACAACTCTTATTTGTTCTTCAGGTGTTTTTTTTTTCTCCAAACTAAAGACAAGTTCAAGATAACATGTAACAGTAAGAAGCTTGTTGCACAAATTACAACATAAGATATTCGTCAATCAGCACTCGATACTTAATCCAACATAATATGCAACCAATTCGAATATCACACTTTATTGTGTTTATATAATAATAATAATAATAAAGTTAAAGTTCATTGTGTATAGTGTTATTGGGTTATGCGCTTCCAATATCCTATAGTTATTTTTCGCCCAGCATTAGAAGTTTACAAATATTTTAAGGGATCCAAGAGGCGTATTTCTCTATACATTATAAGCATACATTTTCCAAACTTTATACGCTGAAACAATACTAATAACAACTGTCAGAAAAAGAAGACAAATTGTGAAATTTGTGTAAAGTTTATTTTTTAACATTGGTTTAGTAACTGTAAAATAAACATTTGCCAATTGTGTCAGTTCGGATGTTTCAGAAAAAAAAAAAAAAAAAAAACAAAATAAGTTGTGATATAAATTTCAAATTAACAATAATAAAAACGCTTCAATTTTTTGATATATGTTCAAATGTTTCGAAGCTAGTTTTGGGTGAATTCTTTCCCATCACTGAAAACTTAACATTAGCTGATTGAGCTATTAATTGGCATATACACCAATCGCTATATGCAAAATTGCAAGTGATTTACAAACTAATCCGACTAAGTAGGACACGTTTTTATTAAGTGTGAAGGGCCCTATATATAGTCAACGAAATATCACCTTACGTTGCTTGCACTGAAAGAGATAGATAAATAATAAACATAATTATTGATTCGTCACGGCAATTTTAAAAGGAGAAAAATGCCATGCCTGGGATTACATAATGCCCGTATACAGGCAACAAATGGATCTACACGTTGTCGAGAATGTCAGATTAATCTCGTACACATACATGTTTAATATAAATATTTTAAACGTGTCACCTCCTCTCAATTTAAAGTGAGAGTAAAGTGAGATAAATTATACATTAGTATTACGAGGAGAATACGAGAGAAAGCTTTTAAAATATTGTTATTGTTATACTTTATTTAGACCAAAAGAATAAATTCTAGAACTAAAAGTAGAACAAGCACTAGCTTTTAAAACTATATATCTCTATATATATAAAATTTTTTTGCAGACCTCCGTAAAGCCGTTAACAGAATTCTGTTAAATGAAGTCTCAGAGGGATTTAACTCAAAATACAAGTAAAATAGAACTTGTCGAGAATTTTTTGTAAAATATTATAAACAAACCATGACGTTATGCAAATTAATTAATTTTCGAAAGGGCAGCATTTGTAAATGAGGTTGGTAAGGTGAAACTTTGCGAAGGTACTGTGTTCTGTGACAAAATGAAACTAGCACATAGTGAATCCTCTATTAATAGCCTTTCTTATGATGTGCGGTTTATATTAAGTTTTGCCCCGAGAATTTTTTTATGGGACAATTTTGCACTAAAACAGGCTTATTAGTTTACGAAAATCATAAATGGATGTGAAAATGGAGTACGGAGAAGCCCTCTCGGAATAAAGTAAATAGTCATAACTCATCCACAATATATATTAACTCTACATGGAGATATGGACAAGGCTATGAGAAACTTTTGCTTAATAAATGAGTTGGTGAAAGCAATTGTTAGGCCCATTCTATTTTGGAAATAGAAGTAGTGTATTTTTGGAAACTTCTATTTCCAACTTCTACTTAATACTGAATCAATTATTTATTTTGATTTTTTATTAATCAGCGGTCGTAAATTTAGTGCTTGCGGTTTGCTTGTCCAGGTTTG
>NW_023998415.1:18357736-18357916 GCF_014805625.2 Glossina fuscipes
CCATGTGGGTTATTGATAAAAAAAGTTTAAACAGAAAAAAAGAACCGCTCGCAGTCCACCATAAAATACTCTACACAATTAGCTGAATGCAGCGCTGCACTTAGCGACTGTGCTGCACATAGCTGAATGCAGCGCTGCACTTAGCGACTGTTCCACACTAGCTGCAGCGCTGCACTTAGC
>NW_023998415.1:18357926-18358082 GCF_014805625.2 Glossina fuscipes
GCTGCACTTAGCGACTGTTCCACACTAGCTGCAGCGCTGCACTTAGCAACTGTTCTACACTCTAGCTGCAGCGCTGCATCTAGCGACTGTGCTGCACTTAGCGACTGTCCTGCACATAGCTGAATGCAGCGCTGCACTTAGCAACTGTTCTCCACC
>NW_023998415.1:18358092-18484480 GCF_014805625.2 Glossina fuscipes
CGCTGCACTTAGCAACTGTGCTGCACTTAGCGACTGTCCTGCACATAACTGAATGCAGCGCTGCACTTAGCGACCGTTCTGCACATAGCTGAATGCAGCGCTGCACTTAGCGGCTGTTCTATATCCTAGCTGCACTTAGCAACTGTTCTACACCCTAGCTGCAGCGCTGCACTTAGCAACTGTGCTGCACTTAGCGACTGTCCTGCACATAGCTGAATGCAGCGCTGCACTTAGCCCAAAATGCGTTTTTTTCTGAATGCAGCGCTGCACTTAGATGAAAAAGCGTTTCTTCCTGTACGCAGCGCTGTACTTAGATGAAAGAGCATCTTTTGCTGAATGCAGCGCTGCACATAGCTGGATGCTGCTTATAGTTAAATGCACCGCTGAACCTAGCGACTGCGCCGGACTAACTAAACCCTTGTTTCACATGTATTGCAGGGTATAAGGAGGAGATATTTACCAATCAATAGCAAAATTTACTATAGAGGAGCACTTACTTCTAACTTCTAATTTCTAAAATTACACTACTTAACATTGAATTAATTAGTTAGTTTGACATTTTTATTGATCAGCGGTCGTAAAATTAGTGCTTATGTTTTGCTTGTCCAGGTTTGAGTCACTTGTTATCAAATTACGTCTTCCGAAACATGAGTGGCAATAATAAAATCCCTTATTATCAATTTTGCACTAACACAAGCTTCTTAGTTCATGCAAATCATAATTGGAGTTGTAAGAAGAGGAGCAAGAAGAAAGCCTATGTTATAAAAAGCAATTTTCAAAGTCCCATAAAAAGACTCTCAGAAAATACTTTCATGATACTTTTATTTTACTTTCATAATAATTTGACTTTACTTTCATGATATTTTCCAACCCATCAGCGAAGGATGAGAGGTATATTAATTTGTTAAAATGTTTGCAATGCTCTGGGCAAAAGTATTGAACGTTCTTACACCGGGGTTGGTACGGAAAATGGGTCAAATCGGTTGTAGGGCACGCCCACAACACCACGTATAATAGACCTGTTTTTAAAAATAAATAAAAATTGGTTTTTTGCTTACTAATCATAGTCTATTGACGATAAATGTACAAAAATTCCTACGCTTTTTTGGGCGATGCTATAGTACTCGTACAAAAGTATTATGTTAAGTACAGAAATTTTCAAAGTCCTAAAAAAAAAATTCTCCGGGCAAAACTTAATATAACCTGCACACCGTTGGAAAAGCCGTTAGTAGAGGATTAACTCTGTGCTAAGTTCATTTTTTCAAGGGACATGGTTTGGCCACAGTAGCTCCGCAAACTTTCGCTTTATCAACCTTATTTATGGCATAGCGTAAAAAAGTTTTGGTTTCGAATATTAGTTAACTTACATAAAGTTAGGTTTTGTTTATAATAATTTGCAAAAAAAATTCTCGAAAAGTTCTATTTTACTTGTATTTTGAGTTAAACCCCTTCGAGACTTCGTTTAACAGAATTCTGATAACGGCTTTACAGAGCTCTGCAAAAAATTTTAGTTTTTGTCTTTGCTAGTTATATTTCAATATAACTTCACACCCTTCTTGCACCTGGAATTATTTTATGCCCCCGCAATTGCGATAGCCACGACGACAACGGGTATTCCCCGTAAATACAATTTTATAAATCATTAGCGTCTGGACGCGTGCCATTATTGCATACTTTTGCATCCAGCTTATCCATACTCCCTGGAATGCGATTGCAATTTTCCCCCATGGAGACTTATCTACCAAGAGCAGATATCGCGGTTAGGGACACCGGCATGTGATATACGTATTTCTTTAAGTCATAAAGGGGTTGGCAGTATTATTATGTTACTTAAATGGAGAGTATTAGAATGTGCGTATGTTGATGGCCTGTCGCAAGCTTGATAGGAGTTTTGTTATTGTCTCAGAGGAATAAGTATCCGCAAAAATTCTAAAGTCTATGCTATTCCGAAGCGTTGAATATTAGTTTGTTTTTCGTAATATTCTGGAATCACCCTTCATTTGAGACCTACTTTCAAGCCTGAAGTTTATAAGTGATGTGAATGGCAACTTTTAGACCGTATTCCATTATATAGGCAATCAAATAGTGAATGAGTATTTCATTAGATGCCCCATTATAGCAAAACAATAAATAAATAAATAAAAGAATTCTTTTCACTTACCTGAAATCCAAACTTAAATTTCTCTGATGTGTCGATGCGCGTTTTGGAGGATTTGTACCATTTGTTTGTGTGGGACTGCCTGTACCTGCGACAGATGAGCCCGAAGTCGCTGCTCCCGGTATGCTCATATTTGGTCTACCATGAACCGAAGGCATTGAATGATTAATGAAACGACTTAAGCTTAAACGTGGTTTAGAATAGCGTGAATGTTTCGGTGTTGTGGCAGCTGAGTTGATGCACTGGTTACTTGTAGGCAATGTAGCTAAGCTGCTGTTACTGTTTGGCATAATAATGGGGAGCGTCACATGAGAGGATTTTAGGAATGCCGGCATATAATCTGTGTTCATATGTGAAGATCGTGTTACCAAGGTGGGAGAAGATGGAGCCGAGGTTTCGTTGGCATTCAGAGACGAGCAGGTGGAAGAGACATCACAACTTGTTATTGAACTGCAAGAACTTGGACCGGAATTACATAAAGCCACACAAGCTGAAGAAGAGGTTGAAGCGGTTGTAAATGGACTTGCTGCCGAAGACAATGATGACGATGTCGATGCCGATGTCGATGCCGATGCCGATGCTGATGACGACGACGATGATGCTGATGATGACGACGAAGTTGACGATAGAGTCGATGATGAGCTACTACTGCTGTTCAGACTCAAATTCAGACTTTTGGCGGGGCTTACTGGTAGTGCTTGTTGTTGTTGTTGTTGTTGTTGCTGCAGGGGCAATTGTGTTGCTATTGGGCTATGAACAACTGTACTGTTGCTATGCTCGCTGGAACTACTGCTACTGGTTGTGCTGGTGCAAGCTGTAATTGAATGTTCGGATTCATCATCGTCAGCAGCATCCACCAAATGTTGTGTGGGACTGCTACTATTAGCATTCGTAAGTTGACCATTTAGAGCGGTCATACTATCCACCGCTACGTCATTGCAATTGCCATTCTCTAAAACAGCTGATGGAGCTGCTGCTTGTTCACATGTTATCTGTTTCGAACCGTTCATATTACAATCAGTGGATGGTGCGCGATCCAAGCCCGATGTTATTCGCACTGTTTGTACTATAGGCACATGATCGACTACGTCAACACTGGTCATTGGTGTTACGGTGGCTGGACGGAAATTTAACATTTCCGTTTCTAATAAATCATCTGCCATTACTACCGGAGACAGCAGCTTTGTCGCCGTATCAATTTCCCTAATATGCCTCAAGTATTGATAACTATTATCTTGCGCATTAATGGCTTTCTTCTTGGAGCTTGTCGTTGACAGCGTGCTGCTGATCAGACCCAAACTATTGTGTTGTTTATCGTTATTAGCCATCGTTTGAACGGGCCCCGCATTGCTGCTGGAATTCTTTTTTGTTTTAAATGCAGATATAACGGAATTCATATTTTTGCTTTCCTTTGTTGGTTTTTGTTATTTATGGTCGTCTCCTTCGCGATCGATTGTTGATGATTTTATCTAATTTAAAGTGAATGAGTATTACTGAGGTGATCGGTTAGTTGAAGGGATGCTAGAATGAACTGGAATCAAGACATCTTATGTTAACATTCTCTAGTTTGCCGCACCGAATTCACAACCGTTCGAGTAATCCGCCAATAGAACACTTTCCTATACTTAATCCTGCTTTCATTATAGACAATATTGCGAAGAGCATCTATATGGGATAACATAAAAACTTTGTCACGGGTTTTTACGCGAGAGTTTTTGAAAATGTCAACTTGTTTAGAAATCTGTGATCTGTAAGAAAAGAAAAGAAAGGGAAAATTGTAAAAATAAATCTCAGTATAAAAATAATTCATTAATGGCAATCACCACATCGCGCTGATGCCTTTCTTTGCATTGATTATTAAAGCGCCCAGTAGGACGATGCAAATGAAATCAATTTTTTTTTGCATATAATTTCGTAAGTTTTTGTTTATCCTTTTTAGTTCCATAGTTATTATTATTACCATTTATTATTTTTTTTTTTTGCGACGTGAAATGAAACCAAATCAAGAACATCGCAACTCGAGGCCTAAGTGCGCATATAAAATTACCAAAGTGAACTACACGTTCACTGATACAATTGCAAGTTACGTGGATGCAACTTACAAGACCATACGGTTTTGCCTTGCGTTTAAGTTGCTCTTAAAGACTAATTAACAACAACAACTAATAGAAACTGGAAATATTTTAAATGTTTGCAATTAAGATTGCGGCGAGCGCGCGACTGTAGATTCAATTATGTACTCGTTCATCGTTGTTTTTGTTGTTTTCTTTTTTAATGATCTACTGCCAAATGTGTATTTGGTTGCAGTTTCAGCAAGAGGCGCCTCATTAATGTGTTAGCAAGTCAGCCAACTCATTTGAGGACGGCCTTGACAAAAATTCGTACACAACCAGTGAAATGAAATGAACTGAACTATACTGAGTTGCTATAGAGATTGGTAGCGATTGTCAGAGGTTCGTTTTTCGTTTCTCTTTTGCCAAGTATTGCCAAAACGACTACAATGTTTAGCTTTTAAATATAGAGAAAAGACAACAACTAAAAAAATACTAAAATGTTTCAATACCCACAATTAAATACCCTACACTATATCCCTTAATATCGTTATTCATATAATAAAGTTTTGAAATACGGCGCCATATGGAAAGTAGTGGAAAAAGTGAGTCAATCCGAATCATTTCCAACACCGTACATCCTTGCGCCGAAACACGTCGATATACCAATTTTCATCAAATTATTCCAAATATTGCGATCTGTAAATTGCACACAAAAATATGAGACGTACGAACAGAAAGACAAACTTAGATCAATCGATCGATATAATAAAGGGTGAATTTATCTCAAGTTCTTCTGGCTATTCCATACAACCGTGCTTGATATACCGTTGGCCCTTGTACCCCAAGTGGCGAAGGATATGATAAAGAACAAAGAAAGATTAGAAAAAACCTATTCCCCGTTAAATTGCATATTAATACAGATACTTAACGGTCGTCGAAGTTCAAAGTATTTGTTTAACGAAATCCTATAAAAGGATTCGAAAAACCCCAACCACATGCATTCATTTGTTGTAGTATGCGACATTGCAACCCTCGTAGGGACGCGGCAGATTTGCTAAATTTTTTTTATGTGTACAACAAGTAAGGATAGTATAGTAACGAAAGGCCGACTATTAAAATACCATATATCATATTGTCTAACGCAACACTTATTTTTTTATGAAATTACTAACACGGATCAATTTTCATCACTCCATATTAAAACTGCGACTTTTGTGTCGTACCAGGTTTCAATTCTCGTGAAAATGCCTATTAGGGTAGAATCAAAAAAATAGGCCGCGATGGTCCAAATTTGGTACAGGTAATTTTTTAGCGCCAAACGATCCAAAGTTTTCACACTAAATTAAAATTGATGATATATTATTACTTAGCCACCACTTTGCTGAAATTTTGAAAACTGAAATTTTATTCCATATAACGACTTTTCAAAATAGGGCGTTATGTGAGAAGTGGTCGAGAAAGTATACCGATCGAAACTATTTTCAATAGCGTTCCTTCTTGCGTCAATTTACCGAATTTCATCGAAATACCTGCGACCAGCAGCTTGAACACAAAAATACATGGACCGACATAAAATATGCAGACGGACAGACAGACAGTAGATAGGTTGAGAAAATGACTCTAAATCGATTGGTATAATAATAGGTGGGTATGTCGTATGGGTGTTACGTACGTCCACACAAACCTAATAAGCCCTGTGTCAAAAGTAATATAAGGTATAAAGAGGCATTGACTGTGCATTGCCAAGTAACGGCCAGAAATGCAGATGTGAAAAATTATATATCTTCAAGATGTGATGTGTAGTCAGCGCAGTTATCGCAGAGGATCGCATTAATCTATTGTCCATTCTTTTGTGTAACAATGCCCGCCCATCAAATGAATGCTCTTTTAAAATAATCAATAACAAAGCATAAAGAATCTCTTATTATTTTATATTAAGTTAAGAGCAATTGCAGATATCTTGTGAAGACACACTTGCGACACTTGACACTTGTCGCCTAACGTTTACACTCTACAGACAAGAGTACATTATTGTTTTCGTTATGAAGATATTGAGAGCAGCTTGCAAGAAAAAAATTGTATGAGTGTAAAAAAAAGCAAAACGTTCATAGCGATATATGTGAATGAATAAAAATGGTTTGTTATGGAAAAATCCAAAGAATAATAGTAGAGTTCAACGTCCACTTGTCTTCTGTATTAAATTTCAACAAAAGTAAATGCAAAAAATAGATTTAATTGAAACAATAAAAAGAATAAGAAAATTAAGAATATTCGTCTTGGACCAACTCGTTGATGCCCGTCCATTATTAAACGCAATTATAAAAGAATTGCAAACTGCAATAAATAAATGCGCTAGTCGGTCAGGACGATCTAACGTTCCAGTCTTTTTGATAAATGGCTATATGAAATTTCAAATCAATATTTGCTTCGGGCAACAATTTTTGAAAGCAATCAAGAACAGATTATCCCGATTGAGAAAATTAAATGGAAAGTTTCAGTTTCCGTCCCAATTTGCGATAACTTGAAATGCATAGAGAACTACTGCATGAACGCTGAGTAGCGATTCGTAATCGAATGCTCATAGTAAGGATGAAGAGATTAGTCCCGTGTGTATTGTGGGATCAAAACTGATTCGATCCCATTACAGATGAAACAACAACAGTATATCAAAAGATTATGATGAATCGATTTTCCGCAATGACAACGCTTCGTAGAATCCAGTCAAGCAGTGTTAGAACAATGTACTACTCGATATAACGTGCTTATCACACATTCTTCTTCTTCTAATGAAGACTCATTCTAATCGATACCCCATGCTTTAATCATGCAATATGTTCCGTTCACTCCCACAAAGCCACCCAAAAATGCGTCTCTTCGTCGATAGCCTTAAATGACCAGTTATTCTTTGTATCAAGAATTATTACAATAGATGTATTACGGAGAAATTCGGAAAATATGAGGGCTAAGTTTGGACGATAAGTGATTTGAATAAAATATTTGTGCGCGTGCCTTCCCGTTTCCTTAAAGGCTCTAATGCGCTAATAAATCACGCAAAACTTAATTATAATCCCAATAGCTGTGACGGCATCAACGGCTAAATGATGAGAGCAAGCAGCTACGATTCAGTGATTTGTTATTCTAGTGCGATGATCATTATCATCATCATAGCATCAGCATAGCGTATCTCTTTGCCCGCCTACTCAACTAAGAATTGATCACTTTAATAATAGATAAGGCGGCCATAAATAAAATGTGTCGTCATATTAAGGTTGAATCATATCAAATAGCTTAAGACAGACTAATAAAACGCAAAGAAAGAGAAACAGTCAAGCACAAGCAATGCAACAATTAAAAAAAAAAAGAAAAAGACAATCAATCAAATAGACAGGAGAAGCAACAACGGTCCGAAAGAAAAGTGCATGCATGTCGGAAACATACATGTAAGTCACACATATGTACTGTAACACAACATAATATAAAACAAGCGATTGTGTTTTTTTTTTTTGGAGGGTTGCTCTTAGGGTGACAGTACGCGATTCCATAGTAATGATAGTAGTGTAACCCAGCGACATAACATCATCAGTCAGTCACCATGCCAGAATAATTTCAGAATAAAAAATGTGTATTAAAAACATCAAAAATAACAACAATAACAACATACATCAACATGATATTGTATTGTTAACCGCAAAAGGGTAAAAAGGAAATACATAATAAAATGCATGCGACAACAACAGCAACAATAAAATTAATCCCATCAATAAAATATCAACAACAGCGAAAAGCCATAAAGTAGAAAAGAAATAAAAATAATAATAAACAAACAACCAAAAAAAAATTTATAGTAATACATATTACAAAAAAAAAAAAAAAAAACTTCTGCTTCTACTACTACTACTGCTATTGTTAAGCGAGACGGAGGAGGAAGAAAAAATTGAAGAAGACAATGCACAAAAACAGTGTATAACAATTCTGTTGTCATTGTATATGTACATTAAAACAAAAACAACAAATACATATATAAATCTAGCTATTTACGGCAGGGGTTATAGTTAAATAGTTTTAAGCCTTCATGACAGCCCTATATATATACACATATCCTGGTTAATACATATATCCGAATATAAACATATACTGTGCAAACTGAATCTCTCGGATGCATACGTCTGTAATCTTGACTTTGTGCACATTAGAGAGATTCGACACACTCAACCATTGCCTGCAAATACTTTGAATACGTTTAGATTGCATTTACTATTCAAGTTTTCTTCTTTTTCTGCTTTTTTTTTTGCTTTTTCTTGACAAAAGGTGGAGATGGGTGTATGCATTGCAAACTACAATATGAGCAGATAGAGAGACAGCTAGAAAGATATTTGCGGTTCGCAACGAGTCACCGGAGGTATAATTGAACAGAATGGCTGCCAGTTAGTGAGCCAGACATCCAAGCAGCCAGCTAGTCATAGAGAAAGAGCGACGACTGTGTAATTTGTAAATCAAACGTTTTTTCGTGCCCGCTTCGACCTAGTATAACCCACACAAACTTACATAAGTAAATAGGCGGACATAGAGTCAGAAACACACGCACATCTGTTATATATACTTCTCGCACTTGATTATTTACTGACTGACAAACGCATGTCTATGAAGACACTTCAAATTGAGGTTTGCTGCTGTTGCATACTGTATGTTGTTGCTTGCAATTTGTTGCATGCTTCGTTACACATATGTAGTATGGCGTTTGGCTGATGAGAAGGGGGGTGAAATCAAACAAAACAAATCCAGAAATCAAAATATAAGCATTGCATGCTCAGCTCACACTCTAGGTAGACAAACAATTCATTCAAATTTAAAGGAAAAAAACCAAAAATTTAGTTCATAAGCAGCTTATGCCGAATTTTTATTACATTTCGTTTCAATTTCTTTTCATTTATGCGCGTTTTTTTTTTTTTTTTTTTTTTTTTTTTTTTTGCAGATTGCCTTTTGTCCTTAAGCTGAATTTTAGGCGCAAGGACATATTATGTTTACTTTAAAAAAAAACGTTCGTTTAAAACTATGTTTCAATGGCCGGTAACAAAGAACTGAGCCTTCATCGGATCAGCCTGCTGTACTTTAAACATGATGCAACTTTAAACTTTAATCTATATTAATTCTAAAGCCAGCAATTGAAGGTGTTACACTTGGTCTCTCATTTCTTCCTTTTGATGGGGCGAGTTAATCTTTCAATGATTTCAATTGCATGATAAACAATAAATTCTCCTCAAAGGCCAAAGGCCTTTATTATTTTATGAAAACTCCACCCACTCCCACTCCCACGTTAATTGACTAATTTCGTTACATCGATTTCGATTATTTCGCTCATCAATAACGTATATTTTATGCATATTTCTGTAGAAATATTCTTGAAGTGTTCTTATCGGTTCTTTTTTGTGTTCGTTAACCCTGTCCAGTCTCCTTAGCATCTTTAAAAGATAAAACAAGTGAGAAAATTATATTCGATTGCGACCGAATCTTTTACACTCGTCACCTTTACCCTGACAAAGAGATGAAAAAAGAGGAAAAACATAAATTTGCTTATTCTATAGGCTGACCAACAAATTCTATACTTATTTGTAATACTTTATAGGATTTTCGAACTTAGCGTCTTTGCGAGTTATAAAGGTATTGAAAAAAATAAAAAATAAATAAATTCTGGCGCATCATAACATTTGGTGGGCATGGTCAATTCGTCGCATTTTTGTAGAGAATCTACAGAATCGCCCAAAGAATATATTTTCAAATATTTGTACATTTATCTGTTGTAGTTTATGAATGATG
This sequence comes from Glossina fuscipes, assembly GCF_014805625.2. NCBI lineage: Eukaryota > Metazoa > Arthropoda > Insecta > Diptera > Glossinidae > Glossina > Glossina fuscipes. The sequence goes on from NW_023998415.1 coordinate 18,368,119, forward strand.
AGCAAAAAACCCAATCTTCTACGCCTTTTGAGAAAAGAGATATTCTCAACTTACGTGGCATTGTGGGCGTGTCCTTGGGCCGATTTAGCTTATATTCAACACTAGCCTGCGTGCAAGCACACCGAATGCTTGTACTAAATTTGAAATCGATGACTTCATTTGTGCAGCCAGGAGACGAACATGCCTTAATCGATTTAAAAATTTGATGCTGACCCGGAATATATATAAATATAGTTTGTTTGATTTTTGAAGTTTGCTTCTGGGCGTTGCAAAGCTTTTGACGAAATGAGTAGAACCATCGTCCTTCGGTGATATGCACTAAGAAAACATCAGCCTTTTTCTGTGTGAATAGATGTATTTACATATCAATCGTTCCCTAACATAAAATATGTGTACATCCAAGCAGAAAGAACGACGAACAGGGAGTTAAAAATAAAATGCAACAACGCATAAAGATTATTATCTTTTTTTTTTTTTTTTTTTTTTTATAATATACTATAGGTTGTCATTGTTTATCTTTTTTAAAGGGCAGGAAAAAGAATTTCGCGGTCCTCCACACCCGTAAGTACAAAGTTTACTACAATCATATGTAAATAATATATGTTATGTGCGAGAAAACGAAATTTTGTCTGCAGCACATTTTCAAGAGCAATATAAACCGTTTTTAGAAAATTATTCTATGTGTATAGTTATGGTATTCAAAATATTGGAAACTTTTTCAATTTTATTCTGTTTCAATTATAAATTATGTTCTACCGTCGAATTCTGCTCGGGGCCTGTCCTATGCTAAATTTCAGCTCACCCTAGGCTGCGATCGAGTATCGAAGACGAGCGGAATTGCTTAGGAAAAAATCGACTTTTCTAGGTAATAATTGTGTAACACGTGTCAGAGTTTAGGAGGTTCGCTTAACAACAACTTACCACTTATTTAGATTTATCTTTGATCTATTACATGTACGTGCATTGGACGTGCGTGGGGGGAAAAGAGTCGCAATCAAGCGTAGTTTTATTTGTCACACATGTTTATAGCACATCCAATGGTACGCGAGATATGATGTTAGCCTTAAAAAATGATTTGAAGTTATTCTAATATAGATTGGCATCCATTTCTCAGTGTTAACGATGACCTCTTTTATGAGATTGTTAAACTTAACGCTTTACTAAGAATGATTGCTGCTTATACAGATACAATTAATAGAGAAGTGTAAAGAACTAATTAGAAAAAAAGTTGCCTAACACTGTCGTTAACGCAACAATGGTTCCTTTTCATTTCTTTTGTTATTATTTTTATTATTTTTGTTGTTCTTGGTGTTGTTGTTTTGTGTGAAAATCAAAAGAACAATCATCGCACACATTTGCATGGCATGGTTATCTTTCACTTTTACAAAATTATTTTCAGTGTTAAGCCAAAGCGAACAGAAAAAAAGAAAGAAAAAAGAAAAATAATAATAATGAAACGGATTAACAAGAATTATATAAAAAACGGAAACATGCGTCATGATTACATCCGTCCAAGTTATATATTTTTTCTCTCAGCTTTATAATATAAGTTGTTGGCCATTTATGTGTGCGTGCATATGTATAACGTGCCTTAAAGGCTGCTGATAAAATCTGTAGTGTAAGTGGAATGCGTTCAGCACAAGGCTTAATAGCTTTTTCAGGCGCTACAATATTAATAATATAAAGTTACATAATTATAGTGCTGATGTTTATGACACACAAACAATACAGGCTCGACTTTCATATGAACTCTTTTAGGAGTTCACTTTAAATCAATTTAATAAATTATATTTTCGCAACATTTCAATCACTTTGGATGTCAGAAAGAGGTTTAATAATTTTTTTTTTTTTTTTTTTTTTTTACCTCAAACGCTTTGACGGTAAGTAATAGCTTTTGCCCTTCTTTTGGTAAAAACATTTTCGTAAACGTAAAACTAAACCAAGTGACTTTTATCGAACCGTTTTGAGGTAAAGAGTGTAAATAGTAGGCGGGGCAAGATTCCCAGTCAAATTGTCCCAATTTTTGCCAGATCATGAAAGATATGTGCAGCGCTACGGAAATGGTTTAAAAATACTTCCTGATGGATACTTAGTTCCTTAGTAATGCTATGAATAAATTTCGTCAAATGTTTTATTAATAAGTCGATGAGAACGAGATGTAACTTTGATGTAGGCATTTTCAGGACGGAAGGCAGCAAATCATCTACGGAGTACGGAGCATTTATTTAAGCTTCTTGACCGTAAGCATCATCTATCTATTCCGGGTTTGCGCTACATTTTTGCATTAATATTTCGTAATAGAAAATTGAAGAAATATAAAAATTCAAACTTCTAACGCAACGGATTGAATTTTTGCTCAGAAAGATTTTTTCAATATTTTTGCATTATTTGATTCTTGAAAAAATCTCTTTTGTTGTAATTTTTATATACTTACTACTTACTATGACGTATTCTCAAATATAACACACAAGCAAAAAAAAAAAAAAAAAAAAAGAAAAAAGAAAACTATCTTGTCCTTCTTTCTAAGAACTTTGCGTAGTAAGTTGTAAAATTCCTTGCGTTATTTTTCAAAGTGAAACGCGAATAAGCATAAAAAATAAAGTAGCATTAAAAAAAGAAGAAAATGAATAAGAAGAAGAAGAATACATTATAATTTAAAGGTTTATATTATATAGGATAATATTTTCGCACAAACAGCTGTTGAGCATACCATCAACAATGATAATCACAATAATGACTTCTGAATGATAACAAGAAACAATCCCGACAAAAGCAATAGAGAAATAAATATAATTGACCCTTTAACAAAGGTTCGCGGATATGTTGTTTTGTATTTTCATTCCTTGTAACCAAGACGTGAAGATTATCGGGGATAACTCGCGTTACTATCAAACAACGGCACATGTTTGGGGTAATTGTACAACTGCACGTAAAGCGAAGCAAATCTCTTCAGGTAAGCCGAGATGTATTGATTGTTCTTTAGATAGACTACCTGTCAAACCTGCTGTCCATCTATTAAAAACATCGTGGTTACGCCCGCTTGTTTATCGTTTCCACGTTAGCCTTTTGTGTATGCTTTAATCTATATTTTTCCTTTTTGTAAATACAGATTAAAGACTTGAATTTATTTCGATTTTGATTCTTTTTCTTATTTAAATGCTCGGGCGCCTTAAGGGGTTCATAACATGTTAACCGACAAAAGTTTGTTTAGTAATTAGCTTTAGAATCCTATACTAGTCAAAGGACACATAATGTTCACGAAAATTCCACAACTTGGATTTAGTGGACGCTATTACTAGAAGTTTCACGTTGCCCAAAACAGAGCAGAACAGTAGTTTCCATAATCAAATGGCAGTTTATTTGGAAGTTTTTGCACATCATTATAAGCAACAAACTAATACAGAGAAAACTAACAGCAATTTTATAAAAAGTTATCTTAACCTGTTCAACTCTTAACTAAGTGGTGGCAAGCAGCGTAACTCTGACTTTAAAAAAAATAACTAAAGACTGTTATTATTGCAGCTAAGGAAAAGTTGGTAAAAAAAAAAAAGAAAAACTTACCACAGCACTTATCTACCTATACGATAAAGGAAATTAAAAAGAAAAAAAATTTAAAAAATATTCTAGGCTCGTTATTCGCTAACTTTGTTTAGAACGTCACTTCAAGTAAGTAAACAATGAACAGGAGCCAGCAGGAGCGTACAGTGAAGGAGTTCACGAAAGAAAAGGATTTTTTTTTTTTCTTTCATTTACGACTTTTTTTCCGTCCTTTTGAAATTGAAGCCAACCATATAAGAAAAAAAAAAAAAAAAAAAAAAGCTGCCAAACAGATTTAAAGTAGACATGACGGCAAGTTACAAGTCCCTGGGAGGATTTTTGGAATTTTGGAAGGGAAGTGCAGAGATAGGACAACTGTATGTGTCCAGAGAGAGTTTAAGTATGTTTTCGTCTATAATGGTCACAATGTTGAGATAGTTCTACAGTGATAATATTGTTATCAGCAAACCACAACCACACACAACACAACCACAACAACGACATCAACGGCACAAAAACAAGATAACTGGTTTTTACCGCTATTCATACACTTTAATAGTGTTTACTTGCAAACTTTTCCTTCAATGCAAAGTTTTCCTAAGAGTTCAAGTGCTTCAGACAATAGCCCACTTCTACTCGCTACTCATATTTGATAGTTAGTATGTATAAAATGAAATAGAAATATATATATGTATATATATATTTTATAAATATTAAAATAATCAAAAAGTAATATATACATATATATATATATGAAAGGCGAAAACTCAACATTTTCCCATCAAATGACAAAGAAAGAAAAGATTGAAAGTTGCACGTGTATAGAAAACAATGCATATCATGTATATATGAATAGTGGCGCACCCTTACTCTTACTAGTTATTCAAAAACTTTATTATTTTTTATTTTTCCATTGTTAATAATGCACAAAACACATATTTACATGCATTTTTATTCAAGCATATCCGTATGCTTGAATGCACGCTTTTTACAACTACCATCAGCAAATGGAATGCTTTGGGTATAATCAGTCACTGACAACGTTTGAAGGCATCAGCAGCACCCGTAACCGTTTCAGACAAAAATTGATAATGATTATCAAAAAACACAAAATTAAAGTTCGAATATTTAAGACTAGAACTACCGACATTTAGCATATATCTGTTCCTACCAACATGAGTTAATTTGCGCAGAAAAGCATTCAATAAACTTCAAACGACGTACGTATATATGCAAAGTGTTGTCTTTAACCCGTTAAGTGTAGGAGTATTGATAAATCGTGCGAAACCATTTTCGAACGAAACTTTTAGGTGATTCTGGCGGAAGTTTGAGTGTGGCAGTTTTTTTCTAACTTATCCAAACTGTATATGTGCACGTAAGTCTATCACACCAATGAAGGAATTTTTGTGTCAAACTTTAGCTTTTTATTTTTATTCTTACAACCGATCCATTGGATCGGATATCTGGATATCTGGCATCGGCATCTCAAAAACTAGAGTAGGTAGAAAAAGAATTGATTGCCGCATTTGTACGGTTTTTCCATATAAATAAAAGTCATTCAGAAATTATTTCGAACTTTATATGGCTTATAACCACTTTTTTGAAGTTTCAAAAGTTGAAAGGACTCAAATTGACTTACGCGGCAGTTCTAGAACAAATTACAAAATCGTAAATTGTTTACACATCCATCTTAATTACAAAACCTAACCATTATTGATGAACAGATAGGGCAACAACATCTTTTTCTAGCGACTAAGATAAAAAGCAAATAAAACTAAATTTTAACGACACTCTTTTAGATTTCGAATGCATTAAAGGCGGGCTACGTTCGAGTACATTCATAAGCAGTGCGTTCCATGTACGCAAAAGAAGTCTCAACTCAAGTTAATAATCAATTTTTCAAATTACAATTGAATGATTACTTAAAAGGTCAATTGCTTACGACCATTGTGCGGAAGTTCGCATTGTCACATGTTCACATGGATGCCCAAAATAGGCAAGAATCGCGATTACCTCATATGTGTGGTCGCGGGTTCAAATCTCAAACGGCTAGTCTTTACTTTGCTCGCATATACAGTGAGCGTGCAAAACTTTTTTGCTTCCCTGGAAACCACTATGGGAAACTTGCATATTAAATAGAGTTAGTCGGATAATTTACGATCATTGAAAGCCACGGAAACGATATCTTCAATTCATCCAGAAGCGAAAAGAATCAATCGAAGTTGGTTAATTTGATGGAGACGTTTTTATTGGCAACTTTTTTAATGGCACAAATGCGTTGATGCTGCGAAATGCGAAAATTCCAATTCCAATTCGCGTTCGCCATTCGCATTCGATAAAGCATTATGAACGCGTTAGTTTAAAAATATAAACGAAAATGTACCTAAAATGTTGTTACATAAATTTGCTGAATGCTTCAATTTTGCTGATTAGGTTAACATTCAGGCATTCAGTCAAAAACGGCTCTACTGTCTGTGATGAGAGATCGATCATCATCTGGCGAACGGGAGTTTTAATAAAAAAAAGTTGTTTTTTTTTTTTATAATTTGCAGACACCATGTCATCATGGAAATGGAAAAATGGGTCGCGACAAAATGATAATATCATTATTAAATCATTTACTCCCAATTATTTCGGCTTCGCTATATTATATGCGTCGATAGCGCTTTAATTTTTTTTTTCAATTTTACGTGCACTAAAAACCATATGCAATCATACAATTAATGAATTGCCCTTTAATTCACGGTATATATAAGAGAAACGAAAACATTAAAAAGAACTATAAAATAGAATTCCAATACATTGTTTGGAAAGCACGTAAAGTCAGATTTTGCCGCCATACAAAATCACTTTAATTTTCCGCACCTCCGCAGCCATATTTCAAATATGTGCAATATGGATGCATGTGCGGATAAAGTTACCAGTTCCCGTGCGGGGCTTAACCATTTCAAGTTTATTATGGATACGATTTAAAAAGAGGAAAATTTATTTATTTTATGAGTTGTGCGATTTCTTGAAGTTGTTGGGAAGGAAAACATTTAAACGTTAATATGCATTGTTTTTTATTTTTATTTTTTTTATTTTTATTTTTTGGTAAGAAGGTAAACGAGTATGTATGTGTAAGTATCGATTATGTGTAAACGGAAAAAAAAATGAGATTGCTTTGTATGCATATATGTGCATATACATGTGCGTGAGGCGTTTACATTGTAAAAGAATCTTTAGATTCAGGCGTAATTTTCAATTAAAGGCCCTTTGGTTATTGTTGTGCTAATTAATTGAAATATTTTTGCACTTCTTGCTTTTTTTATACTTTAATAACAAATCTACATAGGCAGATGCATGTATGAGCCGCCGTAAATGTGCACATGTATCATCTATATACATATATATATATATATATATAAACAATGACTCAAGCAAATATTTTACGTATAACTTATATACATTAAGAGAAATTAACTCACACTGTTGACACTGAAAAATGTATCTAGACATTGGAGCAGCACGGTGTCATTTTGTGGGCAATGTTGTTGTGCTTATTAAGATAATGTACAGATAATATGAAAAGCGCTTATGTGCTCATATATATGCATATGAATGGATATGCAGTTCGTCTCTTTTTTATGTGCACACAATCAAACTTTTTGTATATCAACTTTTACTTCAAGTACAAAAGTTATAAACAAAAAATGAAAAACACGAAGATGACGAAGAGACGAAGAGAAAAAACTGATTGTTTTTATTTATTTTTTTTTTTTCGTATTCGATATATGCAAACAAATGTGTGCGTTATTTATCTACGTGTATGTGGGTGTTTTGTTATGCGTCAAATCGAAAATAAAAAGAATAAATAAAAATTCAACATGAATAATGAAAGATGATGTATGTAATATATGTGCGAGGGTGTTGAGTTTGAGTGTGTGTGTGTGTGTGTGTGTGTGTGTGTGTGTGTGTGTGTGTTTGTGTGTGTGTGTTTGTATACGTTTCCATGACAATCACATAAAATTATTTTTCTCTTCATCTTTGCATTTTCTCCTTTCTTCTTTGCTTTGCTGTATGTACTATGTTCACCGAGATAGGTATCGCGAAATTTCTGATGTAAAATTTCTGGAAGCCACCTTGAATTTCTCAATATAAACCCTGAGCTAACACAATAATATCGTCTTTAAATCTACTCTGAATATCTGGACTAAAAGTAAGCCTTGTCTCATTTACATCACATCTTAATAAAAATATTCCTCTTCAGATAAACGTTTGATCACTGCAACGATAATATATGGATTTTCCCATTTTGGCATTTTCTCAAAACACATTTGTAGCTTCTCAGCTGTGCACGGCGCGAAGCATTTTTAATTGATTGATTTGGATCTTCAATGAACGATTACAAGAAGGACCAAAATTTTTTGCTGGCAAGGTGGTCCACGGACATGCCATTTTTGGCCGATACAAAACTTCTTGTCGATTTATCAAATTCTTTTAGTTTGCATGCAGCAAATTATCTCAACGCTTGCGCTTGCAAGACGTTTGATAAAAATTTTATGCGAGGCTTTAAAATGAATGCAATTTGCCGGGACAGATGCAGAGTTCTTCGAAGATTTAATTTGGGTACGCTACCGTGAGAATTTTACCCCACCGTGCCCGATGGCACACGGGTTAATTTAACGTAACCGGCGCCCTCCAGAGACTTAAACAATTCCTATAAGTTAGGAGCCTAAACTGCATTGGAAAAATCGGATATATTTATTGTATATGGCCCAGTACTCTCTCTGCCTGGGAGTGTTGAGGCCCCTGCACAGCGACAATTGCTGATACATATTATATGGAAATTTGATTGCGACATCTTTACCAGAGCCATAGACAATCTCGATGCAAGAACGACTCCGGTCGGCCAAATGACACGCCTAAAATTAAGTAAATAATATAGAACCTTTTTAACATTGACTTAACCTGGAAGATAGGCTACGTTCTCTTTGAGTGAAATAGAAATTTTTTATTTGTTACCCTTACTTTTATACTCGGAATTCTTAGCCTGTTCGTACTATTCAGAGATGACCTGGTACTATAAATATTTACTCGTCTCTTAATTACCCTATGCAAGCTCGCTTTCCCGTTTAAAATGTGCAAGTAGCAAGTTGCGGGTTTTTTAGCGAGTTTTCTCAGCTTTAAACTGAAAAGAAGAAATGGCAACCAAGTAATAACTAAGAGAATTATATTCAGTCATACTCGAATATTTTTTATCCATCATCGTTATCTTAAAAATGCCAAGAAAAAAACAAGAAAATAACTAAATTTTCATACTCTATAATATTGGGTGGACGAGGCGAGAGATCTTGTCTGTTTTTTTTTTTTTTAGAAGAAAAATGAAAATTTACATAGTGTATGTGTGTATGTATGGCACTTTATGAGCAACAACGGCACGTGGGCGTGGTAGGCATGTTCTTTCGCGGGTTTGAGTCATTTCGAAATTCTTTTGCAAATTTACAAGCGATATATACGTTTTTCCGAAGGAGAGAAGGTTTACCTCAGATGCAGCTGCGTAGATGAACCGATGGCCAGATGAACGTTTAAGTGCGTTCCGAATTTTAAATTGGAAAGGATTTATGTACTTTAGCTATTTTCTGAAGCGTATTGCTGAATATACTCCTTAGAATTATGTGACCTTATTAACTTACGAGCGATCATTACTATTGCGTACCGTTTCAAAAGTCGGCGTATATCTACATCCATGTAATACTGCATTGCAAAAATATTCAACATTTCGAGCAGACGACCATCGAAACTTTCAGGTTTATTTGATGTTACACACTTAAACACAACTACAACACGTTCTCCATTAATAGTGAATATAAGAAAAAAAATTTTTTTTTGCAAACAGATGAAAAGTAAAAAAAAAAAAAAAGGGAAAATAAATAAAAACACATTCGAAAAAAATGATGTTTTTCTGGTATTTGTTTCCTTTGCATAAACGCAAAAAATTTAAAATGAAATTTTATCGCTCGGTTAGTTATGTATGCACATATTTAATTACATATGTAAAAGAGAGCATTTTGTTATTCTTTATAAATTTTTATAAAAACGAAGGTGAAATGACGTAATTAATACAGTGAAAGCCACGAAAAGTAAACAATAGAAAATGCCGTATAATCAATATATGATTATTTATGTATGTAATGCGATATATGCGAATAAGCATGCGTAAAGAAACTGAAATAGAGAACATATCGTCCAAATATATCCGAAATTTGCGCCTTCTACGCTAAATTGAAGAATACGTTGCATACGTATCGATCGGACACACGGACAGACGAGCTTAAATCGATGCACACAATGATTCCGAATCGAACGGTTTAATGAAAGGCGAATCTGTCGCAATTCTTTCTAAGTATTACGTACATCCACAAACACCTAAAATACCCCCCAACATCACAAATGTTCAAGGATATAAAACTTGCGGACAACGTAATGAGTACAAGAGAAATAGGAAAATTACATTTGGACGTCACCGAATTTTTTATAGCCATCACAGCTATCCTAAAAAAGAAAAATTAAAAAACTTACTTGCTCCACAATATTAGTTGGGCGGGGCTGAATTTTTCTAATTTTCAGAACAAAAATGCAAATATTTTGTGGTGTATGTGTCGTACTTCATAAGTTAACCAGCAAGAAACATCGAAAACAAGGTGTTCTCAGCTTTTGTCGCACAGGCGTGTGGGCGTGGCATGTGTGTCTTTTGGAAGGTTTTGTATCATTTTCTCAAATTTTTTTACAAATTTCCAAGCGAGCGGCAGAATATTTATCACAGATACTGCACAGTTGCGCAGACAAATAAGCGCACATGCCTACTTGCATTCTGAATTTGAAACTGGCCAAGGATGACGGTATAAAATTATTTAAAAAAAAAAAAAAAAAAAAAAAATGAAATTTTAATGTACACAGAGCTTCTGATAGATAATCTGTTTATAGCTGCCTCGTAAAACTAGAACGACCAATTTTTTAGATGCCTGTCCTTCGACAGAGCTTAGAGTAGATTTATCCGCATTTTTTTGTTTTTGTTTTTTTAAATAAACTTAATACTTATTGGAAATTGCCAACTAAATCAATTGTGTTTTTTTTTTTGAGAAATTTCCCCAAATCGTACAAGTCTGTTCATTTCAGTTTTATAAAATATTTAGGTTAATGAGGGAATAATTTTAAGGCGGATTTTAAAAGGAATTGAATAAAAGTTTTGTTAAACAATACGTCGATACTTACTACTCGTAAAGGAAAGTAGAAAATTATATGTAATATATAGTTAAGTGCAGCAATTGGGAGTTTTATTAAATGTTGTAAAATTAAAAACACAAAAAAAAAAGAGAATTGAATTAGAAGACATGCGTCAAGAGAATTTAAACTACTTCGCAGTAGATCGAGGAGGAAAAATCCGGAACATTTTATTTCAACAAATAATAGAATTCTTCCCTTCAAATCGTTGCGTGAAGGTTGATATGATGCCGTGGTAGCCAGAGACGCCAAGTACTTGCCATACTAGCAAACAGAAAGACATTAGCAGTTGCATGTGATTTGGTGTTAGATGCGTAACACTTTACACCGCGTTTTAAGTTGCGGTCTGCGACAATGGAAAGTAATGGTAAATATGGGGCAAAATAACTATGTTGTTAATCTCAGCATCGAGCTGAGGATTACGTTCGCCACAGAAGAAACGAGTGCTTAGAGATATTGTTATGACTACAGGACCAAACATGGGAGGCTTTGTAGCATTGCAGCTTCTATACTCGGCCTCTACACGAATTTCATACCCGTAAACTTATGTAACAGAGAGCCTTCACCTATACCATTGCGAAAGAATCAAATCCGTTTTGACAACTCTCCGTCCTCTTTGCGATATTGACATAAAGCCTTTGTCATTATGGGCCGCAAATTCGCCGGCCAAACCCTCACCGGCAATGCATTCGGCTATAGTGTTGTAAAAGGTTGCCATTAAAGCACAACAAGCTTTGGATACAACTTTTAGGCATTTAGATATGTTGTAGCCGATAGTCATTAATTTATGAAGCGGTAACTCGCTGATTGTCGCTCATGGCAGTTACAAGTCCTGCTTGATTTTCAGCACATCTTTGATGATTTGCAGTGGTACAGTCGTTTCCTGAGACCTCATCTTCTTAATAGAAGCAATTCTCCCAGCATTGTTGTTTAGCACCAAGCGCAATACCAGTTGAGAATCATTCCTCCGTTGCCTGTCAATGCGTGCGGGTACGATCGTCTTGAGTCAGTATTACTGTGGGTGGAGCATGTTTTCATGTTCATGCCTTGAGATGCTCTTATTAAACTATTTACAAAATTACGTGACTCGCAAGCGTTACGTTTTGGGAAAACAAGTCTTCACTACCCCAAGCGAAATAAGCGACTCCTCATTTTCACAAAACGTGGTGGATATAAAAGTGGGTCTATTTTATTCATCGTTTCCATAAGGGGGCACGTAATTCCTTTTAATCACTTATCACTGGGAATCATAGCCCGGTAGGTCATAGAGTCTCTGCTAAGTCTGTTTGAACATTACATTTATTGCCTTCTGCGAAAATTATGGGAAAACATATTGAAACTTAAATTTAAGCTTATTAATAGGTTAAATTTAGTTATAAATTTAATAAGAAATAGAAAAAAAGTAGAGAAAACGAATCTCTACGATCTTTAAAAATAATAATATATGTAATAATAGACATTTTTTCAAAAACTATTAAGCTATAATACAGTCATCCTCATATTCCCGTATAATGCGTTTTTACGACCTTGTACAACGCGTTACGCATAAATAAAATAATTTAATATTGTAATAATACAATTGGCACATGTACAAAGGTACGCGAAGCTAATTATATTAATTTGGGGAAAAAGAAATCCATTATTTCTATATGAACTTCAGGACTTTATTTAACATGCTTCGGATTGTCCGATTTGGGTCAAATATGCACCGTTTTGTTGTATGATTTGTTGCCATTTTAAAGGTAACTTCAAAATGCCTCTCTCATGGAAGTCCTGGCCTCTATTTGCAAAAAACTCTAGTAGTCGATTTTCACAATCCTCCCTAGATTCCAATTTTTTATCATTAAAGAAATTTTGCAATGCAAGAAAAAGATGATAATCGCTTGGTGCCAAGTCCGGACTGTATGGCGGATGCATTAAAACTTCCCAACCAAGCTCCCGAAGTTTCTGGCGAGTCACTGTAGATGTGTGTGGCCTAGCGTTGTCCTGCTGGAACACGACACCTCTCCTGTTGGCCAATTCTGGCCGTTTCTGGTCAATCGCTATCTTCAAACGGTCCAGTTGTTGACAGTAGATATTAGAATTTAGCGTTTGGCCATATGGAAGCAACTCATAATAAATAATCCCCTTCCAGTCCCACTAAATGCATAGCAAAGCCTTCCTAGCCGTTTGAGGTGCTTCACCGCTCTTTGATCACGATCGTTTTCGCACAGGGTCATCGTATGTGATCCATTTCTCATCTCCAGTCACCATCCGTTTAAGAAATGGGTCTATCTCATTCCGTTTGGCCAAGGCTTCGCAGATGGAAATTCGATCCATCATGTTTTTTTCTGTTAATTAGTGTGGCACCCAAACATCGAGCTTCTTTTTGAATCCAGCTTTGTGTAAATGGTTTAAAACTGTTTTATGGTCGATTTTTAGTTCCTGGGCGATGTTACGACTGCTAACATGCCGGTCAACTTCGATCATTTCTCCGATTTTATCGACATTTTCGACGACCGGCCTACCTGTGCGAGGTGCATCTTTAACATCAAAAATTCCTGAACGGAATCTACGAAACCAAAATTGCACATAATTGGCTGTTACAGTATCGGAACCATAAACACCATTCACAATTTTAGCCGCCTGGCTTGCATTTTCGCCTTTGGCAAAGAAAAACTGTAAAGTGTACCGAATTTCCTCTTTGTTTACTTCCATTTTTGACACGCTGTAACTCACAACTGAATGCACCAAACAAAAAACAGCAAAAGAATCTTTTTTACTGCGAAATGTCACCTTTCCAACGAGCATAAATCTGAAATTGTTTGATCGTTACTTTACGAGAAATCTATCAGTGCGGCCATCTACCGAAAAACTAATGGATTTCTTTTTCCCCAAACTAATACATTTTACATTGCAGAAATATGTAAGTGGGAAATCCCCGCGTTATATGGGAGAATGCCCGTGCTATACGGGGGGATTGAAATCGCGTAATATGAAAACGCGTTATAAGCGCACCGCGTTATAGGAAGGATTACTGTAGATATAAAAAACATATTGCCGGGTATTTAATATTTATGCAAACCATATAAAATCTATGTTTGTTCGTTTTGGTAACCGCAACACTTAAAAAAAAAAAAAAAAAAAAAAGGAAAAAAGTTGAATACAAAGTAACTGAAATTGTTTCAAAGTTTTATATTACACAATATGCACATACATATACATAAACATATTTAAAAAAAACCGCAAAGATGGAAAACGAATAACGCGCGTACACGCATAAGCGACAACAAATCAAACAGTCACTCATGTCAGGCGATGTGATGGATAAATAAATTTAATTGAAAATCAAAACAATTTCTTTAAGTTTACGTAGCTTGCTAGTAATTACAAAAAAAATTCGTAAAGAATAAAAAGTGAAACGAATTTTTTAAATGTCGCCTCAACACAACAGCTATTCAAATAAAACACTAATTAAGTGCAAAAACTGATATTTACCCGTGTATTTGTACAAGGAATCGATTGCTACTTGTTGGTGTAATTGAAAACAAATCATTTTCATTGTTTTATTGTTATTATCTTGATTGATGGACTTTCAGTGTCGATTAGCTAAATACTTATAGTTGCACGAGAGTCCCCATCGATAATCAAAAGTACAATAACAAATGATAGGGTAGGAGTCACCAGTGAATATTGGATAAACTGTGACTTCTTCCTTCCTTGGCACGGATAAAATACCTTCCTTTTTTGAGAGCGTAGACATGCGGAAACCCTCGTTTATTTGTACTCATCCGCGTCAACGTAGCTATAATAACAAGCTAATTCTTCTTACCGGACATGCAGCAACGGTGTCTCTGGCTCTTGCAAATGAGGCCCGTGAAAAGGATGGTGAGAGAATTGCACGCACAGAGATCTCCACATATTCAATTTTTTATACCTTTTCCCAATTAGGGGGAGCACCTATTGCTAATAATATTGTAATAGCGACGTTCCTTCGGGTTCCAAGTTTTCCTCATCGGATTACCTAAGTCGATGCATCGGTAGAAGTGCTTCTTTTCTTAAGTGAAAACAGAACCTCCGCTTCTTCGCACGAATGCTTCGCATGTGTATAGTTTTATGCAGAACTGTATTGTTTTGAAATTTCGGTGTCCACGGCGATCATGTTGCCTAAAGAGAATTACTTTACGCACGCATAGTGCACCTTCACACTCGATGGAAAACGTCATGTGTAGCAGCCGACTAGTGAAGTTCGTAATGGCTGTGGTTACGCGGTTTTTGAAGTTTTGAAATTGTAGGTAGACCTCGACTATTATCAGATATTGTAGCAATTTTTCCCCTGTTCATTTTTTCACTTTAAAAATCCAGGTGGAAGTGTGTCACTTTGGCGAAAATTCTTCTACAAATTTGTGATTATACTTTCGTATTTAACCCGCCATGTTATCGGGAAGCTATCTAGGTAGGAACCAACGTTAAACGACAATTGAAGGTGTTCACTCCTCTATGCAAAACTACCACATTCAAGCTCTATGCGCTTATCGCGCTAAAGTGTACGCAAGAGCTTTGAAAGCACAAAGCATCAGTTTTCCTACTCAATGCGGAATAAAGTGCTTTCCACAATATCGGTAACTAAAAAAACGACTGTAATGGTCAGGGGAATCATTACGCTTCAAGGCAAAGTCCAATATCGATGGCGCTTTTGTTTGCGAGGATTGGCTTGATATTACCGTACTATGAATAACGCAAAACTCTGCGGCACCACAACGTAGCAAATCTAACAAAAATAACTGATAAAATTGAGTGAATTATTTGGCGATCGTACCAAGATTATTATGCACTTTGGCCACATATTACAAAACGCGCCTGGAAAACGTTAGCGACTGGAATATGATTCCGCCCCCGTTTTGTTCATCAATTTCACTCTCTCTCTCTCTCTCTCTGACGAACATGCGTTTCAATCGGTGACCAGCGCTTCATTTTATGACGTTTTCCAGCAAGCAAACCCTTCTGTGAATGGCCTCGAAAAATTAGATATACTTTCGGTACGAAATTTATGATGTCTCATAAATGTGAAGGCAATGTGTAACTGATGATGGGCAAGGCTTTGACCCAAGCACTTGTCCTTTTCTTTTGAAGCAGTGGCTTCTTCTAAAAAGAAATCATAAACTGTCCAGTTGTCTGCTGGCGCAGGTTCTCAAATTTCTAATAAGTCGACGGGATGACGATATTATTGTAGTGCATGCATGCCTATAACGGAAAGAAGCAACATATATTTAGAATATTCAGTAAAGAAAAGTATTTCACGCGTGGATATCATCTCAAAGTATACTTCTTTTTACATTTTTTCTCTTTTTTGCTTTTAGCAACAAAAGTCTGCAAATTCCGTACGAGTTGAAAATTGCTTAGTAGTAGGGCTTTGTTAATTTAAGACTTCATTCATTCATTCATTCGTTGAATAGAACAAAAGCTTAACTATGGTAGTATTTATGTTAAGTTTTTTATGCTAGATTGGTTTAATAACGAAAGCATGAAAAGAATGAAAAAATTATTTCACAAGTGAAACACATAAAATGTATGTATATGTATGTGTGTTAAATGCATTATATTTAATTAACTCATATGGAGTAAGTATATTCATGTTGCTATGCTTCGATCATCTTAACGCTTACGACGTTCGCAACATTACTCGCGTACTTATTTCATTCGCAACCAGAAATTAAAATACACAATACCGGCCTATAAAATATCCTGAACGCTGAGTTCGTCCCAATTGATCAAAAAGCCATTTCAAATGAGTTGAATTTACTCATCCATAATAGTTAGGACTTGCAAAATACAAAGAAAAAAAATCTAGATATGTAATAATTATGTTCCACTTTTTCTAACGTCAAAATTACATACGGACGACAATATAAAGTTCATTTTCTACGATCTATCCGTCCATTCATAAAATATTGAGGTCACACATGTAGACATAGACAACTCAAACCTAATCCATATACCGGTAGTTTAGTTCACAATAAATCAAATTGAAGAGATTCGATACCCGAAGCTCTAAAGTGGCGTTAGCCAGCGACCTCATTTAAGAATTACACTGCCTTCTAAAAGTGAAAATTCGAGGTGAAAGCCAGTGCGACTCTCTAACTGGCATTTATACATTTTAAGGACTATAATTATATGTGTGTTCTTTCCTGTAACTCTATCACGAGCTAGAGTTCTAGAGCTTTATAATACCTAGCATAGCATTAGTAAAGCTGCACTTTCTTCCAGAATTGTGCATAGTAGGTCTCATAAGCTACGTATATGTATTTATTAGTCAGACTCCTTCATCACCCATATTGTAAAGTTCGCTATTGAAAGTTGATACTAGCCACAGATACGCTTGAAATATGTTAGTGGGTCAAGTTTAGAAATGGCTGAGATTCCATTTCAAATAGGCTTTAGTAAACAGTCATAGAGAACAATCTTTGGCCCCAGTTAGTTGCCCGAAACCTGACAGGAGCAAAACAGAAGTTATGCTAGTAAAAGACATGGAAAACAATGTCACATTGGAAGCGGGTAAAAGTAATATACTGTTCCAAAAGGCAAGCAGCCATTCAAAGAGCAACGCCGTAAGATCTCATGGCCTGTAATTGCAACATCAACTATACTATGTCCATCCACTTGGCAGAATGCACTTGGCATGCCAACGTATGAAAGAAGTCCTCATGCAGAATATGCATATTCTGCCCTAATTGTATGGGTTGCATATAGCAAAGCGTCTAAACATGTAGTCTTTGTGCTTACACGAATGTCTATATAAAGTTAAACTTCAACATACGCAAATCGATGAAGATAAACGGTGGATAAAAATCTGGTCGGTGGAGGACAGTTAGGAATGCTAGGATAGATACATAAAAGATCGATATACGGACGGATCCACTTATATCAGCTCTAAAAGAAAAATTGGTAGGCAAGATGGTGAGCCTGATTTCTATGTAATTCAACTAAAAAATGGACATGATGTCATGATGTAAGATATGGAAAGCTGTACGCAAAAATCAGGAAATGATGAACGTCAAGAACATGAGGCTCAAACCATAATCCACTCACGAAGATGTACATAAAGACTTACTTCACAGGATAGGGTACAGGAGCCTAGGGGTTTTTTTAAACAAAAATTAAAGTTTCGCACTCCGGGTTATGATGATTTTTCATATAGCGCAATACAAAGAAAGCGCAGACACATACAAGCTTAAATAAACAAATGTAATTAATTTTTAATATAATTTAACAAAAACGTAAAATCAATTATTTATACAAAAACATCCTGCGCAGTCGGTTTATTTATTTACTTTGTTTTTTTTTTTTTTTTGTTTTGTTTTATAAGGAATAATAAAATTTTCTAATTAATTTCATATAAAATGATTGTAAATATTATTCATTGCAATTGTATTTCTGAATATGCAAACTGAGATATAAATAATAAAGCATTTTAATTAGCTTCCAGGGAGGAAGTGAAAAGCTATTTAACAGTTGCAATGGCATGCAAATTATCTAATAAAAATCAATAACAATTATGCACTAAAATCCCCTAAAATGTTCGATTAATTACTGGCTACGCAAACTCATGGTCTATAAAGAGTAGTTTGCCCTTTTCTGTCTCATATAAACTTGCATATTGCACTTAATTCATATATATCGCATGCAATATCGCAATTTTGCACAAACGAATTCAATATTTTCTCTCTTTCCGAAATACATATAGATTGACAAATCTTTAGAAAAGCTTGTTGCTTAAGCAACTACGAAAAAATTGAAAAAAAAAAAAGCAAGAAATATTTTTAAAGATAAGATCGCGCACAACTGTGCAACGCAAATTGTACTTTCTTTTTCGTACGGTTCGTCCGAGAGACGTGTGATTCTGCATGGAAGAAAACGGTTCCTCTATTCATCGGAAAGGACATTAAAAAAGACGCATGAAGGCAACAATTCTGCATTGTCATAATGTGTGTAGTAGTGTTGCG
Organism: Glossina fuscipes; assembly: GCF_014805625.2. Taxonomy (NCBI): domain Eukaryota; kingdom Metazoa; phylum Arthropoda; class Insecta; order Diptera; family Glossinidae; genus Glossina; species Glossina fuscipes. The sequence goes on from NW_023998415.1 coordinate 18,386,901, forward strand.
CGTTCCGCACACGTTTATGCCATGTTGACATATTTACCTTAAAAAAAGTCGCTTTTAGGATTAATCACACATCGGTTAATTCTTGTAATTATTTCGACGGCAAATCTGGGCTAAATTTATCAACTCTTATGTAAAATGTATAATTCGCATAATAAAGATTTATGAACATTGCAACTAGTAGCAATTACTCTCAAATAGATAATCTATTTTCCTCTCCCTATATGCATAAAAAGAAAGGAGAAAAAACCCACCACTACACCGTTAAACTGAAGTGAAATTATTACAAATACATTTTTTAAACTAGCAGAGCATAACACACGTTGTTGAACAGCAGCAGCCCCGTAAACAGCAACAACATTAAAACAAAAGAAATAATTACCCGGAGTGTATACGATTTGCTTTGAAAGTTGAAATACAATGAAAAAAGAAAAAGAAAGAAGTTATGTTTAGCTTGCGCCGAACTTTTTTTTCCACATACCACACTTAGATTGCAAGGAATGTGAAAGATTCATTTAGTCTTATTCAAGTAATGCTTTTATACGGTATCAATTGATAGTTAAGTAACTTAGCGTACTAGCCCTTGTATTTACAATCTACGTCGTATACCCGCAGGCTTGTCCGATAGTTACGGATGGTCCTGTGGACCGAAAGTGATAATATTTCTAATTCGAAATTTGTAGATTCGATTGACATTCAACGGACCAGACAGAGACACATAACTTTTTAGCTGTTTAACTGAGTATACTTTTCCCGGTGTATACATATCTAATAAATTGTATATTCTCCTCTTGATGAAAATGGAAAGCCGAAAGAAACACTTACTTTTAACCGAATCGTACACGATAACTTTTATGTGTGTAACTGTTTTGCTAAAATTATGAACCTGAGTACCCACTTTCTTAAGAGAAACAAGGTTTTTTAGTAGCAGCAAACAACGACCCTTTAGGAATATTTTTCGAAGCTTATTTAAGATTAATGCTAAGCGGAAATTAATACTACTACGGCAAATAATGACTGACAAAAAAAAAAAAGAAGAATGATTACACTTATATATATAAATAAAACAATCATTAGGTTAATTTTGTGTCACAAAAAACAGCATTCGTAAAGAGAATTTTTTCCTCGCCCAAGCGATGCAAAGAAATATCGTCTGCGCATCGTAGCGCTACGGCGGATGAAAAGTCGATTTAGTTTGAGAATCTCACGAGCAAAGAACATGGGTAGATCGATACGCACCGTTCCATTCTCCGTGTATGTTGGGATCGTGGAGACTTGTGTGATCTGTTATTAGCTGTGAAAGTTTGGTAAAACGGTTAATGCCAAACACTTTTAACAGCAATTAGTTGGTTTGAAAGGCTGACTGACTGTCTGTCCAAAAAGTGGCCGGAATATCATAAAAAACAACACAAGCGAAGTTTTTTCACATGTCATCCATCCATCCATCCATCCATCCATCCATACAACCATACTACCAAACAAGTTTGCTGCATATTGCCAGCACTCAACTAGAAACTGCGATTTACTCATCAGGCTAAAGTCCCTTCGGTTGCAGCCTGTTAGCATCGATGAGTTCTGCGCATGTTAAGCAAAGCTTTAGTTCGTACGAAGATTTGGAAAAGCGGATCGATCCGTTCGCAATTAAAGTGTAAGTTCGTCCGAAGATTTGGACAAATGAGAAAAATGGAATGTGTAGCCAGCAACGAATGAAATATTTTTCTTATCATCTCAATCTTCACCTCTTTTGATATAAAATTATATTAAGATTTGAAGTCAGCCCATCTTGTATTGTATTGATAAACTTAGTTTCGCTTTCTGCATCGATCTAACTTTGTGCGTCTATCTCTTCGCCTTTTATTCAACATATCGATCGCAATTTTTCAGATACTTTAACAATATTTGGTAAATGGATGTGTTTTAGTCCACGAACGTACTGTATTGAAAAGCGTTTGGATTGGACCCCTTTGCGACTACTTCCCTCTACCATAATTTTGTTTTGAAAAGCAGTTATATAAATAACTATATTAAGAGAAATGGTTTAGAGCAGTTTAATGGTGGGCCTTGGCCCTTTATAATGCTTTCATTTGCTTGAATACAATAATCGTGTATTTTTTATAAGAAAATTCTCATATCATATTTACGCACATATGTATATTTGACTATTGAATGTTATAAGTACAACAGAAAACTTAGTATACTTTCATTCACTGACGGTTGACATAAAAAAAAAAAAATGATATATATATATATATATATATATATATAGAACGCAGCATCACTGTCGAATGTCGAAAGCTGCAGAATAGAATAGAAGAAAACATAAAACAAATATTAAGAAAACGTAATTTGTATTCTATCTAGATTTAGGAAATGATTAATAAATCTTTGAAATGCTAATATTAAGCAAAATGTTTTCCCGCATAAAAAGAAAGCAATAAAATGCAACAACAATTATTCAATTTGAATGTAGTTTTCAAAATTCTACTCATAAATACACGTGCATACTGTACGCTGGAACTGAAAGAAGATTATTATATATATATATATTATTATTATTATTATTATTATTATTATTATGTATACATAAACATTATTGTTATTAATCATCTCACATGAGTAACGAATAAGGAAAATTGATATTAACTAGGGAAACAGAAATTGAAACTATAACAGAAAGAGCGAGGGAGAATTGGTGCTTGATACGCATTAAATGCACGACCGCAAGTGTATGGTAGTCTGGTTTATGCCAATATTAAATCTTAGCATCATTACAAATTTAAGAAATAAAAAAAAAAAAAAAATATATTTTTTTTTATATTTATTTTTATTATATATATATATATTGAGAGCGAGCGAACAACTTGTTCAAGTTGTAGAAGTTAACCAAGTTACCGTAACATACTTGGACATAGAAAAGTGAAATATTAATGTTATAAATGTGGAATGGAACGTACGTGCATTAGAAACAAGTTAGAAAATGTGATAGATGGCTAAATATGGAACCCAACGTCGACTGACAAAAGAAAAAGAAAATTGATGCCGGTAACAGACGCGACACGATGCCCATTGAGGAAAAGTGCAAGTTTAACTGGAATATGATGCGAATATCTGGTGACACAGGCTATATATATATACAACAGAAAACTTAAATCAATCTTTGCGATAATATACTATATATATATATATATATATATATGCGATATACATACATACATAAGCGTACGGCAAGTCAGTCAAATTTCTAATCATTTCTCTTATATACTTTTTAATCTGATTACTATTTTTACTAATTTATTTCTATTTACGAAATTATCAATATGCAATATATATATATATATATATATATATATATATATATATATATATGTATATACATATTATCGTAACGACTTCGAAAGTGTAATTTACAGTGAAATTTGCTTCTTGTTTCCTACATCTTATACGGTATGTTTAAAACAATTATTATTAGTACGAAATTGTAAACAATATATCAATCTATAAGATCATCTCAGATCTATTTCAAAAGACTGCGTGTTCTTTTGACTTGACCACATAAGTGGCAGGAACCCTCGGTAATTTATATATATATATTAAAATTATATATTGATAATTTTGGTAAATAAAAATAAATTAGCAAAAATAGTAATCAGATTAAAAAGTATATAAGAGAAATGATTAGAAATTTGACTGATTGAAAGGGGTAATTGCCGTAAACTTATGTGTGTATGTATAGCGCATATATGACGAGATATGATTAAAACAAAAGCAACTAAGGAAGCTATAGCCGTCTTCGTGTACATTTCGGATAATCATTGAATAGCTGAATATATAAAAATGGTAATACGTTGGTAATACGAAGAAGCAATATGTTGTGCTTTTAGTTTCCACTTGATGGGACTTTGGAATACTCAATCAAGACTCACGACGCTCACAACTTATGTTAACGTGCCGTTTGTCATATTCCGGGCGCAATTGCATCTGTTGTTGTCGGCAATGTTTCCCAGGCATGGTTTTCTTGAATTAGGGCGGTTCATAACAACGGTTCATTCAATTGCTTGATTCCGTCCTGTCCATGTAGCTGTAAATTGTATTAAGTGTAAATTTAAATAGATCAATAAAAAGGTTTCGTATAACACGTTGCGTCCTGTACCGTATTGAAGCTTGCAGATGCCGGATGGTAAAAAAGAGAAAATTCTTTCTTGTCGTTCTAGATAGAAAATCTGAAAATTTGTTCACCGTTAAATGAGATTCTTTTCAATTTAATCTAAGAAAACCGAAAATAGACTTAGATATATAATGAACATAGATATTATATATAGTACGTACGCGTATTGGTAATTGTCATAAAAATGTCAAGATCAAAATTGTCTTTTAATCGTTCGGTTAATCAACCTACACACAAGCAATTATGAAAACAGCAACAGAATAAACCGAACACCAGTTTCTCCGTTAAGAAGCAAAAATGCAAAAGAATTACAAGCCAAAAGAGCCCCTGACACCGGTTTCACATACACAACAAAATAATGGGAGAATATATTATAAATATATGCATGTGTATATACAGAAACTAATGTACATTCAATGTCAACAAATCAGTGTTGTTGTTTTTAATAATTTGTATATAGATTGTATGCATATATACTTATATATGTGTATATAAATATATATATATATATATATATATATATACTTTTTATATTTCAAAAAAAAAAAAGAAAAAGAAGAAGTTTCCAAGTTATGCCTGCAGGTTATGATGTCATAAAAAATCATATTAATGCCGGTATCGATGCTTTAAAAGTCTTTTTTGTTTTATTTTTCATTATTACTTTTATATGTAGATCTATAGGAACGCAGATTGTTGATTACGATTGCGATTAAATCAAATTAAAAAAAAATTTCTTGAAATTTTGTAGAGCAAATGTTGAAAGTAATGAATATTTAAAAATCGTCACACACCCTAAGTAAATCGGTCTTGTTTTTCCCCATCTTAAATAGAAAATTCGGGACATATGTAAGAGAAAAAACATGTAACGATTGTTTGCTTAAAAATAATGTCTAACAATTTGAAGTGAAAAGTTAAGAAACAGATGTCGCACCAGTGACACTTATAGACTTATTATATGACAAGAAAAATTCTTTGCGACTCACTCGACAACGCACGATCACAGTTTTGTAATGACTTTCTTAAATTTCCCAATATGTGATCACATCGCCGTATATCGAAAAGTTACAGATAGTCACACTCAATTAATATGACGTTTGCCTGTGACATCGATGTGACTTCCTCGATATTATCAGCATCATCATCATCATCATCATCATTATATTTATTATCGTTTTCGAACTTATTATATATTATATTAGCGGTTTCTTGCACTAAAAAAGAAAAGAGGCGGTACATCCGTTCGTATGAATTTAATGATTAACAACTTTTCTCTCCCTTCCCACTCTTCACTCATTGTCTCATTGCCTTTCTGCTTCACTTATTTTTATTCATACTCTCTCTTTCTCTCTCTCTCTCTCTCTCTCTTTCTTCCGATTAACATTGAAAAGAACATGTAAATTTAATATTCTTAAATGTGGACAAAAGCATGTATGAATTTCCGGTTCTAAATAAGAATTATCTTATATATATATATGTATAAATAAATATATTAACAGTTGTATAGACCTGTGTGATGATTACATGCATTGTATTTAAATTAAAATACAAGCACACAATTTATTTTAATTCATCTATTCATTCATTTATTCATTAACGCGCTCATTGATGCCTTCATATCGAAGGTGTTGATAGTAGGAGCAACATAAATTAACTGAACATTATTTATAAAGCTTTCATTTATATTCTTTGGTTCGGTCGGTTCATTTCAATGTTATTCCAATATGTTATATTTGTGCATACATTTGTGAATGCTTCCTCTTTCGCTTATTTTACTTATACACATTTACATATTTAATGAACGAATGAGTCAATAGAAGAATAGTAGAAAAGTACAACAAATTACATATATATATATATCTTATTTATGTTTGTCTGTATGAAAATTTCAATATAATAACAAGTAGAAGTAGAGATCGTTCACATATGTTTTATGTTTTCAAGTGTATTGTCATTAATTTGATAAATTATTGTGTGTGAGAAAATCATAAATATTTATAAAGAAGTTCCAGAAAACTTGAATCAATAAACTAAAAGCGATGTGTTTTGAGCCGCGCTTCTCACACTTATTCGGCCACTGTCCGCGCAATTTTGTGATATTATTGCTAGGGATACGAATGACCGCCTCATACATGCATACATACATACATACATAGGACTGCGCGTTTGTAAATACTTGAAAAATGTGTGAAAATCTACATTCATATAGCATTCATAGGCAAGCAAGCACATAATGTATTCTGTTAGATCGAATATTTCCGGCTTTGCTATTATTATGTATATGAGATATTTAAGGCATTCACATTAACCTTGAGGGGAGTCTTTGGCCCGCTTCGACCTGCTTTTTGTAAGAACATTTAGATGCGGGAGCGACAAAGATCGAGACAAAAGAGAGAGGGAGGCCAAAAAGTGATCATTTCTAGTCAATCAAACTTCAGTGCAGTTTTGCAAGACATTGAAAACAACTTTTCCAAAATATTGCATTATGTGAGCGGTAGCCCATGCAATCCATTCCCAATAGCATTCGTCTTAAAGCAATGGCAGCGTATAATAAACTTCACCGAAACAACTCGGTTAACTCGAACGAGCGAGCAAATAACTGAACAGGTTTAAACGAAGAAGAAGAAAAGCATAATAAAATGTAGACTCATGTCAAAATTTTTTTTTTGGCATTCCACACATGGCCGGCCATACTTACTAACATATACATATAACGCAAGTGATCAAATTTGAAACTAAGGAGCATATATGTATTCTCGCATTGTGATCCGTCACTAGTCATAGAAGAAAAAGAATATGTATTCGTGTTATTGTCGCTTCGATTTGTTGATCAATTCTTGTGTTCCGAAGAAATAGTCATGAGAAAAATGCTTAACAGGCGTGTTAAGTCGCGACAATCACTTAAAAAAAAAATTTCCTTTTCTAATAAACCTTGAAGATCGTAACAGACAGTCAGTCACCAGACATATACGACTAAATCGAATCTGAAATTGCCGCGAATCAAGTAATTTTCATCTTAAAAGATTTATAATGGAATTTTCTTTCTACTGGATACGTTATAGTCCTCCTTTCTATTAACCCTTTGATTTGGCGATCGGCAATGCACTCCTTGCACTCCTTCTTAGTTAAGTTACCATGTAAAATTATAAATAAACGAAAAGATCTTATAAAATTGACTTTGTCATCTTGATGTCTGTGAAAAGTTCAAAAATTTCATTTTATTTAATATATTTTTAGTTATCCTTGTTTCTCTCTCTGACATTTACTTTGTGATTTCACATTTGTAAACAAAAGGTACTAAGCATAGTAAGGCCCGTTTTTAACCAATAATTTATATACCAATGAAAATCGTTGAAAGTCAAAAGACAAAGTAAATCGGCATAAGCCCACTCCGGCATGCCTTAATTCATCTAAAGTGTAATCATCATCGCCACTGAACATGACTAATTGTCATGGCTTGACACGTACACATTAATAACTGACAGACCAACTTTGCAATGGCTGCTGTTATGAAGGAAGGGAAGAAGGCTGAGGCGTGCACTATTTGCGACTAGTCAAATGAATAAAATGAATTCCAAAAAAAAATAAATAAATAAATAAATAAAAATAAAGTTATAGATAACAAAAAAATCGTTGGCTTGCGCTGAACCTACCGTTGACCCCTCATTTCATGTTGTGTTGTTGTGTTTTAAAAAGTTTTTCTCAAAACAAACGGGAATAAGAACCGCATTTTAGTCTGGACTGCGGCCAGTCAGTAACAATGCGGTTTCTTGTCATCATTTTTATGACTTTGTATCTATCCAATTTAGTGTTTCGGCATAATCATGACAATGAGGAAAAAAATTCTCTCTCTATCAAGTTTGTTGTTAAATCGCGAAAACCACAAAAGAATGCTTATGATTATGCCTTACGAGTTATGATGTCACGGGGATGTCGCTCAGACCACAGCTGTAAATATTAAGTCATTTTGTACAGAGGCAGCTTCCTTCAAACGTAAATAGTTATGTAAGCGAAACTGTCTTATTGCGTAACTTCGAAAACAGCCCTGCTCCCGACAAACAGTACTTATATGCAATGATAACCCATCGCGGAATAATCTTTTTTTTATATGAAAAATTATTCTTTAATCTTTAGGTTGCAAACTAAATCACATGTACATTGTGTAACTCGAGAAGTAATCGTTTTACACGGCTTTTATTTCTTTTTCTTTTTACCGCCAATAAAGTTATGAGCGATGAGAAATTTGACGGGTAATGCTTAAAAGACTCGATAATCTTGATTTCAATGGACGACATAACACATATATTAATGATTCCCGATGCGTATTTTTATGCTCTTTTTCAACTTATGTAATTTTTTAATCAACGTAATGTACTTTATGCAATAAATGTAGCAATAAAAAATAAATATTTCGAATATCATAAAAAAAAAATGTTCATGACTAATGGCGATGCCACGGTAATGTAAATTGCAGGCAAAACAGCATATCAAACATTAATATAAACAAATAAGTTATGAATAAACATATTATGCGCTAAAGCCATTAAAGTCGACTAAAGCAAAGCGTTTAAAAAAATAAAAATAATAAACACAAAAAAGTGAATTGAAAGGCGTTATGCAGAATTACTAAAAACGCTTTTAATTTTCTATATAACAATTTGTTTTGTTGCTGGCTAATGTTAAAAAACAAAAAAAATTACCAAAAAAAAAAAAAACGTTTTTATTGAAACTTATACACGTTTCATATCTTCTTTGCTACGCTTCAAATAATTTATAATTTATGGTTGTGTCCATCTAAAGCTAAAGTTTCGAATAACCCATAAATCGATCAAGCTTACGACTTGAACTTATCCATTTACCGGAAACCTTTCTACTCAAAACTTTTCAGTAGCTCTAATGAATATGACAAATTGCTAGTCAACGTTTACTATACTTTTTACAATATTTCATTATAAGGACCCACGTAATCCAAGTTCTTCGGGCGAGAAGAATACGCTAAGTTTCTGCAAGACTTCCAGCGACGTCTGACAAAGAGATGAAGAGACAGACGCGAATAAATCAATTCGCAATGTCACGCTGATCAAAAATGTCTGACAAATGATATGTCTGGTGTATGTATATTGCTATACATTGAAAATAAAAAAAAAAAAATCCTGAATATTTCACATCAAATTATACTTATAAAGAGAAACAATTTAAAATGGTATGTTCGCACGAGACCAGCACAAAACACCCTACGTCAGTCCGTTTAATATGAATCTTCACGTACTTTCATCCTAAACTGCAAAACAAGCGAATTTATACGAATTGAAGATTTCTGCTTACCATTCCATTAGTAACTTTAAATTTTTCCGAAGATACGAAATTCTTACTTCCTTACCTTTCTTCAATACCATCATTTCAGGCTACGCAGATTCAATAAATTTTATTCTCTCATTTTTTTTTTTTTAAAGCCGCAAAAATACATCAAAAGAGGATCGTAAGATAGGCGCGTAAAGATTTTTGCTAAGCATGAATCAGTGCAGATCTGGGCTGGGCCCAGTCTCTCTTGTCTGTCTCTCTGTTCTCGACATTATTTATTATTATTATTGCAAGCAATTTAGCCAGAGAAATAAATTTTGAGACCAATGTCCTAAACAACTTGAATCTATGGCTAGTCGGCCACTCAGACGGGCCGACTTTATTTAAAATATAGTTTTTACAAAGCCTATAATAATCGAAATATATCCCATCATTATGTTTGGGCTTTTGCCATTTATCGGGCAGATTACGAATGCCCTCGCGTTAGAAACTTCGCGATTCCGAGTTAAAATAGTCAATGACCAATTTTCGGACATATTCAGCTTATGCGAACAGCTGACCTGCCAAATATGCCCGCATCGATCGGAGTCTGAATACTAATCCAACGAAGGAAGGTATGGAGAATAAACGCCAATCGAGAGAGAAGCTCCTAACCCAAGTTGTCGATCAATTTGTGGGTTGCTTTTGCTGGAGAGGGATAGACGTAAGCGTAATTCATTGTTTTCACGACTAATTTGTTTTTTTTTTTTTTTTTTGCGCAAAATCTCGCAAACCATTTTCCAACTGTTTCGCAGCTTACTGCATTTTCATTCCAAGGCAACTTAACCCTTCCCATAGAAACCTAGATCGTTCAAACAGCTGTATATATATATACAAGTTGCCTATGTCCGAAATTTCGGATAATTTGAACGCCTTAGGTATACTTGGTGAAGCAATTAATTTCAGCGTTACTACAAGTATTTAAAGGAGATCCATGCAAGACTTATTTATATACAAAAAAAAAAAAAGCAAACCATTTTCTTAATTTTATTGAGCGATTGATAATTAATAAAAATTAATAGAGATTTCATATATTTGTTTGTAGTGTCGGGTATCAGAGATTCGACAATTCGCCCCGAGGCGAACAAAACTTCCTCACTTGTTTCCACGTTTTTTCTTTTCATGTTTATAATGCGGATGTTTTTCAATGAATTCTTATTGCACGATAACTGAAAGTCGAAATACATTCAAATGTGTTTAACTGTCCAGGCGATCATTACGTATGCAAATATATTTGAGTCGATGTGTATATTTATGTATATAAATATGTGCATAATGATAAATATATTCTGCCAATGTTTGTTATTGAACTTTCTGTTTTAAAAAAAAAAAAATTATAACAATTTCAAACTTTTTTTTTTTATTTTTTATTTTTCGTATTTTGTTATTGTTGTTTCCACCTCGCTTAATAAATAAACTGAACGAAAATAAATATTTGAAAAATAAATGGTAAAATGTTTAATTATTAATATTTTATCATTATTTTTTTTCTTTTCTTTTTTCAACATCATCGCATTAAACTTTATCGACCAGAAATTCTCTATAGCAATTTATTAAAAAAAAAAATAAAAAAAAGACGATATACATGAAGCTTCATGTTTTGAAAACTTAATACAAATAAGAAAATTGCAGTTGGTAAGAGATGATGATTACTTCCTACCTAAAGTCTCCTAACAGTAAAAAACAAGCAAATTTCGTCTTTTCATTTGCTTACCATTTGCTTGTGCGTTCTTCTGACTTGACTAGAAGTCATTTTTATGCCTTTTATTTATCATTATGCTTTTTTCTCATTCATTCAAACCATACCTCAAATATGTCGCATCATTTCGCACTGTTAATAAATGAAAATCCCACAATAACTGATTTGGTATATATAACCTTAACATAATGCTGGCAAGCGCGGCGGCCGAAGTTTACATTCAAAATATTGATAACATGTTCTAATCTCTTAAGGATCGTGGAACTCCATTACATTTTAATATTCTAAGCGAAACCTTAATAATGATTCTAATAGACAGATGGATCGGATTGCATCCGCTAGCCATTAGCTAAGTAAAAGTGTTGACAAGTTGTGGACTAACCGATTCCGGTTTTGATTACGTTGTTACCTTCAGCAAACTCGGCCTGTCCCCAGCAGCAACCAGATTGAATTGAGTTACTCAGTATACTCACTTATCTATCATTTGGTGTATGAAAGGTGGGATTAATTCAAAGTCTCGCAGACGTATATAATGGGCGTACAAATTGTAAAGAATCGCTGAGTTTTGCGTACGTTAGTTGCGGGTTAATATTTACGAATCGTTTTTATCGTTAATAGGATATAGAAATAATTGAAGTCAAGTTAATATTATCAGATCATGCATAGCCCTGATAAATAATATTAATTGGTAAATGTTTGCATTTTCCCTCCCAGCAAAGCAATCAATTTAATGAAATTTTAAAAACGTAAATAAGAGAAAGAAAAAAAAAAAGAAAGAAAATCGGCCTGAACGAATTCTCTAAACATATAAAGCTCCTTCGATTGGGGGAAATACGAAAAGAGAGTTGAATCCCTTTGATTATTGGTATTTAAACGCAAAAGTTTGAAGCCATCACAGCGGGATAGGGGTATATTCGTTTTGTAAAAAGATTTCTAACGCCCAGAAGGAAGCGTCCGATCATTTCCAAATTCTGAATATGAATTTACCCATATCCGTCTATCCCTTTGAGTAATGTTCACTGTAAACATTCTCGTGGCCTTAAAACTGAAATTAACGGCTTCAAATTGTGTAGACACATTGGAAGTGCCTGTACGCAAGTTAGTATTGAAAATGGATCAAATCAGTCGAACAACATCTTTGTCTTCCAAAAGGAATAAAAAATTGCTTCTCTGCTTATTGTCCATAAATTGTATTAGATAAATGTACAAAAATTTGAACGCTATGCTATGGACGATGCTGTAGTACCTGTACAGGAATGAGAAAAATTGATCACGTGTACCCAATATTATAGTGTATTAATATTTAATTTTTTTTCCAATGCCTTTGTAATATGCAGACACATGCTTCAAAACGCCGGTATGGTATACTAATTTTAGGACAGTTTCCAACTCGGAATGCATCTGAGCACGTCCGTCTGCTCGTCTGCTCTTCTGCGTAGCATTTGCGGTAAATATTCCCCCATTCGGAACACTGAAGATATCGTCGAAAAATTTGCAAAAGAATTTGAAAATAACCTAAACCGGATGACGGACACGGCTATGCAACAGAAACTATCACCGCCCTTGCTTTCCGTATCTTTTGTTTGCTACCCATAACAAAGACATACACCACATACATCATATACTTCTATTCTGAAAATCGGAAATATCAACCAAAATAATTTTCTTAGTTTTATATCAAATTTAAATTTTAATTTAGATATCTATCGCAATATCGGCGAGTTTAAGAAGGGAGGAGTAATGATACGATTTAAACAAGTTAGCAAATTATATTCGGCCGCGATCGAGTCTTTTATGCCCATCACCGCTTGATAGTGATCGATGATATGTAATAGACTTTGTATGATCTCTGGGTGCTGCAAACGTTTTAATAACGGAATGATATTTCAATATTCCAATGCGTTGTGTAGGCGTGAGCGATTTTTTCCATCTTTTGAAAGTGCTGCAAGTCCATCTAGATGATGTAAACGCCAAGTTTTATCGTTGTTTGTCGCGGCTAAGCAGACAAAGGTGGTCTCAGGTTATGTTGTACGGAGGGCCAAGTCCTTTGCTCATTTCGACTCAATTTCAATGTCAAGCTGCGTGCACGAATTTCCAATTTTTATGGCGAATTTAAAGTCGATTGGTGCAGTTTGGCGACTAGAAAAATGTTTGCCTCTGATATTACACAGACGTACAGACGGACAGACATGCTTAAATCGGTTAAGAATTCGATGGCATCGCGCAAGCTTCCTTCTGGATTTTGGAAGGGAATTGATGAAATTCATAAGCTCCTTCTGCTTTGTTGAATGAGTATAAAAACTAATCACGAATACGTGGTGTTTGAGGTCGCGTTCGATTTAGAGACGAACTGGAGTTAATAACGTAAAGTCATTGTTTGTTTAAAAAGTTTATATATCCATTTAATATATTCTTAGAACAATTATTTATTACTAATACTAAGCAAATTAAAATTTTAAATATTTTCATTTATCAAAAATTAAATTCTTTAATAGAAAATATTTTATTGTATTTTCATATTGATTTGTCTGGTTGATCAATACAATACTGTCATTGTCGTTGTTCTTGTTGTTTTTAATGTTATTATTATTATTATGCTGTATATTGTACAGTGAGTGTAGTAAGTACAGATTGCATTTCCTATTTATTTATTTTTAATTATGTACACAAACATTTATTCATAATGTCAGGCGCTCTCTGTCTACAATTATTGCTGATAAGCTTCTCTTTGGAAATTAAATGAAGCAAAAATAAAATTTGTAATGATATGGAAAAATTATTTATACGAATTCATTTAAATAAATCCATTTAAATGTAAAACTTTACATGACTTGCAGTCGAATACACACACATTCACAAGTACATAATGCTGATTGAAATCATAACGACATAAAAATTGCTATTCCTTATTTGTATATTATATAAAGGCATGTATATATAGTTAGTTATTGAAATTCTGCCAAATTATAATGCGTTCTTAATCGTACGTTTCCGAGAGTTGAAGAACTCATTAACATTTTATTCTTTCATTCGGGAACATAACCAAATGTTTACTCGACCATTTGAGAACATTTGTCCTCACTAGACAGGCGGACACGCATGCAGACAATAAAATACACCTAATTCTCTTTCCCTTGATAAAAAAAAAAAAAACAAATTCGCGTAAACGGAGAATTTTTTCTTTTGCAGTCGTGTAAAAAGAGAAGTGCTCAAAAAGTACAACAATAACTTACGATTTCCATTCCTTACCGCAATAATTAGTAGCTGGAAAATGATTAGATATTCGATTTTAAATTCGCAAAGGGTCACGTCGAACATTTCTTGGGCGATTTGTAACACAACTTCAGGCTTTTAAGGTATTAGTGTCAAAACAAAAAATTCCTCGCGACAACGAAACAATACTGAGCTCCGTAGCTTGCTATAATTTTCCGGTTCTCAATAGCGCTTAAGAATTAAAAGAGAAATGAATGACTTCTCTTCAAAGGGATTGTGTATTAAAGATGGCTCTAGATCTTTACCATAAAGTCCGGTGAATAAATATTGCATTGTTTCGATTGCTGAGAAATTGTGAATAACAATAAATTCCGTTTAAGATACGAGAAATTCATTAAATAAGGGCATGGGATGTTCAACTAAGACGCTATCTATGTTATACAGACTGGTTCTTACCGAAAAATACTTTCTACTTTTAAGAGACTGGGAAAAGAACAGTTAACATCGATTATGCTTGCAAAGAGTAAGGAAAGGAATTTTTGTGAAAAACTCCGAGCGAAATGGGCAAATGTTCGGACGAACTAAAAAAAATAATTAATACCTCTATATGCGCCCTTATAAAGGAGATCAGTTTTACTGAATATTGACTTAGTTAGGATTAAATGATTTTGCAGAAACGATAGCCGCAATCAATAAGAGAGTCCGTATTGAAACTGATTAATTGCAATCTGGTTTCGCGGAGTAAAACCTCACGGTGTTCATACGGAGGCGAGTGCACGCTGAAAATAGGTTTAATATATAAGTGCAACAGATGATCAATGATGTATCGTACTAATGCGAAGCAGTATTTTAGCGCTGATTCAATCTTTGAAAGTTTTAAAAATTTTCTACCACCAATCCACATAGAAAAAGACGGAACACATTGCGTCTATATCGAAAAACTAGTTTTTGTCTCTTATTGCCATGCAGGTACGAAGGTGTCAGATTTCAACAAAAAAATTGAAGAAATTTCAAGATTTGTTTTTTTTGCATTTTAAAAAGAAGTTTCAAGTTATGATAACGAGAAGAGAAAATTGAAATAGAAATAGAAATATATATATATATATATATATATATATGTACGCACGGATATATATTTGCAAATATCCACACATAAACATGTACGCATATTATTCATGTTTATATTACGCACGAAAGCGTAAGTAAAAGCTCACCATGTGCTGCTATATAAAAATCAAATAAGTTGATAAGAAAATCAAAATTTTATTTACACAGAAAAATAATTCTTGTTGCAAAAGATATTTTTAGAAAATCTACGCCAGAAACTCTGGCAGATGACTTTCGCATACCATAACGTAATTACGTACGCATGAATATATTCTCATTACTTTTTTCGATATAAGCCTGAATGGGAGAGAGTTCTTTATACCCTTATTGGACGACTAAAAAAATATTGAGATGGTACCTATGCCTGGTCTCTTTCATTTAATAGTTTAGGTATTTACGATGATGTTTTCGAATTCCAGTGGGAAGACCTCTCTCTCTCTCTCTCTTGTCTTTGTAGCGGCTTTTTATACCAAATAATTGCCAGGAAGTCCCAACAGTGCACTAGAGCCGGAATCATTGCAGCATGGGAAAACTTTTGATAAATCAAAAAAAAGGAAAACAAATAAGAAACGAGTAAAAAAAGAAAGCGAATAAGCGAATAAGCGAGCTGCGATCGAATCTCGCAAATCTACCACCGTTAAGACCATTAGCGCCCCATACTTTTAATTTATGATCATTAAAACGTAAATGGAATAAAATTTATTTTGGATGGACGTAATTGACCACATTATATATTTGTCATACTCAGGTAGATAGATGGAAGGAGGCGGATGTTTGGATCGATTCCTGATCAAGAATACTTATATATCTTCAAGCTTGCTTTCGGACGTTCCCCTAACAGATAAACATGAGTTAGCGAATAAATAAATCCCCGAGCTTTAGTGATAGGTAGAAAAAAGGGAAAACTTATAGTTGTGTTCACAAGGGATTAAAAACGAGAAAAATTCTTGATCAAATATTAAGTTAGCCATGATAAAAAGGAAAAAAAACTTCATTCATTTTCTTGGTATTACATTTGAACAACATTTAATATTTTTAATTAGAAATATTTTTGAAAGAATTTTTACCATAAGCGACGTTGCCTTTCATATAAGAATGATTAGATCATCATCAGATGACCCGCGTCTTTGTATGACACTTAAGGCATATGAAAGCTTTATCTGCCTCTGCATAAGTATACATCCCGACTATAACATGTCGCAAATCTTGAACTACAGCCGAGATCTTTGGGCACGATTACGACCAGCACATCGACAAAAGTTTATGTCACCGTTAAGGTTGAGAAGCATTTCATTTTGAAGTAAGTAAACGAATAATACATAAACTGAATTTCTTTCTCTTTATTACATTAAGTTTCCCTTTGTTGTGTTGAGATCATTTAGGCGAGAGATGCCAAAAAGGAAACATATGAAATTCTCTGTAAATGTCTGATGCCCAAATAAAAATATATAAAAATTCGTTAGTAAATCAACGCATCAAAAACAGGCTTGCATCGATATAGTTACGCGATAGACATGACGAAATGAGAAAACAAAATCGCGGCTAATAACGTTATATGGGAATGAACGACGACGACGACGACGACGACGACGACGACGACGAATAATGATCAACTTCTTATGCTATACGTGTTAATGGCATGATTAATTTTAACTAATTGGAAATGTTGCTATTGGAGATTATATCATAATATCATAATATTTTATAGCAATATTTTGTCTGTTTATTTATATACATTTTTTAAATTCAATTGATTTATTTACAATCTATGTTATGTTATGTATGTTTGTTTATGTATGTATGTATATGAGATGAGAGATTATTTCTTAAAATGTAATTTTGACGAATACTTTTTTATGATGCTTGCATCAATTTAATATAAAATATACCTTTAATTTCTTTTAAATGCAAAATAAGAACTTTGTTTAATTTTATAGTGGCAAATATATGGGATGGGATCTTATCGGTATATATGCGCGTCTATGTAGAAGTAGAGCGATCTTTTCTTTTCCCTTCTTCCAATTCCTGCCAATATTTCCAACTTTTCATAAAGACTTTCGATGAAATTATTATGGACCCGCTTTGCTCGCTCGCTTGCTTTGCTTGCTTGCTATGTCTATGCAAGAGTTGGAGAAATTTAACGTTTACACTATGTTGTAGAAGTGGTTGTAACTCTGAATTGAAAGGACTGGATATAAAAATGAATTTACAAGAAAACTTGTGAATAATCGAACCATGTAAATGCAATGACGAATGGATGTAACCGACTGACAGTCTAGTCTAGTCTAGGCTGCCTGTTCAATTCACTAATGGAGTCGATGGGCATATATCTTCACATTGTATACATGTAAGCATGTATGCGTAGTTAGCGAGTGCCATGCACAAAGAAGCACCGGAAATTATAAATATATAAACAAATATGTTTGTACATATATATATATTCGTATTTGCTTTATAAATTTGTATACAAACGATGGTCATTGTATATTATGGAAACGAACTGCTCCATGGCCACTCTCCATAACTAACACACGCCGTCGTACACATTCGCCAAAAACATACACAACATGCACAACAAAATAACATTAAGCAATAAAAGTGAAAGTATTCGCACATACAAAACCAATATTAAGAAAAACGAAAATATAAAAACAAATATTTCCAACTGATGCATGTGGATGCAAACAGAGTAAACAGAAAAAAGTATTCGAGCTGAAAAAAAGCAAAATAAAGGAAAATAAAGAAAAAAAAAACTAACAACAAAAGCAACATTTACTTACAACTTGGTCTTTTTAAACGTCTATAGGATAGATTTGGACGTGACAGCGGAACAACTAAACGTTCGTTAATGCGAAAGAAATAAAATTATGTCAGATTTTTTTTACAATTAGAAAAATGATTATTTATTTATCTTTAGGCGTATCGCGCTTCACCCGGCACCTGGTCTTCTCACTAGTTGCTGCGCGCTATTGAAAAGTTGGACTTGTCTTAGTCATTTCAATTCCTTTTTGCCTTTGCAAAACAAAAGTGCAGACGACAAACCACTCAATTATTTGTATACAATAGCGCGGATATGTTTTTTTTTTTTTTTTCTTTTAAAGTTAGTTACTTAAACACAGACATTTCTATACTGTCCCTGCGCAGATTACAAATTGATGCCCAGTCGTAAATACTTCCAGATGAAATTCCGAACTATCTTTCTCCGAATGTAAATAAAAAATTCTTTGCTTTTATTGCGTTAATTCCATTAGAGCTCTTTTCTTAGTCGTCGTTACGGATGATTGATGACCAACCAAAACGAGATATCTCCATCAACTGCTTTAATGGTGTAAAATGGAATCGGTGAACTCGTAAGCGCATACTTTCGATGCAGCATCGTTATTTTGAGGGATTGCGTATTTACGCCACTCTCAACACTTTCTAATACGATATATGTGGTTATCCAGTTTGTGTATCCGATCGATTGAAATGTCGATCAAATTTTTTATTCAATATATTGTTTGAACCTTGCCATTATACGTGGAATATAACGTCATTCATATGTCCGTCGCTGCACATCTTGCATAACTGGGTCCTTTCCAGGTAATTTCTGATGACTTCGCTACACATCGCGGTCAATTGTTCGACCATAACTTGATGAATGTCCACGGTTTAGAGAATTGTCATGGAACCTCGATGCCTAGCGTAACCCCATAAAAAAAGCATAATGCAAGGTCTTGACTTGACGTCTAATTCGCATCATCGAAATTTCTCGCCCAACAATGCCGCCAATGCGGCGTCCTTTTGAAGGCACATACCTTCATCATCCATATCTTCATTCCATATGGTTGCGGCGATCAAAATTGACGGCTTGCTTCGCACGCTCGTTGTTTTTAAAATTTACGGGCCAAATACACACTTCCCGACCAAATACTACACCATACGTAGACTTTTTGAAAATGCATCGACGAATACATAGGACGAGCAATGGTAAATATTTTATGTTGGAATTTTCGTTTTAATTTTTTTTTTATTTTTAATTTTTCTATTCGAGATTAAAAACGCAATAAAACTGAAAGCGTGATCGCTTCTAATCAATAACTTTATGCTACATTATACATTCCTGAATCTGATTTCGCACGCGCGTCTATTGTCATACGATAATAAGAAATAAACAAGCGATACTGTAAAATCGATTTTTCCTACCATACATACTTGGGAAGTAGTCGAGGCTTTTGTTGTCAAATTTTTCTTAAGGATCGGTGAGAATACCAATACCAATGACGACGAAACCAATCAATAGCAATAGCAATAATTTGGAAATCAATATTAGTTTTTTGACGCAGCTTATTAATCCGGGCAATATATATGACAAGTAAAAGAATTTTATTCCTTTTAATAACAATGTGTGGAAGAATGCATTTTTTTTTTTTTGTTTTTTTTTCTATTACATATTCATTTATTCGTTGGAGCTGGATGGTTCTTGTAACATAGAAGTAGCATTGAAATCTGACTTGGGTTACAGTAGGATTTAATTGCGTCATAGATTGTATCAAACATCTATATAGCCTATTCTGAAGGCGAACCTTATACTCTGCTATTCTGCCTCTACACTTTGCCAGTAGACCTATCATCGAAAAGGGAAATATATGAGAATTGTTAGGAATAGTGATCAAAAGCTGCCTTAGGAATACAAATTAAAATTAAGGTTCGAATATATTAATAACTATTCCCTATTTTGCGCTATAACGTAGGTGCGTATGTATATCTACCTATTATAAAGTCAATGATTTCATTTAACCCAGACGTTACGGACAGAAATCGAAAAGATCAAATATACGAAAATGAAACTGTAAGCAACAATAAAAATATAAATAAATAAATAAATTTAAAAAAAAAAAAAGAAAAAAAAAACACCAACAACAACAACAAAAACACGCTAAAATACTGAACTTTAAAATGTCAAGTACCAATTAAATGCAAATGTAAACATATGTATGTACGAAAAACGCAAACTCGCATGTACACATGTATATATATATATGTATATATATATATACGTGCACATAAAATCGCAATCATGCGCGTAAATGGACGCATATATCTCGCGTTTGTTCTATTATTTAAAAATGCTGACCTCCCCCGACTCAGTTGCAACACCCTTTTCTTCTTATTTTTTTTTTCCCCCCCCCTATATCGAACTACTATAATACATTATGTATCCATTGTCAGGCAAACTTTAACTATATCCAACGAACAGTCTGACACAAACACACACACATACACATCTACATACATCGTTTTAAACCGGTGATATTTGTTTGACAGGTATACGTATACGTATATGTGTGTGAGTTTTATTATATTGACAGAAATGTTGGTATATCTGTGAGTGATGCATAGGTATGTGTATGCATCGGTAACAAGTCAATTAAAAATCCAACAAAAATATAATTGCATTTTAAATGAATTGGTATAAAACTCTAGATAGAGATAAAGCAGGAAATCTGCTGCCTTTTGTTGTTGTTTTTGCTTTTATCTCCCGTTTATGAAACGAGAAATGTGCAAATATTTGGATAACTGAAACTGTTGTTTTGAGATTATATAATCCAAATATTTGTTGGATATGCAAGTTAATTTTTTTTTTTAATAAACATAAAATATGTTATCATTTTTATCGTTGGTGTTAAACGAACATGATAGAGAAAAGTGCATCTGCAGCTCGCATACAAAAAGTATAAAAGTTTTTTTTTTTTTTTTTTTGGTAGAAAATGCAATGGGACAAAATGTTTATAGACATATTTAGGAATTTATAATATTGAATAACACACATACATACATTGTTCGTTTAATTTAAACTATAGTCAGTATTACGAGTTAATCGCTTTCTTTCCAAGCAAATACACATAAGTCGATTGATACGCTGGCGAAGTCTAAGATCGTGCGCCTTCAAAAACATACAATGCCAGCATTGCATAATCTAAGCCAGCTTAATTTGGCAATGAAGGCATTGTGATAAAACTCCAGCATTTATTACAGGCATGAAGAGGATGATATGTGCGTATGTTCCACTATCCACACACATTCATTTCGGGCGTGAGATATTTCCTTCACGATCCGATTTCAGCAGCTTAATCTAAGACTACATGATATTTGTTCTCCGAACATCTCTCCATTACCATTGTTCTATTCTGGCGACAACAGGATGCAGATGCTTAGCTCGCTTTCCCAACTTTCGGTTCAAACGATTTATTAAGAAGTCAGAATCCTTCCTTCCGCCAATTGACCAATAGAACTAATCAACTTTTGCATCCATACATACCTACCTCTAGCATAGAATATCAACTTTTCGTTAGTTTTGATGGGAAATTGAAATTTTCCGGATATATTTTTATTAAAAAAACTGATTAAGAAAAGAAAAAAAAAATAGACAAACCTTGAGAACGAAGTCTGCAAGCATGCTTTGTTGATTTTTTTCATTTTCGTAAACTTTACCATTCCGTAGAGATATGTAGGAAAAGGTGTGACTTAGCCATACGCCAGCATGGCATGCAAGTTCAATTCACAGACGATAGCGATCGCTTTATTGATAAGTCACAGCTAACAAGAATTGTAAAATTCTTGATTTCTTGCATTTATGTTTTCCACGTTCATTATATGATCTTTGATGCTATATCACGTATTGTACTTTTGAATGTCACTTGTGCAAATAGTTTATTATATTTTCAGCTTTTCTGGCACATCATGTGTTTCATCGCAAAACGACAACAAGACAAATATGTTGTTGTACTTATTGGTAGACGCTCTATTTTTCTTATGTGAGCGCGAATTTGGCACGCTTTGCTTCAATATCAGCGACCGATGGGGATTGACGACCCAAACGCATGGACAGTCATTTCACGTGAACAAGTAAAACACAAACTAATTCAGAAAATGCTTCTTAAACGATAGGTAGATGAGCCTAACTGTGGTCGTTCCGAACTTTGGACATCCATATCATCCGATCGGAACAACTCATGATCGTTAGCAATATTCGAGTTATCTGTTTTCTCAAAAGTTAACTCCGTCGAAACGAGCACTACCGCGCCCCCTCTCTCTCGAGATTGCTTCATGTTTACGCCTGTGTGTAAGTCTACCGACTTGTCACTTTTATTTTATGAAATCGTGCCCGTGTTTAGTTTTTGCGACTTTGGCGAGTTTGCAAAAACATTAAGTTTTGATGGGGATCTTTTGCTTGATATATTTTACACATATAATATCATTGGTGTCTCGAAAACCACATCAAGTAGACACAATTGCTTTAAATATCTGCAGCAGATCCTCTCATATAGTTAAGGATCGTCAGAAATCTTTCAAACATTTTATGCTTTAAAAAGCATTTTTGTGAAACTCAATATATGAAATATGTCTGTAGAATATCCTCGATAGTTAGTGGATAGTACTTCTCCTTGCATAGCTATATAGCATCTTAATCTGTTCTGAGTTCACATTTTTATAATCACTCCACGAAATTCGCCGAAATTTTGCTAACCATTGTTGGCACTGGCACTCTGTCCGCACATCGCCACCACACGCATTCAATAAATTTTTTTATTCCTTGAAAATAATTTTTAGCTTTTCGCTAGTAAAAGAGGTAAAGTACACTGGAAATCGTGCTTTCGACTTTCCATATTTGACAAGGCACCAAACGAAAACTTTTACGCAGAATCAAACAAAACTTTCTCCCACGCAAGCATTACGTTATCAGCTATCAAATATATGAAGGAAGTGTGCGTTAAATGTGATCCTGGCTATGCACAAAATACAATTAGATCTACTGCTGGGGGGAAAGCAAACGAAATAATCTCCCGAATAACCTAATAGTTTAATGATTGCAAAGCATAGTGAATTAAGCTCCTCCCACATGCACCAAACTTATTAGCAAGCTTGATGATGCTAAGTGGTTTCCCGGTATTATGCAAAAAAGGACCGAGCCGAAGAAATTCGTTTGTTACACTTCCCACGAATAAACGGAATTGTTACGCAACGCGGAATTCACGGATATTACGACAATTCGACAGTATACATGATGTAAACCTAAGAAACGAGAATATAGAAAGTAAACCAAGATCATAAGCCAAGCCGGGCATTCCTGCCTTTATCAAGGCACTTGTGTCTCTAAAGGCCTTTCAATAGATGATTCTGACAAATGCTTCATTGAAATTTTCAAAGTTGATTTTGGTTTGAGGACATCCGCTATGCGTGCACATATATAGAAAAGATGCGAGCACAGGTCATGCGTAATCGGAAGTGAGCTCTAGTGCAATTACAATTCAATGCAGTTATGACGACTTGAGAGAATTGATCGATTTTTTCAATTTGTAAAATGCACCGAACCCGAACCCATACAGAGACCTCTGAGCGCATTTTTCAAAAGGAATATAAGTCTGCGCTAGTGCCCGTACAACAGTTCGTACAATGGCGTAAAAGAATTTGAGTTATGATGAATTTAGCATCTCTCGTCTTAATTTAACCCTTAAGAACATGACGCCATTTCATTGAAATTAATGTGTTACGATAACAGGACAAACATTTAAGTGAACAAAAAAGAAGAAAATTTCAAGATATTGCTGAAGTGATTGTGACACCCACTGCTTTCATGTCCGCTTGCTGCTTTGTTATTGGATAGATTAACTGCCAAGTTTCCAAATATAATAGCAGCTCACTTTCGGTTTAAACAAAGTTTACTTTTTATTTTTCCTATTGTTTTTATTATGTTAGCCTCCGAACTATGAAATTATACTCGATTTGTCCGTTCATTTGTCACATCCAGAAATACGCGTTACACGCACTCTTGATCAGTATACCGATTTGAGTCGATTTGACTGCGTCCATTTGCATACTGGTCTTACTGGTGTCGATTATCTGTCGTTGGCATCGTTCAAGATTGCAATGTTGAGAGAGAAAAATGAAAAAAAAAAACTGTGAGTCAATACCTGTAAGTCGAATTAAAAAACGGATATGATCGGTGTCCAAACCCAAAAATAATGATTTCTTCCCACCTAAAATGGATTTAAGAAACCAGTGTAACTGGTCTTTCTGATCAACTTATCATATTTAGTAACCTGTGGGTTTTAAGTGGAAGGCATAGAAATTTCCTCTAAGGCGAATATAACTTATTTTTTATGTGTTTTGTTTTTTGTTGTTTTTTTGGATTTATTGTAAAAGTTAGATTAAATTACTTGTACATTATGTATTTAAACTTCTTGAGAAATTCGATGCTTGTGTGCTAATCAATTTCATGATAAAAGAAGCAATTACCTGCCAACATCAAGTTGGGAGTATGTACACAGAGAGGAAAATGGGTCACCTAACCCGTATATACGTACGTATATACAATGGTTTTATGTTTAGAAACAAACACAATACAATAAAACAAAAACAAAAAGAAAAAAGAAAAAAAAAACAAAAAAACAAAGAAAAGAATGAAAAACTGAAATAGAGAAAAAAAAAAAGAAAAAAAACAGTGAAAGAGAAGGAAAAAATGCAGCTGCATTACTTGAGGCCAAGAGAAATACCTTACAAGCGATTAAAACGCAAACTGAAAAAAAGCAAAGGAAAAGAAGGACAGAGCTCCGAAGAATGGCAAAACGTACGCAGAGCAACTTAAAAGCAAACAATGGAATAGAAATGTGTGGTCTTACTGATTTCAAAAGGAGTTTATGGGAGGTATTATTAACTGAAAGAAAACAAAACCGCAAAATGAAAATTGAAAAAATAAAAACAAGAAGCAGAAGAAGAAGAAAAATTCATAATGAATTGAAGTTATTTAAAATATTTTAATTTCATTTTTTTTTCATTTTTTTTTTTTTTTTTTCTACCGTTATTGGTACACAACACAGCCCAGCAGTATTACATCAATTGTTGGGAAATTGTCTACGCTCTACAAATGTTATGAAACTAAAAATGTTTATGATATTTATTAATATGTAATACACAAAAAAAAAAAAAAAAAAAAAAAAAAAAAAAAAAACGGATTTGCAACGAAAGTTAAGCATCCATTAACAATGCTATGCTGACATAAATTGTTTAATAAAATATTCATATATATGTCTAGGCTACCCTTCACAGAGGCTAGGTGTAAGACTTACAGCAATTTACATCTTTAGTTACATAAACCTTACATAAGTTTACACTTTAAATATCTCGAGTCTATCTTCAGCTATTTGATAATTTCTTTCAGTTTTTTATAAGAGCGATAGACGAGCGAAAATTGTATAATAGCAGTTACCTGCAGTGCCTGCTGGCATTCGATCTTGCTATTTAAAAAGAAACACGGCTCAGTCCAATAAATACTTTGGCGTACACTCACTGGACATCAATTAGTTTATTTTTTATGGGGTTTGGGTTATCGGCCAGATAAAAGACGGAAAACATTATTTTTTTTAAGGAAACCATGATAGCCTTAAATAAAACAATAAACGACGTAAACAGCCCGTCATTGGATGGAACAAGTTGAGGAAACAGGGATAGATTAGTTAATCAAAATACCGACAAGGAATATTTCCTGTTTGAAACAAGTTTACTGATTGGGTTAAATAATAACTTCCGACCGTCAACGTATTCACCCATTTGCAGGAATTTGTGACTGGAAACCTGTGTACCGTCAATGAAAACATTATGATGATAACAGCCGAATACTGTGCGTATACTTTCCAATTTTCGCTAAAAATTTCCCGACACACTGTGTTCATCTTAAAGGAGATGTTATAGAAAAAGAAGTTCACTCGTAAAAAGTTCACTCTGCCAGATGGGCAACATCTCACTCTATGTTTCGTACGTTTCGTACGATACCAGAAACAGGCGGTGTGTGTGTAAAACGTAGAAAACCTAAAAAGTAAATCGGATGAGA
The DNA here is from genome assembly GCF_014805625.2 of Glossina fuscipes. Lineage (NCBI taxonomy): Eukaryota > Metazoa > Arthropoda > Insecta > Diptera > Glossinidae > Glossina > Glossina fuscipes. Next base: position 18,413,289 of record NW_023998415.1, read on the forward strand.
CTCACAATCGATATAGCTGTCGATTCATCAATCTGTTATTTGCTATTTGTCTTTGTAACGATTTTAACGTTCCGCTGGATTGCAATTGAGAGAGGACTTAGTCCGTTCATTACACATGATCAGAATTACCTTGACGATAAGAACTTTTGAAAAAGGTCGCGAAAACAAGTTTGTTTCAAGGCGAACTTTGAATTGCAAGCTCAAGTATCAATGCTGCTAACAGAGAATCTATCGATATATAGTTATCATCCATTTCATGTCCGCATCTATTGTTAAATTATAGATTATTGATGGGAAGGTAACGAAATTTTTCGCGCAACTTTTCCCATATTATTTGATTTGTTGCACGAAGTGTTGTTAAACGATGCGGACATCAGTTCTTTGTCTCTGAAAAGCATCGACATGGACGATAAAGACTTGTGCGGAGAGAATTAGCTCCGTTTAGGAACTTGACAAACAAAAGGGAATAATTGATCGCCGCTGCAATAGCTCTTCTGCTTGTAAAATATCTATAAAATTGATTGATTTTGTAAATATTTGAATGCGTTACAAACGCAACAACAAACTGATATTGCAATGCATTGGCTTTTTATTGAAAATAAAAAAATAAAAAAAATAGATAAATAAATAAATAAATGTTTTCTGCAAAACTTGTTTTACGAATTTTTAAGTGATTGTAAAATGCTTTTTGGTTAAAAAGAAAATACAAATAAAAACTGAATGTCTTATACAATACTTGCTATTATTATTGTTATTGTTGTTGTTGTTGTTGTTGTTATTATACTATTGTTGTTCGTCTTGTTGTCATTGTTATTTTTATTTGAAAATTTTGTCAAATCAAAATTTCCGTTTACTGCCAAATCTCCAATGGTTATGGAACGAATGAATGTCTATCTCCGATATAACAAAAATAAAAAATACAAACAAAAATATATATAGACACACACACACACACACACACCTGCACACATATAAAATACATATATATTAATAATAATAAACAGAAAATAATAAAAAAAAATAAAAACAACAAGTCGTTGAACTTTTTCAAGAACGCTAACGTTGTGCTGGCAAGAGCACACAGATCGCACCTCATACGACTAGTACATTAGTGGCCATAGTGTTGATAATAAAAGCAAAAACTGACTATAGAGGCAACAACAGCAACAATAACAATATTAAACAAGTCATATCTATATATAAGAGGGAGACAACATACATATATATACTGTATATATATATATATATATATATATATACACAAGAGTGCAGTTAGCACATACTCAACTCACAGCATGTATTATATTAGTGCGATTGTTAGATATTATGTTAGCAAAGGTTTATAGTTAAAGAAAATTGTTCAAAAAAGTAATTATTGACATCCTAACTAAATAATGAATCCAATTACGTTACGATAACGTTAGTAAACGAAAAGTTGAAAGGCATTCAGGCCGACATTTAAGCACTTTATAGTATCCAAATGCATGTTATATGTTGAAATTTTCGAATTTATTTCGTTTTGGAAAATTATTTATTCGAAATTAAAAACGCAATCACTTCTAATCAATAACAATAGTAGAATTTGTATTTGATCTCTGACGCGTCTCTTGGATAATACAACATAAACAATCGATACCGCAGTCGAGGTTTTAGGTGTCAACTTTTTCTACGGAATTGATGAAAATAACAATGACAACAAAACTAATAAAACCAACAAAAACAATGATTGCAATAATTGGGAAATCAATATTAAATTTTTGACGCAGCTGGTTCGTCCATCCAATATGTATGCATGCTTATATAATAAGTGACAAAAGTTTATTCGCTTTGCTAGCAATTTGTGAAAAACTGTTTACCGAAAAAGTAACAAAGTTGATGGTTAGTCCCATTAGTCTCATAGTTATGGGCGTCATGAGATCATGCGGACAGAAAGAAGAGAGGAAAGAAGAATGAGGCGGCGGAGTGGCCGCAGCCTAGTCAGGGTGTCCCCAATCGACAAGTGTTATGCCTTTATTGGCTGAGCACTCACTACAGCTACGACCAAAGGAACGAAAGACACCGCACTTGATATTTGAACCCGCGAACTCGGACTTCGTAGTTGCGATTCTTACCCACTCGGCTACACAGGCGAATTTAAAATCAAACAGACGAAGCTTTATGTATAAGCAGTAATCAGGTTGCATTTTTTTAAAACACCAGCGCCATGATATCGATGTATAAACTTTTTCGTTGATAAGTTGGTATGACTGTTGTAAACAGCTGATAAAAATTTCGAGACACGTTGCTCGAGGGATTAGTAGCAGTAGCGTTTTTTTTCATCAAAATGGGCACGGAATGCAGATGAGGCGAATATCAATAATGTTTGACCTGTTAATTAATCAGAACGATTGCGTTTAATAATTTAGAAAAAGTATCTAGAAATTTTCAGCAGAAAAGGTCCTATTTAACATGAAAAGAATATACGTGAGTAATCTTAATGCATCCGTCGTTTAACAGGGGTCGTGAGACCCCCAATCTGCTCTCTTTATAGTACTAAAAATGATTACAAAGAAAGTCTAGCAGAAAACACGGATCTTAAACTTGTGAATATTAGACTAGTAACAGTTTAAGACGTTGAGCACTCAACAATAACGCATAGATGGATTCAAAACATGGTTTTGTCTAATTTTAAGCAAACATACCTTTTACCAGAGGATATTCCAAGACAAAGAGAGATGAAAAAATACATAAATAAACAAATACATAGATAGATAGATAAATTCTTAGTTAAATAAAGTCTTAGATATGTTCAAATTATTTTCAAGTAAACACATTATTGGCTCTGTTATCAGTTAAACTCCATGCCACCTGTTTTCGAATTAACAAGCATTGCCAGCTATCCCAACATTTCTAAAAGACGTTGTGTATAAATAGAAATTTGCCGGTGTATGCGAAAATTTTTGGCTAGAATGGAAACGGACAAAAAAGACCAAAGTAAGAAAAAAATTTTGTATATAAAATTGTTAACAACAATCGCAATCACATCAAGCGTCAAGATAACGGAAACATACTACATTCTGTTTAGAAATCATATACCAATCAATTTTAAATTTCATATCCATTAATGCCTTGGAGAAGTAAAAATCATTGATCAAATCGCAAAAAAAAGTATAGTGCAAGATCTCCAGCGGTGTGGTTACGTGCGGCCAACTCGGCTCTAACATAACAGATTATTTTATAGTTTGCTCAAGTGGTAGAACCTGTAACCACATATGGAGAGATATGCGTTTCTTGAAGTTTTGATTACAATAAGTGCAAAAAAGAACTTTTGACCAATTTTATCCTTAAAACCGGTTTAATTTGCATTGCGTCAGAAAGGCAACAAAATTGAAGGAGCTTACAGGACGATTGACTTATGCTACTTTTATTCTTATATCATCTTGCTTCGCTGGTTTATGTATTTAGGGAAAAATGATCCTTTAATACGTCACAGCTCAGTTTATCGAAATTCAGTTAATAATGTATGTTTCTCAAATTGGTTTTTTTTTTTTTTTTTTTTTTTGTTCTTTTGTTTTCTATATACACTGAGAGAGTATTAAAGTATGGTGGACTTGATCGAGCGCTCACAACAGGATAGACTCTTCCATCTTGCCGCATGTTTAGTTTTGAAAAAGTTCACTATTTACAAAGCAAATACACATGTCGTCACAGTTCAATTTTGAAAGTTGTTTGATTAGCCGGAACACGAGTTGATGATCAGTCAAAGCCTTTAATTTCGAATCGATACAATCGATATTTAAGTAAAAAACGATTTCAAAATATTTCGTAGAGTTGCTAAGCAAGTCAAAACTTAATACAATATTTTCCATATCTTGTATACCTATTTGCCGCTCTGTAGCGAATATAACTCTCCTATCTGCTTTCTATTATAAATTGTCAAATAGCCATTTAGCGGAATAATCGGGAAGTTCGAAAAATGCATGCTGTGCTAACAAACGGAAACTCGCAAATAGAAAATGTAAATTTTTGTTGAAAACATTATTTTATCTTTATAAGTGTTAAATGTATATGTGAAATCATCGAATACTAGATCTTTTTCTAATCATCTACGTGCGCTTATCTATCTCTCTTTTATTTGTTACATTCAATGCCGAAATTGGCAAGTAGCACAGCGATCATTCTTAAAAACATGGCTATAAAAGTGAATATATTCATTCTTTAAGACGTTGAAATTTATGCAGCTCATGTGCGTACGTGCTAACATTGAGGAGTCAATTACATAAATTTGGATTATTAGATTCATACCTACCTAACGCAATATGTGAGTCTTAATTTCTAAGCGCAAATTGATATATGGGTGACAAAAACGCCAACAAGAATTATAAAATGTAAATAAATACGCAGAAAATGTTAAGGCTAACAATTTTATATTTATTCTATTTAAGTTAATTTATCCACGAGTGTAAAGTAAATTAAAAAAAAATATATATATCATATATAAATAGAGTAATATAAATATGTTATTATGTTTATGGATAAAAAATATATGGCAACACTGTTACGACGATATCTTTCATAGCGAAGCTTAGAATGTTATTAGCTGGTTTGAGCAAAACAAAAACTTGTTTTACGAAAAGAAACCAACGAGAATATGTGGCGCTCTCTCTTAATTTTTCTCATATTTTGCTTCTCTTCATATAACGAGCGCATCAGTTAGTTAGCGAAATCAAAAACAAAAAATAAATGTATAAATCGCTGAAGAAATGCAACCCTGTTATCTCTAAAGAAACTCAGCAGCAGACTACCCACACAAAATAAGTGCAAACACACTCAACCAAACACCGATATTGAAATCTTTAACGACATCAATAAATGGTCGTAAAGGCAAAACATCAAAAACAAAAAAAGGGATGATAGAACAAAAAGGATGGTAAGAAAAAAGGAGCGCCCTTTTTTATTTTTCACTTAGAATGCACATACACACGCACACATCTGCCTGGGACAGTAAGCAATGTAAGTAAAATAAACAGAATCACAAAAGAAAAAATGTAACGAGACTAAGGTCAATTTACGCCAACCAAGAGCAAAGCAGATGATGAAAAATAAATAGAAAATAAAAGTAAAAGATTGAGAAAAAAAAACTGAAGTGCTTACCTTTCTTCTATACCGTATACACTTCATTTTGTAAAACCTCGAGGCGTATAATCCTTATAAAAGTTTTATTTTACAATCAAGTTATTTGTATTGTTAAGAATATAACTTTCACTTGTTCACTAGATTTTTTTACATTTGATTTTTTATATTTTTATTTATAAATAACTCAATTAACTATTGAAGAACGAATACACACACACGCTGTTACATATTTACAATTTATTAAGTATAGTTTAGCTTTTATTTTTCTGAATACTGTTAATTATCTTAATAAATTGTTGCTAACATATTCAAATACAAATACAAAATGCTATTTGCAATTTTTCATAGTTTAATTGTGTTATGTCTGCTACGCTGTTTGTTTGCATTTGAGTATCTTGTATGGTTTCACTGATTTTTTGTTTTGTCATGTATATTTTTACACGCGTTCGAAAGAATACAACTAACAAAACATGTCACCAACTGACACAAACACACTCATTCACGCAATCTTCTTAGTGTAACACGTTTTGTACCTTTGCTTTTGCTTATTGTTGCATTACTGTAGTGTAACTTCGGAAAGTAGAAAAAAAAATGAAACAGTACACAAGCGGAAAATTTAAATAAGCAAGCAATACTAGCGACAGTACAGCACGCCGCACTAACAACTTGTCATAATATTAACTGCAACAACAGTAGAAGATAATTGCAATCAAGACTGCGCCTTTTTTTCTCCCAACAAATTTATTTCAACTAACGAATATACGATGTTGCTCTTCTTTTTCTTAGGATTAAGCACTTTTGCAAATATTTTACTCATCTAATCAGTTACATATCTTTAATATTTTTTTTTTTTTTTTTTGGTTTTTATACAGTCATTAAAGATAGCCTTGTTTGCGTTGCTTTAAAATTTTAATTGATTTTTTTGGCTTTTTGTTTCTGTTCTGAAGTCAAAATCCTAGTATTGACACTTAAAACCGTTACCTTTACAAAACACGAAGCACGTCTTAGCCCCGATTACTGGATTTTTCATTATTGGAAACTTTTTCGTCTTTCAAGTGTATTTTTTCTTTTGTTTTTCTTGATTAATTTAATATAAATTTTCTGCTCAGTTAATAATTACATATTAATTGATTTGATTGATAACAGTCTCCGCACAATTTACATATATTATTTCACACAAGCTATTGCGATACAAAATTTGCACATCTTCCTCGTAACGCGCCAAACAAGATGTATTTTACGTTAGCAATGATTTATGTTACTTTTGCAACTAACTTAGCATTTATTAACAAGTGAATTCGCAGAATCTTATTTTGTGTTTCTATACTTTATATATGCTTCCGGCCAAAATTTGGATTTTCTTTAGTTAAAATTAATAACCAATTAAAAAAAAACGCACTGTGACTTCTATTATTATTTGCTGCGACAAAATACTTTTTTAAATATTTTTTTGCGTATATTTAAAATATCTTTTATAGAAGCGGGAGATTGATTTAATAGCGTAAAAGCGCGACCGTTCATATAGATTTGTCGCCAGAAATTTATAAATTTCATAAAAAAAGCGCTACCGTGGAAATGCACAGCAAAGTAAATTTTACTCTCAGAAATTGAAAGCAAATTAAACGGACGAAACAAATCGCTAGGCTCTTTAACCATCAAATCTTATTTTGTTGAGAGTAAAGTCTTTTTTCGGAGTGTAAAAATTACTTTGGTGTGTGTTCTAGTGTAAGTCACCGATGTCTGATGGAGAGTAGAAATGGAGAGTAAAATTTACTTCGCTGTGGGTTTTTATGGAAGGCACTGAGAGTAACAATGTATTTTTGAGAGTAAAATTTACTTTGCTGTGGGTTTTTATGAAAGGCACCGATGACTTTTTGAGAATCAAAATTTTGTTGTTGTGGACTGAAACTAAATCTAGGATTGTTTGTATTTATGTAAGCCATTATTAAAAAGGGATGATTCTCTCCATTCTCTCTTTTAATGACACAAGTAAAACAAAATTTTACAATGCCACTGTGCTGCCAGTGATGCCAGGTTACCGAAAAAACCCTCTCAAACCAAACAAAGTTTTGTAAAAAATACATCAACAACAACATATCGAATAGAAAAACAAAAAAATTCCTAACCTTTCATTTGCAAAAAATCAACTAACACAGTAGAGATAAGTTAATAACAAATGTTTTCTCCCGTAACAAAGGAGTAAAACAAAATTTTACAAAAGCAATGGCAGTATATACCACAGTGCTGCCATTACTCAATTTGTAGCATTTAGCTCGAAACCGATAACAGTGTTTGCTGAATTATCGTCGCTTATCGACATGTTTTATTTCACTCTCTTACTCTTTCATGGACTTAAGAGTACTCTCTCACTTGCTCTCTCTCTCCCACGATGTTTATTAAGTAATACTGAGTTGCCGGACTGAAGATATTACATTAAATAAAGCGTTTAGAGGCGATCAATCAAGATTTTTACAGGCAAAATTTATTACTTGTAGATGTAAGATACGAATCTTATAAAAAATATTGAAATAAAAGAAAATATATCTTATTAAATATTTTGACGTTTTGATCTTTTGAATATATTAATTCAGTTATGTATTAATTTTTAATTATTCCGTTATGAACTAACCCATCCTACAAATTATACTGAAATGCGTTGTAATAAGATTTTTAATTTTCAAGGTATCATTATTATAATGAATAGTAAACGATACCATATATAATTCATATTTTCATTTGTTAAAATTGCAAATTGTTAACACAATGCATTGCTGTTTTCTTTTAACTGCTATTACTGCTTGCTCAGAAAAAATCGAGGAACAAATATTTAATTTTACTGATTCCTTATGATATGTAGAGGTTAGCTAAAGAAAATAAGAGGTAATCGCATTAAAGCTAATAAACTTATTGATAATTATTATCAATCATCATTATATCACAATAATTGGATTATTGTTACACAACCCGCGGAAAATTTTTAATTTTGTTAGTCAAATTATAGAGACCTACAATGTATAACATGGTTTTTGCAATATATATGCAAATTTATTCCTTTGGCTTTAATTAGGCAAGTTCGAATTTTCGTTTCTTAGATATGCATATACTTATATCCGATTCTACTACATACACTTGATACTTAAAATTGAATTAATAAATATAAGCACAAAGCTTTGGCACAACGCAATGTTAGCAATAACAAGCAAAACATTTATATCCGCTTGAGATCGAATTTTTGATAGCTTCCACAAGTCTCTTATATAATATTATTATAAAATTTTTAATTTTAAATTTAAATTTAATTTAAAATTGTGGGCGTGCTAGTCAAATCGTGTCAAATCGATTTTGACCAGGGACCTAAGAAATATATGCATATATGTATACATATGTAGTCAGTTTTAAAAAAGTATATCTTGTAGGTGGTAAGGCACAATTTTCCGTTCCGTATTTAAAGTTCACGAAGACACATCTCTTTATGTGTAAAACGCAATCAAAAAGCTGTATATGACAAATACGACTCAGTTGTCGTAACTATTGGTATCAGACGTGAATCCAATGAGCCGTATAAATTGTTAATTATAACTTTTTGCTCCTTGTTAGCACAAATTACATCAAAATTCATATTCCAATTTCAGCTTTCTGTCATCATTTTGCAGGCGTAAGCATTTCATCCACCTTCCACGTTGCCGAAAATATTGGCTCGCGCCCTGCTCTTATCAACAAGTGTTATAGTGTTTCAGTAAGTATGTGTGTAAACTTTTTGAGAAAAGTGTATAAAACCCAAGTATTTCTCTACCTTTTCTTACAATGAAGCTCTTTACAAAGATGTTTTTTTCTAATACCGGATTAAACGGGAACTAGAAGAAATATTATTATTGTCAAAAATGCTCTTCGTGTTTGACATGCGCGTAGGTCTTATCTAGTAAGTGTTCCGCCAACGATGTGAATACATCCAAAATTGCAAAAACAAGCGAGATAACAATGAAACCGCGTTTGTCTCGCATACGTATTAAATAAATGGGTTTTAAAGTGATGCTTAGACGCATTCTTTAGTAATTTCGATCAATTGTTATAACGTATCTTCTCGTCTTGCGTGCCATATCTTCAGGGAAACGGACGACCGACCCATATATGTGTGTGTGTTTTCTTTATTATTTCTATCACTCAAGGGTGAGGTTATATTCATTTTGTTAAAAAGTTTGCAACATCAACTTGAAAGCATCGAAAGCTGAATCCATCTATCCACCTGCATGTCTGCCGTAAACCTTCGCCCGGCCTCGAAAACAAAGCTATCAATTTCAAATTTGGCAGAGACATTCTAAGTTTTTGCAAACAGGCTGGCATTGAAACTGAGCCAAATCGGTGGAAGGGCACGCCTACAGTACTACAGCAACTGAGAACACCTCTGTCTTTCAAAAGAAATAAAACAATTGCTTTTTTTTCTTATCATTCACAAACTACTGCAGATAAAACTGTAAAAATTTCTGATGCATGTTCTTTGGATAGCCCAGTTTTCATCTGTAGAAAAAAGGAAAGAATCGCCCACACTCAGCCCCATGTTATAGTGCTGAAAGTCCTTTGTGAAGTCCAGAAGTAAACTTCAAAAACTCCATAGAGTAAAAATATTCTTGATTAATGGCAAACTCACAATAGACCTAATTATGTTCATCCGTTTGTCTGTCCACACATCCTTCTCTCAATTCGCGTAACGTTTGCGGTAAACGCTCTGTCGTTCGCAAAAGCGCAGAAATCATCTTCAAATTGGACAGAAAATATATTGAAAATAGGCGAAATTGGCCGATGGAATGTGTCTACAGTGCAGCATAAACTGGGAACGGCACGATCGAAATTTCAACAAAAATGGAAATAATTAGGACCCACTCACCTAATATTATTGAATATGAATATTTAGTTTTCCCTTTTTTATGATAAAGGTATAATAGATAGGTGTAAAAGATTCGACCAGTGTTGAAATAATTTTTCTTTTTTTTTTTATTATTATTTTACTTTCGTGCCGCATGGAAGATAGACAACATTTTATACTTAAAATATAGCGTTTATTAGTTATGCGCATAAATATGCGTATAAGTATGCGTATGTAAGAAGTGAAAAATTCCCAAAACACAAAAAAAAAAAAAAGAAGAAACAAAAGAAAAGAAACAATAAGAAGAACGTTATTTGAACGGAGACATTTTCATTTGAGATAATTTAATTTTTCTGTTTTCATGTTGCTTATAATTTTTTATTACTATTGTTACAGATGCTTAAACGATCTTAAAGTGAAGATTATTAGCTTGGATATGTATGTGTGTGTGTGTGTGTGTAAGTCTGTCAAACAGATGTAAGTGCGCATAAAAACGCAGTTTATAATCTGTAGACAATATATAGTAGATCGGTTCTTCTAAGTGAGCATTGTCGAGGAAAAACGCACAAACAAACAAGCGAGCACACCCACATCCGTATACGCACGCACACATATATATATATATATATATATATATATATATATATATAGAACTTATCTCTAGATACTTGCTACTGCCACAGTATGAAAAAGTTCAATAATCTTTCTATTGTGTTCAGTTAGGCGACTTAACATAAAACATAACAATAACAACAACTAAATTATTTAAAATATAAAACTATACACATTGTAGATACATTGCACAGTACTGTACATATATCCGTATATATGTTAAATGCGTGAATGTGTAACGTACGTACGTACATACCTATAAAATCTGCCTACAATAATTACCAACAAGTGCATGCTTCTCGTAATTTACACTCGTTAAGTTTATCATAATTACATTGAGAATGTGATGATGATGATGATGATGATGATGATAATGACTATGATGATTTCATGAATTTTTGCTATTGTACGCGTACACTGCTGCATTAAAAATACTCTTACATGCATAATTGCGATGTTTATGTTCATCCGTTGCATTGACGTAAATTATGCGTATTATGTTTATTGGGCTTGCAATGATATTTAAGTACTCTAGAATTTTGATGTGAATATAAATAAGTTGTAGGCAATTTTTTATTATTATTATTATTTTTTTTTTTTTTTGCTTTATTGAGAAATAAAATTTGCAAGAATTTGCAAGTTTTAGATCCAAGTGTTTACCAAGCACTTTCAAAGCACGTTGTATTCATTGCGCATGTAAATCTATTAAGAGCACTAGATATCGATCTTTGTCCATCGGTTGTTTAAAAGGAGACTCGACCTATCGTGTCAGCCTTATCTATAGGATGAGTATTTCACTACACATTTTATATATCATTTATTTGAAGTTAACGGCTAAGAGTGGAAAAAATAAGCTGGAGAAGCTTATAAAGATAGAATATATAAAGCTTTATTTGGAATATATTGCTGGGCAGGTAAAAATCAAGATTGAATTTTAAAGTGGATAGCAAATATCGGAAATGTTCACGGAACAATTAACGCTTCAATAATTACAGATAATGGACTTGAGGAAAATCGAACATGACTTTGTCTGTACAATGTGTGTTATCGTAATTCTTTTGTGCTCTATCAGAGGAATTAATGATTAACATAAGGTAAAGAAGACTAAAGGTCAGCCATTCAGGGGTTTCGTTCCTCGATTAGATTTGTCTGCATGGGATCTTATCAGTTTTTAAATTTCATTTAGACAAAAAAAAAGAGCGAACGATATTGAAGAATAGACAATGGTTGCAATTGGACTGGAAGTCCATAAAAAAAAAAAAAAAAAACAAAACAAAAAAGAAAATGAGTTAACGGAAAGAGGTTACGGATAGAAAGAAAAACGACAAAGCTGTGAACAATGCTTGGAATATATAAACAATGCTCCCATTAAACATAAAATATAAATAAGTAAATAAAATATTATTAATAGGTTGCATTCATTACGTTTAACTTAGCACACTTCCGAAATGTGTTAGAAAGTTTATAGTTCATGTAAGATCACATACGTGTTTTGTGAGATCAAAATCTTGGAATTTCTTTTGATTTTTTATGTATTGTATTATATGAGTTATATGAATATATACACATATACACACAAGTGCGTAAGTAGTTCAAAAGATTCTTGAAGATGTGTTCACACATAGATGCGTTATACAAACGCATCCATATATAAAAATGCTACTTGACCATTGCACACGCCTTAGTAAAAAGCAGTAAATATTTTTAAGGAATTTTATTGATTTAAAATACTTGTAAATACTTCCTCTGTTTATTGTACAATAAATTAAGTGTTCAGTCAGGGTAATAAATATGTGGAATGAACTTAAAATAGAATGTGTATAAATGATTAAACGGAATTTCAATTACTTTATGAAACAGGAATCGACAAACGACGGCCCGCTATAAATACTTATGCAACTTGCACGGCAATAATATACAGTAAAAATGTGCACATATGCATTGTTGTAGAAATAGTTAGAAACCGTTAGTTTTGGAAAGAATCATATCGTGTTGCATTGCATACATTACGCCCACCATATAAAAATTTATTTAAAAAAAAAAAAAAAAACCATAACATTATGTTCGCTAATGACCGTATTTTTTATATACGTATCACCGACTAAAAAATAGGAAAGGGCGTGGCTGATTTTTTCTATTTTCAAAATACAAGTGAAAATATGAAATAGATATATGTGTGTTGCATAAAAATGAGTAACGAGGAACAAACACGGAAGGAAAGGCTGTATGGGCGTTGTAGGCGTGTCTTTTGGTCGGCTTGGGTCATTTTCAAATTCTTTTGCAAATTTTGATGGCAAGGGGAGAATATTCATCACAACTACTCAAAGGTTTTGCAGCCGTACAGAGGAACAATCGAACAAACGGACAAATTTGAACCTGGGCCATGAATTTATCTGCTTTGTGGAATTTTCAAAACTTGCTTCTGCGCATGTTAAAGGTAATGAAAACAAATGAAATATTGATATACAATAGTACTCGGTCGATGTGAATGGTACGATTGGATTCAATTATGAATTTTCACGCCAGTTATTCTCAAAATATATATAGTTTTCGTTCACAATAATAAGAAACAGATACACCAAAGTTTTTTTTTGTTATTGTTCGGGCATGAAAATTACCCCTTCTTTTGTCACAAAACTCAACATCTTCGACGCTAATGCAAACTGTACCACACAAAATTTATATTGTTGTCGCCTTCAGAGTTCAATAAGGCAAAATGGAGCCAAGAGCAGCGTTTGATAATAACTACATGGACAGTTGGTACAAATTCCCGTTTCAAATTTCCATATCTGGCGTGTACAGAATTTGCTTTATTGTGGACATGCTTGTGTACACCATCGGGCCAATTTTTCTGTAAAGTTTAAGACGATGATGAGATGGAAATGTTTACAGTCCATTTTTTTCAAGTTTTGACTTAAGAGTTTCTTGTCTATTATAGGCGTGGTTGTGTGAGACTAAGTCAATTTTGAGAAACTTGGTAATAACCGATGAAAGTCTACAGGCAGTACTCGTGGGCGGGAGCATTTCAATACCAGCCAGTTAGAGGAGGCAGGCTCTACTCATTGAAAATATGTATAGTTTATTAAGTCTCTTATGTGTTTCTTCGGATTATGCATGTTCTGGGTGAGGGAGCACAAATCTAGTAAATCCTATCATTGCGGTAGATACAACAACAAAGCTCGTTTAGTTGAGTCCTATGACAAGCCGTTCTGTTTACAAGCCATTCCAAATTTTAAATCATCGGTACTTCAAAGTCATTCACGGTATAATATTTGCGGGAATTCTTCTTCTGAATTCACTCAGATATATATCATCATTTAGTTGTGTTTGTCATTGCTGTCGAAAGGACCGGTTTCACGGGTTTTTCTTAAACTTACCGCTCTCTATAAACTAAAAACAATAATCGGAATGTGGCTTCAAAGGCAAAGCGAAAGATAAAAGTCTACTCACGACAACGATAAGAAGCGCTCGCAAAACAATTGCAAATTATGCATTAAAATATGTTTCGGTTTTTCTAAATGGGAAATTAACTCTCATAGAGACATAGACTATGGCGGTGAGACCAAAAATTGATCAACCTTCCTGGTTTGGTGAAACCTTTACACCTTCACAAAGTTAGAGAAATGATTTTATATGTTTTTCTGATTTTTTTTTTAAATATACATACCATACGCTGCGATGCACGTTCGAGCGTGTAATAAGTGCATATCGACTTGTTATGCTACCGGATATAAAGGAGGGTTTGGTCATTCTAAATCTTTCGTATTACAATAGTACTTATTGTTATTGTTACATTTTCACGGATAATGAATGAAGTTTCTTGTTCATCTGTCCACACACGACAAGCATCATTCACAAGCAAGCATACATAAAGATTTGTCCTTTTGTCATATTATGTGTGAATAAAGGAAGGCATCCCTTGTCTTAACGGAATTTTTTTTATTACTCTGCTATGCTAATCTCTCGCATTTATATTCTTTTTTAAGAAGTTTCATTTTACATATGTATTTATAAGGATGGAAGCATCTTTATCACAGGCTTCATTTCATATATAAAATATATGACTGTAGACAATGCAAATTAGCTTAACGGGATTCGCATACGGATTCTATGCCCTAGCGACGCTAGTGAAACTTCTCCTGCTGATCAAAAATGAGTTTTCTTTTTTCTGGAGGGGAGGATTAAGAAACTTTGCCTTCTGTTTTTGAACAGATTGGATACTTCGACCTGCGAATATGTAGCACTTTGTTTACTAGCAGACAACGAAACAAATATTAAGAATATTCGCGATTTCCGCATATGCCCTTGGTCTCAGTGTATCCCTAGTTAGAAGTTGAAAAAATTGACCCATAATTGGCAACTTTCACTGTCTGATTACATCAGTTGCGGAAGCGCGTCACGATGTCAACTATGTTATTTCTTATGTATAAAGTGTTAAATCGTGAAAGTGTGTATAAGATTCGGGATACACTATTACATAAAGCGCGCAGGAGTTGCGCCTACCAAGGTACGATTTGCGCCTATCAAATCAGCCAACTGTGGCGGATTTAGATTGTCAGTTCGGTGGGGGGGGGACTTACTTTCGTTGTAGCTAGAATCAGTTTTCCGTCGGTAAAAGCATAACGCTTTACCGCTTAGGCACACACCCATTGAACTGCGTTCGTCATCTCCTTATCTCTTTCACTATCCTCACTTCGTTCTGACATGCCCTGCGTGATTCGTCGTTCAAAAAAAAAAAAAAAACAAAAGAAAAAGTTTGTATGGTGATGTAGCAATGTCAGATGTGCTCTCTTACAATTGTTGAATATCCCGACAGTTTCAGTGCCATTGTTTGACATGACAAATTGTATTTGCACGAAAATGCTGCCATATTTCTGTCTTCTTAGCTAAAATTCAAATGAAAAATTGTTACGATCGGCCTCATAAGCATATTTTCGCAATAAGAGGAAAAAAAAGCTAGACATCAATGAAAACTTTTTCTTCCCGAATATTCCCTTAGTTGGCCCAAAAAAAAGAAGAAAAAAAAAAAAAAACCGCTAACAATTAAAAAAGAATCATTTAACTTTCTTGCATTTGCCATCAATCCAAGCGATACCCAAGATTCGGTGTTTACACCCTAAACCACTTGTGGTGCTAGGGTATCTTAAGTTTGTGCGGTTGTACGCAACACACAAAAGACTCAACTTTTACTATATCGATTGATTCCGATTCACTTTCTGAATCAATGTAAGTTTGTCTGTGCATCTGTCCGTCCTTGTTCCTTTTTTCCAGCTTACAGTTGGATTTTGCTGAGATATGGCACAGGTCTTTGACGCAAAGACTGGCGCTTTTGAAAACGATTCGCATCGAATCACTTTTTCAATCGTTTCGCATGGACGGCGTTATTGAAAAAATAGGCGATATATGAATAGGTCCAAGTTGAGGCAGGGTAATGTAGGGTGGGCCGTGACCCACGATGTTCCAGTGTTTTTATTTATTTTTATATATAATCTTGACTAAATATTTAAAATGTAATTTTTCTTTGTATCTTTGTTATTTTTGTTATTTATTCGTTTCTTCTCTAAAATAACATTCAAATTATTTTCTGTTAAGACGTTGTAGTTTATCGTTTAAGTAAAATCATAATAAAACATTGAAATGCAAAAAATCAATGAAAATTTTTTAAATTCCATCACGATTTATCGTTGCAAGAGAGCATTGGGTCGCTGCCTTTTTTATTTATTTACTTTTTTTTCTTTTCATCAATATTATTATTATTATTGTATAGACATATATACACATATAGATTTATGTAAGTGCATGAATGCCTACATAAATATTGCGTTGCCTTATTATGTGCATCGTCTCGGTTAATATGTGTGTACGAATACGTTATAAACAAATAACTGCTTGAACGTGTTTAGAATTTTAAATCAATTACAAAAAATGTCAGGCGGAATTTCGCTTTATGAGAATTTTGCGAATATTACGCAAAAATAAAAACAACAAGATATGTACATAGAAAATTAAAACAAACTAAAAAAATAAAAAAATATTAGAGAAAGAAAAACATTTTTTTTAATTTTACAGTTAGAATTTTAAAGAGATATATGAGGTAGAAATGTTGGCAGTTAATTGTTGCAGGACTTTTGTAAAGACGCACCCACATATGTTGTTTGCTTCTTTTTCAAATAAAACATGAAATAATGAAAATATTTATGAAAATCTTTTGCATTATATGCATTTGTGATTAGCAATGAATTTTCGATCGATTTAAGCATGTCCGTCCGTCCGTTCCTCTGGCGGCTGTAGACATTGGAAGTTCTCTTACACAGGTTGGCATAGATCAAATTAGTCGATGGACATATCGACAGTGCCACGTCAACTGAGACTATCTCTGTTTCTCAAAAGGAATAAAGACTTCATAGCACGACATAATTAACTTTTTTTTTCACAAAATGGAAAAAAATAACCTCAAATAAACATAAAATAACATATCTCCTCTCTTCTGCCCACGTGTGTATCTGAAAAGATTTTGCCTTCAATATTGTATTTGTGAGATTTCTGATAAGAGCCGCAAGAACATTGAGAAACACGAGTCAGAATCACTTGCGTATTGAAGATCGGTCACTACTTGGCCGTTGCTCCAAAACCACAAAATATTATATAATCGTTGTTGGATGAAATATAAATTTTGTCGTTTGTATGCCTGTATTAACCTGGTTGCAAAAGAGAATGGAGTTCTTGCGCCACAACCCACCACAACTGTTTCAATCGACTTATGCAATTGCTCTTTGAAAAGGCAATAGTTAAAGCATTAAAAGGGCCTACAACAAATATCAGGCGATATGAGCTTTAAGATATTTTGAAATAAGATCAGTCTAATTTGTTGCATTTCGCGTTATGCAAGTTCACTTCTTAGCTTAATTTTTAATCTATGTTTATACATAGGCGAAGCGAAGGCGCCGGCACACGTATGGCCAGATGCATAGAACAAACAAGAGCGAGATAAAGCAAGAGTTCATTATTTTCGCGTTGCCATTACCTTTGGCTTTACCGGGTTACCACTTTGCGATATATTACAACCCTAACACATTCAAATGACTAATGGGGTGTTTATCTATTAATGTCATTAAAAGCATTGACTAATATGCTTTTACTTAAATCAATTCGTCCAAAATACATTGCAGTTTATTGTGCATTGTGTTGAAGAGGCGCCCTAAGGTGAATGCGTAAGGTGAAAGATACCTATTGTAG
This sequence comes from Glossina fuscipes, assembly GCF_014805625.2. Lineage (NCBI taxonomy): Eukaryota > Metazoa > Arthropoda > Insecta > Diptera > Glossinidae > Glossina > Glossina fuscipes. Next base: position 18,431,113 of record NW_023998415.1, read on the forward strand.
TGCAATGAGGTAGAGATGACATGTTCGAGTTTAGGAAGGTTTAGGAAGATAGATGAAGAGAATAATCTTGAGGAAACTTGAATAGATTGGAGTACAAGTCACTGCCAGAATAAGGCATTAGGATGGGGTTTCTTAAAAAAAATGTTTAAAGAAGTTCTACATTTGATTGCAAAACAGAGGAAGTCGTTTAGATAGACTTGGTTAAATCAATTCCATTATTCCTGAAGATTAAAAGTGCAAAAATTTATTTAAAGCTTATCGTTAATTACACTGCGATATATTTATAATACGACAAGAGTTCACACAATTGTACGCCAACATTTCGTCTCTATGATAAGTAAGAAGAAACGCAAAAGTAATAAACTCGATGCCATTCAATCTAAAGCGCAGTGATTACATTCGGAAGATATTCCTTTTTTTCTCTCAAATCTATAGGAATTTATTCCATATACGCAGATGTATGAACATAGTTGAAATTACTACACATCTATACAAACTTGTTATCTATATACCGGAGTAAGTGCCTACATACACTTGGATGCAAAAATGTTTATATATACATATTTGCATAGCAATTAATTTAAATAAACAACACATACAAGTCTCTCGGCATGTGTGAATGTGGTCGATTTGTAAGTGTTTGCATTTATATATAATATATATATAATAGTAGATGAATCCATAATATGCTAAAAGCAAATATGCGAAGACGGTACAGACAGATTTGGGTTTGCAAAATGTTTACATGCATACACTCTCACACACATTTGCATTTGCATGTCCAACATATTTATGCTAATATTTCATATTTATGCTAACAAAGTATATGTGAAAGCGTAACGAAGTGGCATCACATTGACAATGCTATCGTTTCATCTAGACTAGGGAAGGCGAAGTTTAAAGTGAAATATTTTCATTTGGATAATTGTTGTAAACACAGAAAATCGATTTTGTATTAATCGGCTTTGAACAGTGTATTTGTGCGAATGCGTGGGTAGTCTGTGCTCGCAGGGGAGAAATCAACTGGGAACTCGTAAATTCAGATGAAGATGTGACGAAATCATATTTATATGAATTTATTTTCAATATAAGATCAGATCGATATCTATTTATAGAAATGTATCGAAATTTTAATTTTTGTTTTCTGATTTTTTCTCTCATTTTTCAGCGGTAAGCGGCTTGCTCGTCCGCAAAATTCTTCCTTCCTAAACTTAACAATTGCAATCTCTAATGCACGTGCAGGTACAATTTCGAGAAAAATTTCTAAGAAACGTTGACCCTAATAATAGAGTTGAGTTTACTTAATCTGGTTAGTCTCTAATGTCAAGGCATAATTATATAAGTGATAAAGAGAATGAGAAAGAGCGGGTCCGATCGATCGATTTAGAATGTGAAATGTGTGCACTTGCAGCCTATCTATGTATTTAAGGAACGTGCAGTTATCCTTTCCAAGATCGCATCGTAAAAGTTGTTTCGACCTCTTAGCAAAATGTTTGATGTGTAACTTGACATAACGTGCCAAACTCGCAAACTTACAGAACAGAAAAATGTATTCTGCGCATATGCTTGAAACATATTTCAATGTAGTACAAATGATCTCATGTTCATTTGATTAGTAGATTGAAGTACATATGTACACTTTCTTCTTATTGTCCGCTTCCCATTAATATATCGGCGGTACTTCTTATTAATTTTGTATATGTACTTTTCTAAAATATTCATTTAAAATATATACCAAACGCTAAGTCATCAAAAAGCATTTCTTCCATATTGTATTAATTTTATAACATCAGCAAAAGTGTTAGTATGAAAAGAATATACATATCTACAAATCGTTGTGTATGCGTATTGCGCATATACTCATGTATTGTCTTCTCTATATTGTACCCACGATAACAATTTAGTAAAAAAAAAAAAAAAAAAAAAAAAAAACAAAATCTTTTTTCTTTTTTTTTTTTCACCCCCCGCCCCCCCATCGTCGAAAGCAATTGAAAATTTGTATTGCATTCCAGTATGGTGAGCAACAGATGTGAATGTAATTATATAATGTTACGTTGTGCGTATGTTTGAGCATCTATATTTATGGTTGGATAGTATGCGCAGTGATATGAACGTATACCATATATAGGATGTGCTATTATGTTATATCTGAGACCAAACTCTAAAAAGCACTTCAAAGTTTCACACTTTTAACAGTTATTTATAGCTGAATAAAATATAGCACATGATAACGCGCTTTTATTGCATGGGAGGAGATTGGGCGAAGACTTCTTAGAATAATTGTTATAAATGTTAAAACATACTTTAAACTAAACTCAAAAGTAACTCAAAAGTATATTGAAAAACTATATTATATTTCATAGTGTGGAAATTTTGAAAATGCTTTGAAAACAGAAGGAAATTTTAAATAAGACAAAGAATATGAGATTCAAGTTAGAAATCGTTTGTGCGAGCAATCGCTGCTCTTACTTCAGATCTATTTTAAAAACGCGACTTATTTTATTAAGAAGTAATAAAGGGTGTGTTTATCGAAGATATTCGGGTACTTAAGTGATTTGTCTTAGTTAAGGATTTTCCACTATATGCTCAGAACATCAACGTGAAAGTAAAAAATTAGTCGATTTGAGGCAGACCCATTTTTTATTATACCACGCGGGTCATAAACGCTCTCTGAATCATTTTCTGAATCGATCAAAGTCTGCCTGCCCATCTTGGTATCTTATGTTCAATCTATAGTTTCTTTTTGACGAAATATGGCACATTTTTTGGTCTAAAGACGAACTCCATTTACAATGGCTCGAAACGGATCACTTGCTCGACCATCATCCATATAAAGCCTTAGTTTGGAAGATCGTTATATGAAGACCTGTATTAAACGAAGTGGTTTAGAGTATTTAGGGATGGGCCGCGTTTTGCACTTGTGTAAGCTGAAATACTATCTGTAACAGGTGGACCAAGAATACCCTCATTAGATATAAGATAGTCATGTGAGCTTTAAAGGTTACATCTTCTTATTTTTTTCCTTTCTCTCTTTATTTAAAACATATTTCTACTTGAAATTACAAAAATGATGCGATATTTTTAGCATAGCTGAAGGCAGTTATGTTTCCAGGCGAACTTGCTTCGATCAGTTCAGGAGTTCTTTTTCAAAATTTATCCGCACGAGTGGCGCACGAAGGAAGAACCGTGATTATCAGGTCAGTGCCCGCGGGTTCAAATCTCAGTGCAGTTTGACAATAGTTGGTTGCAGCTACTGTTGAATGCATAGCACTTACCGGTTGGACGCACACCCACTAAGCTGCGGCCACCGCCGCCACCCTATCCCCCTCTTACTCCTTTCCAACGTCTTCCCGACCATCATTGTGCTGCACGAATAGCAGTCATATCTTGAGTTGTTGGTGATATTAAAAAGAAAAAAGAATTGATTGGACTATGAATAATAACTATTTTCGCTATGGTTAAAGAGTTGATTTTCTTTTTAATTATCACGGACATAAGAAACATTTGAATTAATTTCCGTCTTTCAGATTTCTACTCAATTGCTTTTCTCGTAAAATCACAACGGCTCGACGTGACGCTTGCCATTCGTTGAGAACATCGGTAAACATTATTATTGCAGTTTAATCATTTTGAAATAATGCGAAAGTGTTAGTTTCTTAAGTGAACTTCTTACAGAATCTCAGTGAAGAGTAAAATAAGCTTATTATGAGAATAGATAATCCATCCGAGATAAGATATAAGATAATGCTGTAAGCGAAAATTATTGTAAGTAGATTGGGAGTTATTTGGAGTACGTCCAGAAGACATACGAAGTGCCGTGAAATAGAATAATTTTCCAGCAATAAAAGACGGATGATTTAGTTTCGAGTTGCAAAATTAATCACTAGTTATAAGATAGGAAGAGCGACAGCTGTTTTAAACCGAATCTATGCGTCTTTCTATGTATCAACTTGCTCAAACTATAAGTCGCAAAGCCGATCGTCTCGGTCTCAAAATATCTGGAAATTTTCGATATTCCCTTCCGTGACTTGTTTGTTCATTTGTCTTTCTGTCGTAGGCGCGAATGTTGGAATGCGGATTTATGCCGCAAGCTCTAAATTATTTTCCCAAATACCCCCCCACTCCCGCCACTCCCCCGCCACGCTATAAAAAAAAAAGTTTAAGTCTTCCGAAAGCATACAAATGATTTATGGACAAACAACACTTCTACGGACAAATTTCTGATAATCGATACCCCCGCGCAATTCAACTTGAATACTGGTCCTACTTTTTGGTCACAATACTACATAATTGGATTGATTAACCATTCTATGCCGGGACTATACAAAACTTGATTGAATTTCTGTTATTCTTGGGAGTTCCACAAAAAATAACAATCCTATCACACGTCTATACTATTTAACAGATGGTGCAAAAAAAAAAAAAAAAATGGAATTTGAAAAATTTCCCTCCACAATTATTTTGGAATTGTTCATAAAAATGTTGAGCATTTTTATTGCCCTTCTGGTATGCCTTTACATTCCCAAAATAACAATAAGAGCAACCGAAAAATAGGAGGAAAAACTGAATCATTTACTTAAAAATATCATAAACCGTCGAAATGAATCTCGATGTTTGTTTATTTACATTGAAAAAGTTTCGTACACATGCTAACAACTCCCTATTTCAGATGTGTGACAAGTTTTCCCCCCTAAAAACATTTACTTTAACATGCAACACACAAACACGCATACACAAAAACCACACAGCATAGGCGGAAGCACATAAACTTTGGTCCTCGTAAAACTGAAAAAAATAAGTTTGATGCAATGAAAAGCAGGTTTATGCAAATTTTATAAAATGCGGGCCATTTCTTATTAAATGCTGAAATTATACAAAATTGCTTGAGTTGGAAGCAAGTCAACGCACGTATTATATATATTATCTATATAGCAGGTAAGGAAGCGCGGCGAGAAAATTTACAAATTAATCATTGACTATAATTGGTTGCGATGCCGCATCTGCCACGGAATTTTAATGCAGGCAAGTTAGGCTCTGGATGCTTTTCCCCCCTTTGAAAATCAAAAGGAAATGCGGCGACTTTAAACTACTTACCTTCATCAGTTCAAACATGAAGATAACTCGCCTTGTTTGCAGTATGGCGTGCCAAGGAACACGGAACGACACTCTTTCGAATGCATGTAGCTCGAACAATCGGGCAATGTATTGCTTTCGAAATGTGAAAAGATATCCATATCCGAACATTTCATGGGACACATTTTAGCGGCAAACGGGAGATGATAATCTGTTAAAAACTTTGTCCGTCTTTACTGATCGAAAAGAGGAACCGCTCCAAAAGACTTATTGATGGTCGTTAGTAATAAATTGCGTTATTGCACTGGCGGAAACTGCGTTACTTTCGTCAGAAAAGATTTTTGGATTTATCAAATGCATTGCGAAAACGTTATTAATCTGAGAAGAAGACCGATTTGAAGCTATTTTTTCACCTTATGTGTGTGTTTATATGTATGTTTTTTTTTTTTTTTTTTTTTTTTTTTTTTTTTTTTTATGTGGAAAACCTTAAACAGGCGCCCGTTAGGGCAGTGCGAGACTTAAACCCGCTAAAAACCACCCCTTCTATCCCCTACCCTGTGGCACGACCGTTTAGGTAAACCTTCACAGGGCGGGTAGTCGTTTAGGCACTACTTAAAGGCCTACGTTGACGCTCTTCTTGTCTTTGCTTTCGCATAATGTTTGCGGCGAACATTCCCACCGCCTTCCATATATTCAGGTCGTGCAAAATATTTGTCACAAGATTGTCGGGGAGAGGTAAAACTCCAATTTCCGTCTGTAGTCTCTGTCGTTCGTTATAGTATTTCGGACAGACAAAAACAACGTGTTCAGCGTCTTCGATGCACTTACAAAAACTACAGAATGGGTCCTGTTCTATTCTAAACCTATTCAAATATGACCTAAAGCAGCCATGGCCGCTAATTACCTGTGTCAAATAAAAATCAACCTCACCATGTTGCCTATTTACCCAGGGCCGTAAATCTGGTATGAGTCGTCGATGCGTCCACCTACCCTTACCCGCTCTGCTCCAGCGCTCCTGCCAATCTTCCACTAATCGCTGTTTTGCACGCTGCCTAGCTGCATCAGCCGACAGTCTGTGAAATTCGGCTCTACATAGGCCTTCTTTAGCACGCAGGTCGATTGGCATCATGCCAGCGATGACCAAGGCCGCATCCTCCGACACCGTCCGATATGCGGCGCACACCCTTAGGGCGCATAGCCTGTATGTTTATATGTATGTATATATATATATGCGTGTGTGTGTGTGTGTGTGTGTTTGGATTTTATATGTTAGAGACGAAATGGCCCTTAAGACGAGTTAGGTGCGCTCGCTCAGTGCGACTATAATATAAAATTATTATTATACTTAAAGAACGCGTACCGAAAAACTTTTTCAACACATTTCACATATGTTTCCAGAAACTGTATATTCATAACCACGACGTCAAATTGCATAGCGTTCTACCTTAAAGGAACCTGATGCTGTTTGGTTCTTTATTGTCTACATATGCATATATGTGCAGTGTGCAAGTTATGCCCTAAAAATTATTATGCTGCAAAAAATTCATGAAAAAAAAACGACAAAGAAAAAAAGATCAAAAGCATTTTAACCGCTTTTTGGCTGTGGCTGCTGGTTTTTTTTGTTTTTTTTTTTTGTTATATTCTTAGACTGCGATGTCCCAGAAAATATGCAATATACATATGTAACCAACTACGTAAGTGTGCATGTGCATATAATTTTCTTAATGAAATTTCTCTTGTTTTATTCTCTTTCTACTTTTATTTTGTTACTTCTGAGAACAAATTCCTGATGATTACATTCCTTATGTGAAGTTTATTAATACATAGTATTTATGTGACTTATTTCGAATTTAGCCGTTTTTCTCATAAAATTTCGAAATTTTTGAATTCATATTAAAATCGAAAATTCATGGAAACCCTTCTCTTATAATCTCTTAGTTGTAGACGCAGTTCCTTTCCCTTAACTTTTCTTCTTTTTTTTTTTTTAGACATGTGTAGACCGTAGGAGCAAATGTCATATGAGAATATATATGACATTGTTGTAATATATATCTGCCTCAATATGGAGCAATTGTGCTCTAAACCATTTGCAAAAATTTGCAAATATCGTGAAATAACTGATTAAAAATGATGATAAATTTTTCAGGTTAATCAATAACCTAAGAAGTTTGTTAATAAGTTATATAATTTATGGGATCTCTGAGTTTTTTTTAGCAAGTTTGCCGAGAAAATTTGGTCGCCCATTTCGTTCAGAGGTGGATGCAAAAGCATTAATTCTTTTGTTAAGATCTTACTTATCCATAAAAGTTAGTTGTTTGTAAGCTCAAGTAATTGACGACGTATCTAACGACACCGTGAATTAAGGGTTTAATCATAAATTCTTCCAGTTGTTGCGCGGCTCTTAAATGGTCAGAACATTCTGAAAGTGGCTTACCGTTGATATCTATATGAAGTGCTATATAAAATTTGCTTGTGAATGCTTTGCGTTGGATATTGTGTAGAGGCCTATTACAATGCCTTACGGTGTTCGTATGCGTTATGTATGTTATGTATGTTATGTATGTTCTCTGTATTGCAGCGATGTGTATCCATGTTAAATTACAGTTCACAGCAATAAAATGATTACACTTCTACACCAGAAGAGAGAGACATGCGAATATTTTTACTAAACATATCTTCTTTAGTTTCCAAATACTTTAGCTTAGAATGAGACCTTGGCCGCATTTTCCATCGTTTTATTGCGGCCATACTTACGATCATAATGGAGGCTACATTTTCACACCAACAGTTTCTACTTCTTGGGCGACAGGTCATACTTGGAAATTGACGTAATTCTACCGCTTTCCTAAATCCTAAAAAAGATTTTAAGTGCGCTTCTATAATATATACTGGATCTAATGCTGTTTATAAATATTTAATAAGAGCTTTTTAAAATTTTGTTACAGGCAGCGAGTATTTATGATTAATCTCTGGGTCAGTATGATTTTCTTCTTTTCAATTGTACAATAAATCTTAATTTTAATTGTAACCCCTATCGTTAAAATAAATTAGTATTTATTCAGTTCTCATTTAGTTCGGTCTGTCTTACTCTTTATCATCGTGATGACATCATCAGAAATTTTGTACTGACATTTAAATATGTTAAGCAAAACGCTGTATATTTTGTTCTTAGTTCCAGATGACTTTATTGAAATTTGTTAACAAATCTATAATGAAACGGAAGGGCAGAGAGCGCTTATTAAGCAAATATAAATACAATAGCGTATATGTTTGTATGTATATATGTATATGGCCCACTACGTCGGATAAGGGATGGGCGAATATGAACATGACCTAAATTAGACTGGCAGGATATTGTCAGGATTCAGGCTATTAAATTAAATATGTAGTCGGCAAAAAAAATCGAAATATTTATTTAAAAAACAACTACGCTGTTTATGTATGTAATAAAGCAAATAAAATATTTCCTCAGCTGGTATTTAGGTTTGCAGTCTATATACATTTTATTACTTTTGTGTTTAAGGATAAGCATAAACGCACACATATATACCCACAAAATTGTAACTTAATGACAGCAATGAAATATATTTGTATTTTTGTCGTATACATGTGAGATTTTTTCCACCCTACGCTACTATATCAATCTTAATATATGGATATAAGCAACAATCAGAATGAGATTGAACCCAACCTTTTGTATTACTAAGTGAAGTGTCCGTCTATGGTTTTTGGTGTTCGATATACCGATCGCTATTATTATGAAAATATTCCAATAAACTTTGTTAAATTTCATTTCAAACGCGGATTGAATCCTACCATTTTTGTAATGGCTACCCACATAACCTACAATTTCGAAAAGATCGTGATACGAAAGAAATACAACCATGCGTTATATTGCGGTAAAAATTACCGCTAGATCATACTAAATGTGGATGTGGAAAATTCTAAAACAATTGAATCATTTTAAACTGCAGCCAATAACAGCGGCAATAAGGTTTAATTTCGAATATTATGGATATGGCAAACATTTTTTGTATGTTATAAGGAAATTTGTTGAAGAATTGTATTCGAGGCTTGCGTAATATAGTGTTTTTAACATTCGCCCTCAACCGATTGCATCGGTTTAATATGTTTTTTCTGTTTTTTACTTTTTCATTCAATATTTTTTACGAGGGTTGCTGAAGACAATGAGATTAGTCAGGTCATATAAATGTTTTTATGTGAAGTTCAAGCAGCGAATAGAAAACGTTGGTTATAGTTAGATAAAAAGGGAGAGTATCTTTATATAATCAAATGGTGGGATTGAAAGTAAATATTAGTAAAAAGGCAATGATTTAACAAAATCTACATCACATTTGAGTTGCTATGTAGCTGAATATTATGATTTTTGCAGCAAAAAAAATTTACCTCTCCCTGTGATCAATCCATGTTTAAGCTAGTTTTCATGCATCGCTCCGGTTAGACAGGTACCACTATCAGAAGCAAGAAGAAGTATTTGGATATTTGTAAGATGGATTTTAGTCAGCTCCTTGCATACGAAATTGTTATGACGATAACTAGAAAACGTAACGTTTATCAGTTTGGAAGAACAATTGCTAAGAAAGCATTTAAGCAATACCGTTTCAAATTCACTTTAATGGTCGTTAAAGAAAAATAACAAAATCGAACAGATAATAACATTATAGTGAGCCATGGCCTGCCATCTATAACAATTTGCTTAATACAGTTGTTCATATAAGGACGTTGGGCGTTAGGCGTTATATAGGGGGACTGGTCGAAAAGATGATTCGATCCCATCCGATCCGATCCGATCCGAATCAATTTCAATGGCGTTCATCCTCCTCGTATCAAATATCAATAAAATGTCTCAAATATTGCCGCCATTAGCTTAAATATAAAAAACACATGGACAGACATCACATCCACAGATGTAAATAGAAGGCAGACAAGCAATACCAAAAAGTGCTTCTGAATCGTACATTCAACTTAATATAACTTTCATTTCATGGCATAAAAGTAGTGATAATGCATTTGAAAAAAAAAAAAAAATATATATATATATATATATATATCATATGAACATTTCCAATTCCATCGACATTCAGGAGACTGTTCAAAATGTGAATTTCGTAGCATTTGCTGTAATTCTATGTAGTGCGTGTGAGAAAAGGCGTCTCATTCAATATGACAGAACTGAAATAAGATCAACCCAAGTGATCAAATGTAAATGTTTGATTTCAGTTAAGCTACCATCGGTACGCCAGCCGCTTATAATTGTATCTTATTATTATGTTCATATATTTTATATGAGATGGAATTGCGACAGCTGCTCCTTTCTTCTTCATTTTCTTATTTGTGCTGGCCGATAGTCTCCTCCACTATAAGAATCAATATTTTATCAAGAGAGGAAAGAGCCGGCACACTACAATACACTCGTTACAAATGCACCGAAAAAGGCTTGAGAATTTCCTGAGCTTTGAAAAAATTAGATGGGGATGGATGTTCTTTATATAATTGTTGTATAGATCAGTGTCAGAAATACATACATAGCAGTGTACTCGCAATGTTCTTATGGCCAAAGGGAGAAAAATTTAGAAAATCCGCGATTTTAATATGGTTAGCAGTCAGTGTAGCGAGCATTTCATATTCGGTGCGAGGTGAATGTATAATTTTATTTCTTTCCTTTTAAAAAGGGTGGATATTCTTCACCCCAATGCAGAATATAATTAGAAATGGTCAAAAAATGAGTTAGGCTAAGTTAGATTGACGGCGATGTTTGCTGTATATATGAAATAGCGAATCGTTAGGGAGTTAACTTATAGATATCTTTTTTAAAAAACAATTTCGGTCTAAATCTATTCACAATCTTAATAGGTTGATCAAACGTAGTTAACGTATGTATGTTGGGTAAATTTGGTTTCAAGCTTTTATTATATTTTATGAAATTTTTCTCTTTATCACCGATGAAGTATTAGAGTTGGTATATGAATGTGACGTAAGTCTCGTAACAGAGAGAGAGAGAGAGAGAGAGAGAGAGAGAGAGAGAGAAAAGGCGATATATTATATTTATCACAAGCCTCTGCTTGTGTGCTGTCTTCACTTCAGTTTCTTGCTCGCATAAAAATTTATTATTGGAAATGTTTTTTTTCTTTCAGAGCGGAAAGAAGACTTCGTCACTTCATCACTTTCGATTTCAACTTTAAATAGATATTTTCACTCTACGATGAAGTAAGTTGTGAAGCCCATGTCGTAAATTAAATCAATTTTTGATTGCGTGAGTAGCGGCATTAATTAATCCACGCTTGTTTAACTTGAACAGGAATAACTTTCTCTTTATGAATTTCCTTTTTTTTGTTTTCATATGCCTGTAGCGTATCTATCTAACACATGCTTCTCTAATTAATTAATGCGCAGTAAATAGTAAAGATGGCTAAGAGGTTTTTCCTTTATTGCGGTCAATAGGAAATAAATGTAACGTCAGCGCTACGATATAGATTAAAATAATTTATTTGATAAAAATTAATATTACGCGATCCCGTTTTGCTTCTCTCTCTCCCTCTCGTGCCGGTAGTGAGCTAATTGGGTTAATCGTAGTAATTAAGTATCTTTAAGAAATCTAGAAACCAGATTAAACTGTATTTGGTTATTATGAACTGCTTACAACTAAACTTAAATTAGTCTCTCGTTACGCACACATTTGACTAAGTACTAAGGATTATGAATTTTAATGTGGTAACACCTTTGAAAAACATACAGTTTTAGAAACTTTCTATTAGCTTTACAAAGCAATCGAAATCATTATGAAAAATTCTACGTTTCATACCATTAGCAGTCTATTGCATGTACGCCGAGATATTAGTCTTTATTAAGCGTTAAGATGAAGCGAAGTAATAGGTAAATACTTTAGCACATGAGCAACACATATATTCCGTTGTTATTTTATTTATTCCTTGCCTGTTTTTTTTTTTTTTTTTTTGTGTTATGTTTTTTTTAATGTTATTAAGGACACTTTCCTGCCGCACAGGTTCGGCATATTAATCTCTATTTAGAGATCACTCAATGTCATTTTGGGCATTAAAGCATGGATCCTTTGTCATATGTTCAATGTCTAGAATTACAAAAGGGCCGGGAATATGTTTTTTTTTTTTTTGTTTTTTCAAAACCACCCTTTGAAATGTTCCATTAAATCCGTTGAAAGTCATTGCGATGACTTAAGCGCTCTGATATGTTTACAGCCAATATGTAAAAGCAAAAAAAAAAAAAATTATATTCAGTTGTGAATGAATCTTCTATACCCAACAACTTTATCTTAAAGGAAAACTCAAAGAAAATGATAATTTCTTACTCTAGAATATGAGGTGAACGAGGCGACCATTTGTTTCCATTTTTTGAATGGATTTGGAAATTTGTATTTTTTTATCTGCTATCGTTTGTGTGTAATGAGCAAGAAAATTAGTTTTTTCGACTATTGACAACCGAGATGCTGTCAGTTTACGTTGTACTGGAGGGAGGTCCTTTGATCGATTCGGCCTTTTGTTTGATAGTCACTTGTATGTTTTTGATCAATTTAATATTTTCGTCCAGGAGAATTTTAACCAGAGACTTTATATAGACGGACAGACGGACAGACGGACAGACGGACAGACGGACACAAACCGATAATATATATATGCATAAATATATATGCGTAATAGTGTCCGTGAAGGATGCTTCTAAAGGTTGCAAGCATTTTTTCAATGCGAACACAATCTCTTTTTTCGATGGTGGATGGAAAAATACGTTCATCAAATATATTGAAATATAATACAATAAAATGCAATACAGTGGACATGGCACCAAATATATAAAAAAACAAATAATCCCGTGGTGAATATAGGGAGTATATGCATGCAACATATATAGAATGTAAACATTCTTATGCACATATATATTGTTTTCAAGCCGTGACTGGTTTCAATTAAAATTTACTTTTTTGTATTTCTTTCAAAATATTGTATAAAGAAAGAAGAAATATAGGGTTTATATTTCCCCCTGACTCTTTGCAATATGTCCCAAGTTAAGTGGTCTTTCTTTATCTTTAGCATGTGTTAATTTTGTTGCCCCCTCTGTCCGCATTGTATTTATTACATGAACATTAACAAGTCTCTGTGAATGTATGTCGGGACATGAAGTTATTTTGGCTGCAGTGTTCGGTATATGTGAATATTTTGGTTCCCTTTTTTTTAGTCAAAGTTCCGAGGAAGAAAGCGGCAATGGAATATTCGTTTCAATTTTTACAGTATATTATCTTTTGCATTGGATAGATTCTCGGAAAACTACTTCAACGTAAAATAAACTATGAAGGAGAAAAAACTGATGAGAACTTATGATTGAGAAAAACAATTGAATGCTTTCTTAAGCTAATCCAAACAAATCATGAATTTCTTAGGCTTTCTTTCTATTTGCACTCAATGCCGTTGTTTCTTCCTAAAGATTTCTAACCAACAATTAATAAAAATGGTAAACAAAAGGCTTTACTTTTTTATTTACATCAATATGTATGAATCGTATGAGGGAAGTACGTAACAATTTTTATTGCCCGCAAAAGACATTGTTGCGTTTACAGCATGTGAAGTATGTGACGTCTTCAAAGAACTTTCATCAAGATTTCTTTACTTCAAACTGCTATTCACACACAGTATATGTGAATCCACCAAATATAAAAAATATAAATTCTTATCTTAAACAAGTAAGAACACTATAGTGGGACCGTGCACCAATTCGCTTAATACAGTTCCACATATAAAGACTTTACACAACAAGATGTTATACGAAATGTTAAGGCAAAGCTTCTAAAAACTGATTCGATTCGAATCTTTCAGCCTTTATATTCTTGGGCCACAATATGTCGCGGTGTACCAAACTTCATCAAGGTATCTCAAAAATTGCGACCTGAATGTTGAATACAAGAAAAAGGACAAACCGACGGAAACACAAGCCAGAAGGTGATTCTGAACCGATCGGTATAATGAAGGTTGGAGCTGTCTCAAGTCTTTGTGGGTGTTAAATACATCCGCACAAATTAAATATGCTCTTTTAATACAAGGAGGCATCACGAGTAGGAGGAGGAGGAGGAGGAGGAGCGGAGTCAACAAAGTGCTTATATGTCAACCTATTTTTCCACACTCATTAAATATACCGAAGAGATATTTTCCATTGGTCACGACAAACATTAAAAATGGAAAATTATTGTCGTATACCGTATTTTTGTTGATAGGGTTCGCTCTTGGGACAAAAGATGGTAGTGTATCGATTGCCATTACGATTTCTCCAAAAATTATGATTTCGAATAAATTCACGGACAGACTTCAGGCAGACACTCTAACCCACAGATAGACTGATTGATTCAATTCAGAAATTGATTGTGAAAACGTTAGCATAAATTCGATTGGGATAAATTCTATCTCGTTTTAAATCATTGTGCCCCTATCGTAAGTCGTGTAGGGTATAAAATTTTCATTTGGTAAAATGCGAAATGAATTGATTCACTATGTTTGAATTATCAGGATTCATTTACTCGCGGGGAAATCCTAAAATATGTTATGATAGCGCTTTCCAAACAATGAACATTGCTTACCTTTACTCCCACATTCACATTTGTTCGTATATAGCGAATTGAACGAAAACGAAGCATTAGTTTAATTTTATATCGAACCCAGTATAGAATAGAATACCGTTCGTTAAAACAAATGGAAATCATCAATCAATCATAAACACTTTTCCTGATATTCCATTTGCCGATCCTTGGTAATGTTTTGTATATAAATGAAATGCACGTCGAAGGTTTTCTGTACACAAACAATGTCCATATCACTGTTTATATGTAAAAGTAGAATCTGTTTTATATATCCTACCTGCCACTTAAGTCATGTATCCTTGTTTTTGACACGTTTTATTTTATATGAATTCATTAGAAAAATAAGCGAAGTCTTTCCATATTGAGTTTAGAAAGAAAACAGAGAACATCATATCACACAATAACAACCTCAGGGTTTTTTTTCTAGCGCGCATGTTTTATATCTCATAATACAATTTTCAATTATACGTTTCCCCAACTGTCACATATTATTATTTTTGTTTCTTTTCTTTTTTTTTTTTTTGTATTTCCACTTAATTGAATTGTAGAAATACGTCTTTGAATTGATCGAATGAAAACAAAATTGATAGGCAATGTTAATGGGTTCTAGTCGCTCCCCAAATGTGCTCGAAGTGAAAATGAAAAAGCGATTGGCAAAGCCAAGCAAAGGCTTTATCGTAACAATAGGAATTATGAGAAAAATCAAGTTATCAACCAAAAAGATCAATTGCGACTTCTGGAATAACATAAAACATACATGCGCACGCATTCGCATACATACGCACAGCTAGAAAGTTCAATAACCTCTTTGCTCTAATTAAAAATCATTTTCATTCTCATTTTTATTTTCTATTAAAACAATTATGCACAATATTGCACGCGTTCGTCTAATAGACATATAAGTAATAAAAAATTTTTTCACGCACACTCGTAGATAAAAAGAAATATTTTTCTTTATTAAGCCCTTAAATCATTTAAATAATATGCGTTATAGCAAGACCATGAAGTAATACATTCAAATCAAATATTTTTATGCCTATCGCCGAAGATTGCCGGTACATTCGTCTTATCAAAATGATTGCAACACCCAGAAGGACTCTTCAAAGTGATTTGGTCAGTCCATGCTAAAGGTTGAATAAGATGAGAAATATTAAAAGTTTTTGAACGCTATGTGATAGACACGGATTGGTATTGGAAATGAGACGAATCGATAAAAGTTGCAAACACAAAGGAATAACGCTTTACCAGGCGAGCACGCATCTCCCCGGACTGTGACTACACTCTCTCTCTCTCTGTCTACCTCTCTCTCTGTCTAACTCTCTCTCTCTCTCTCTCTCTCTCTCTTTCTCCGCACTTCTCTCTCACTGAACGTCATGAACGTGTGGTCATCGCACGTGTAGATGGCACCTCCTTGCTGATAGGCCATAAAAAACTAATAACATAATATAACAAATAGGTCATGGGACGCGTCTATAGCCAGTAATAACATAAATTGAGAATCTTACTGCGTTTAATAGCGAAAAAACTTAGGCTTTTTGTTTATTACGTTACAATGATAAGCATTCTTGACACGTTTTCTCTGACCAACAAGTAACTATATATATAAAAAAGGATTTAAAAAATTAGCCACCACTGGCCTTTTATATTGTAGAGTAAAGAGAAAGTTCATTCATTTCGCCCACAAAATTGATGAGATTAGGAGATTCAATCATAGCCGAACATAATATCCTCACTTGATCTTCAGGCATTTGGCGAAGACAGCTGATCCATCGCCGAAAGATGTCTCAAATTCTTTATTGTTTTCGTATATAAGTATGTTAAGTAATCGAATATGTATGTAACACAGATACAATATCCTTTAATTTCTTTATTCAGTTTTATTTGTGTAATCTGTGGATTGAATGGCACTATAATTTCGATTAAGGAAGCAAATCTACTCCGTTAAGAATCATAATTGCTTCGATCAGTAGTTTGTTATATAATATATTCTAAAATAAAACAAAATCGCTCCATCCAAATAATTAAAGTGAAGGAGAGTAAGAAAGCCAACTAAAGTACTATCCAGTAGGGTAATAATTGAAATAATGAAAGTCCATAAAACTAATTTATAGTAGTAGATCTAGGTCACTAGATCTTGTAAGAAAGTTCGAATTAATAACCATTCCACACAAGTCAAGCAAGGTTAATTCTTCTAACAAGCAACAGATCTGGCGGCTATCATCCAAGTACAAAAACCGTATACAGCTACGTGGAAACAATTATATAAGAAGCGGTTTTAATTTGTATATCCCTAAAAATATTTACACAAAGATGTAATAAGATTAGATCGAAACAGATACGAAGACGGTTCAACAAGTTTTTGAAAGTACAAGTTAGTGCATATCCTGTTATCAATAATAAGAACGGAATAGCAAGAACTCACATATGATTGGTAATTAACAGCGCTACTGCTAACTACTGTTTAGTAACAGAGGCATTTAAAGTCCACTAGATATCTATTAAGTTTTATTTTGACAAATTCTTAAGCGCTCTTGTTATCTGCGTCCCTCCCGTAAGACGTAAAGAGAAGTGAAACTCTTTCTACTTCGTATTCTTCAAGGAACATCTAAAGACGAAAGTCTATGCGTCTATGCTTTTTGATTTTTAACTTAGAGATGAAAACTCGTAGGTCGTTATAAAAATATATATACAATGAAGTATCTACATAATCTTGTAGTCAATTAAAACTCTATTCATACATAGTTGAAGAATGATGTTAGGCATTGAGAAAGCTTAGAACAAAATCAAATTGTTGTTGATATTAATGCGAAACTCGGCGGGGATCATGCATTTAAGTTAAATGCTGGGTACTGAAAATTCGTCCTAAAGCGAACGTATATTTCTTTTTTAACGTCCGATCTGTCAATAATTGATGAAACTCAAATGAGAAGGGTGTAGAGACATAAAAATTGCTAATTTATTTTTATACGCATATGCACACATATAGGGGATAATTATTATTATTTGTATTATTTCATTGTAGTTAAGAGGCTCAGAAAAGGAAATTTATAATTAATGCCGCAGCTATTGTGGTATTTTCCTTCAATAATTATACCCTACATCACTTTTGGCATAGGGTACATTAAGTTTGTATCGACGTACGTAACACCCAGAATATCTTACCACTTTTTATTATATCGATCGATTCAGGATCATATTGCTTGTCGAAGTTTGTCTGTTCGCCTATCCGCTACTGTCTGTCCATGTATTTTGAAGAAATCTGATACATTGACTTGCCGTGACGCAGGGACAAACACAGTTGAGAACGATTCGAATCGGAACACTTTTTCGACCATAAAACTTCTTCTCAGAATTTTCTGACAAAGCTCGCGAAGTAATTACACTTCGATATACTAAAAGGATACGAAACATTTGGCTTAGTTGTGGTTTTTACACGAACCCATTTTCATATAATTGTTCCTACGAATATTGGGTCTTTATATGATGAAAAGATACAGTTTTTAATATTTCTTGATGAAAATTGGTTTACAATTTGACATAAAAATTAAGTAGACCAGATTTCAAATACATGGGTCTATTGCTTGGTTTCCCACTCCATATTTCTCATGAATAGTAAGCCTTTTAGAAGAAGATTCAATTTTTAAGATATTATGAAGAAAATTAGTCTATAGTAGCAAACTAACCAAAACAATTAACAGTAGGGAATTCGGATCGCATAGCTGTATTTTTTTTGACTTTAACATAGATAATCGTTATTATGAATAACAAGCCCCTATATGGGAAGAAAGTCTAATTTCTAGTATCCTACGACCAAAATTGAAAAGTGATAGAATTTTTTTTTAACTGAAGTTTGCTAAATTTCGATCAAGTCGTGTAATGTTTCGAGCATCCGCCAATATGCGGGCTTTCATGAAAAGTATGCCTTCGCCTGAAAATAATGTGTTATGTTTGGTCCAATATTACCAAAAAACATGTGAATAACTGCAATAGGCGAGACGGTATAGGGTATCTAATAATAAGCCTTGCCCGACCATAATATTCTTATTTGTTTTTAATTAATTAATTGATATAATTGAAAAAAAATGTGTTTTCTGTATATGTAGACATGTACAGACTGCTACGCTTTCCATAATAAAAAATGAGATGAGTTTATAAAAACATATTATTAACGTTGATTGAATCAGAGATAAGCGTTCGATGTGTTCAATTGATTTCAAGAGCACTTTTGAATTCATACCTGATGGCTGCTTCGAGGATACAATTGCTTGCTTCGGAAAAATGTATTGTAGTTGCCAAATGTGATAGGGAGTTCACTACAATCATTTTCAAACTTTATCTCTACTTATCAGGCCGGCATATATATGCATTGACTTTTGGCTTTCCATTATTCTAATTTCTAAGGCAGAGTTTCTTTCACCAATGGACACACAGAGATAGTCGTACAGACTTACAATATTAAGATGGAACGTATCCGTTTAAAGATATATGTTACGACATCTCTAAAATCCGCTAATACTTCGAAGGTGAATGAAAAAAACACACTAGAAAAGAGAAAGAAAAAATGTTAACAGAAAAGCTATATGGGCTCTAAGTATAACTAATATTCAATGCAAAGGTTATTCCATAGAAATCGTTCAGTTTTTGCTGTTTATTAAACGTAGGCCAGTTGCTCCACACTACTTATGGTATATTGTGTATAAGCATTTTTATAGTTTTCGTAAATGGTTGTAACAATTGTAGACCAATATCTGTCGTGGACTTGATGGGTTGGGTTTGGTTTAAAACTATTTCGATGACCATCAGCTTTGGATTTATAAGCAAGAATCCACTTTCTTATATCAAGCGAATGTAATCGTGATGAAGGACGGATGGACTAACAGAGGGACGTTAATATGCTCAAATGTACAAACAGAAGGATAAATCTAGCTTACACCAAGATAAGAATAGAAAAGATTGCCGGAGGAGAAGCCTGTGAGTATGTATTTCTATTAAGAGGTAAAAATTCCAAAACTTATGATTCTAAGAAAGCGAGCACGAGCAAGTATGCCGCTAAAATAAACAAAGTCGTGTTCTACTTATCCCAATGTGTATATGTTGGCAGTCGGCTATAAAGTAAGAAACTCAAAAGATATTTTTGCTAAGATGTTTTATGTTAAGAGTTAGTTAATTAATTAGCAGAGCTCGCATGATATGTTATTTAAAAGGAACAGAACTTAAAATGAATGAATAAAATGGATACCATTGAGAAAATATATGATATTCACATAAAATTTAATTTTCTTAAGTGATGGTCTGACACTGGCAAATGCTATTATTCTAAATCGTGTTGTTTATGCTCCGATTCTTAAGATACTCCTGATAGTCTATAATATGTAATGAAGGAAAACTGATATTTTCCGAAACTTTTTTCTCTTTTCCAACTATTGTGTATTTCTAACGATTGGGTGAAAAAAGGTTTCGCAAAATTGTACGTAAAATGAACAGGAGAAGAAGAAATACTGGTGACCCGAATTAAAATTTTTACGCTGTAATAAATATACATATATATAGCATATATATATACATATATATATATATATATATAGCATATATATAGCATAACTGCCGGAAAGATTTTGCTTACCTGACCAAAGCCAATTATTCTCCATTTAGAGCAATTATCTATTTTTGCCTTGCAGAGTAATGTACTTAGGAAAAAAAGAAAACGAATTGTATATAAAAATAACAAAATTAAATGGATAAATCTTCTTAATTACTTTATGCTTTTTTCATGAAAAATTACTCTGCTCTCACTAGTCAGAGTCTTCCAACACAATCCATTAAACGTTAGTACACATTGGTTGGAAAAACGTTCGTTTAAATTCGAAACTTACGTCTTTATGTTCGTTCGGCATGGTCTTGCATGTGAGATAACGAGTGTGTGCGTCTAGATGAGAACACACGTGTATTTAATGGTTTTAGCTTTGGGTGTTAACCAAATGTCTGTATAAAAGCCAACTCGACTTACTTTGTAACAAAATCATTTGCACATTTCATTAATTAACATGAAGTGCATATATATATATATATATATAGAGGTATGCGTGAGTGTTTCTATATGCCTGTTTAGATGAGAATGACAGCTACAAAACTAACACCAAGTAAGGATCATGTAAAATATATGTATGTATATGGATATATATATATATATATGTACCTATATGTATATGTACACATATATCTATATAGATGTATACACATATAAATATATGTATAGAGAGAGAGAAAGAACAAGAAAGTGAAAGAATAGCATGTATTTCTCAAAATCATTTCAATAGCACGTATGACCATAGCAAACTTTTTTCAGATCCCACTCCACTTACTACATATTACATAACTTTTGTACGGATGCATATAAAACTAAGAACGACTTAAGGGACATTCACCTTATATTATATCAAGCCACTCTAAATTATTTTCTGAATCAATTTTAGTATGTCTGTCCGTCCGTTCATCTAACTGCCAATCCTTCACATATTTTTCCTTATACATTTGAGGTCAACCTACGGACGGAAAATGAAGTTTTGTTCCAAGGACGAACGTTGAACGCTGTTGAAAATGTATTTGGATCAGAGTATATTCAATACCGCGTCTCACATAAGGCTTAACCTCCAAAAAAAAAAACTTTATATGAACAAAATTTTCCATTATTAATATATCTGAATACAAATGAAAAATATTATTTTTGGAAATTAAATGTGGATGGGAAAAATTTGACTGGGATTGTTAGGCGATTTTTTCAAATCCCCTTTCGCGTAAACTTTCCTATAAAAAAAAAAGTACTTAAGGGTCATATAATATTTTTAATTCTAAACTTATAGCAAAACAAAGTATAAAAAGTAGAAAGAAACGGTTTGGCTATTTTGTGCTCAAAGATTTGATATGTAAATGTACTGTAGCGTATGGATTTCGTTAGTCTATTTTTCCCGCCACCTCCCCTCCCTATAAAGGTTCTTATCAAAAATAGGTCTTCTAAATGGCAACATGAATTAATTTTCGATATTTGATATTATGACGAAGAGAAGCGACGAGTTGTACGAGGCAATGTGATCGGCCTTTTCTGACTATCACTATTTAATTTTTGTTCGTTTTTTTTTTTTAAATTTTACTTGAGCTCTCAGATATTTAAGAGTATTTTGAAGCCGAGTAATCTTAAAGCGTGCGGGTGTGGCCCGTATACTAGATAACGCACAACTTCTTATCTATTTAATGGCGAACAAAAGCAAGGATTCCTGTTGTAGTGTGATTGCGTATCGTTGTTATGCAACCACTTTGAAGTGTGACAGAATTTGGCAAATTCAGCATAATTCTTTTGCAAAAAGAGAAACGAGAATTATTTATGTCACACTTCAACTCGCTGAAAATTGCAATTGCAATTTCGTAGTGCAATACGACGCTAAGTGCCCTAATGAAAATAAACCGTAGCAATTATTATTTGCTTACGCTAGCATTAAGGTATCTGTAAAATATAGTATAAATAGCTATACCAAAACTTAATAAAGTCAATTGTCAAAAAGCTATTCGCTTAAACTGATAGGCGTTCCATCCGCCTAAAATTATAGCCAGGGACTACTTCTAACCGATCTTGGTATTGGCGCTGAAAGAGGCAGATTGACTTGGCGGACTGAAGCCGAGCAGTGAGGAAACAAATCCTTAACACAAAATAAAACGTCCTTGCATGGCGATAATATAAAATATGAAATCATGGCGATTTTGTAGTAAGATACAATTTATTACATTGCATTCAGTTCTTTTAAAAGGTTATTCACGCGTTATAAGTCAGTTGTACCTTAACCTATCTATACAATTAAATTAAGTGCCGCTAGCTTCGAACTATATTTCGCAAATTATTTCTCCGCAACACAATGAAACGGTTGCCATTCACAGACATAATGACATTGTGATGAGGTCTGTGGTCCGTCACGCTTTTTCTACTGAATGACGTATATCCAACGACATATACTGTGGCCCTGTGCTATTTTATCTATTTTATGTAAGACGTTTGAAAGATTAATGTAAAGTCTAAATTTTACCTTTTATTGGACGGGAACGACTCCTTATATGCGAATTAGTTCGGTTTTCGTTGTAAATCATTATGTGGCGACATCATTAAGGACAATGATGTGATGGAAATTTGACCAAGGAATGCAGTCAGTTGCAGTATTCGTTGATGATTCGTAAATAATGTTTAATTCTTTTGTTGTTGTAAATAACGTTTAATTCATCTACCGTAAAGTAATTAAACACTGCAGGTGCTTCATCCTGTTGGGTAATTTTAAATATTCTTGCCTCCCTGGAAAATGTCAACATATTCTCACTGAATCTTTTTAGCCGTCTTCCATTAGACTCATTTCTTGGATTTCTCCTACTTTTGTCTTATCTGATGATGATATGTAAACTCCGATCCGAATCTATTCGTATTTTCTCTTGCCAAATTTAATGATGATTTGAAGAGAGAATTGCTGCGTCCGCATATTTATGATTTAGGGTTAATTTTGAATAAAATGCATTTTTATTCGTACTCGCTTAACTACTGCTTAGCACTTATGGATACACTTAGGAAGTATGCGGTATGCGAAATGGTGCAGTGGACCTTGCCGTCTTATAAGAAACTGTTCCCCGTATATTATGCTCGCTGTAACAAGTGAATCGTATACATGCCTCGAGAATGCATTTTTTAGCTGCGAAAGTCGTTTCCTGCTCAGTATATGCAAATGTGAGCATAAAACATATTTTCTAAGCATTATTGAAAATACGTACATTTTTTAGTGCATTTTAAAGATGTTTTTAAATTATTCATTTTTGTTATTGTCATTTTTGTTTTATTTATTTATTTATTTTTTTTTTTCATTTAATAAATAAAATTATTTTCATTATTTTTTGTTTTTAATTCATTTAATAAATTGTGGAAGAGTTCTAGTTATGGGAGACATATAAAAAGTCTTTTGCACGTTTAACAGCATTTTGCATATTTTATTTCGAATTGTAATTTACTTTGAGAAAAAAAGTAGAAATAAAAAAAACACAAAAACGACACAATAGAAAAGTCAGGCATTTTGACTTAAAGGATATGCATTTCACTTACTATGCTGGTAAACCAGTGCTAGGTGTCTTTACATATAAATCTATATAATATGTATGTACATACATACCCAACTCAATTCTTACACGGTAGAGACGTTCGTAAGAAGAGCGTACAAAAAAACAAAAAAAAAAAAAAAAACCGAGTGTTCCACAATTTCAAAAAAACTTGAAATATTTTCCCAGGAAAACGTGCAAAAAAAGTAAAAATGTAAATCCATTTTGCTTGCATACATAAAACAAAAATAATTCGTTTGTATTACAAAAAATTAGCATTAGGGTACAGAGAAAGTTCAGACAATAACTACAACATGTTATATAAAAATTGTCGTCAACATAAACTATATCGGGAATCTCATCACCGAATTAGGAAAAAAAAAACCTTCATTTGAACACAAATTTTTTTTTTGAAATTATTTATTGCACCCTACGAACAGAACGCGATCATACAAGATAAGTGTCGTGTCGCATAATTCGTGTGCTTCTCATACTGAAAGCTTCAAGTTCAAGTCCTTAAGTAAACCAAGTCACTAACACATGTGTAGGCATAAATTGACCGACTTCTATCTATATTCTCCTCAATTGTATTTTATTTCTGTAAACATTAGTTTCGATAAGACAATCAATCTCAAAATTAAAAAGGTGAAAAAAAATTTTTTTTTTTTTTGGGGATTCATGCTGGAACCAAAAAATTTAAGTAAAAGAGTGTACTTGTACTTATTGGTGAATCGTTTTATTTCGAAATCAGGTAGAAAAAATATCGTGTAAAAAAAGAGTTGGTTGTAAACATATCTATACATTTATTTATATATATCTATACATGTGTTTATATGAAGAGTATTAGTTTGTTCGAAAAGTCATTTCGTTCTTTCTCAACAGCGGATTCAATTGCATTTCTTCCGTCAGGTTGGCACTTAAGTCGCATTTTAATTATGTATTTTAAGGGGTAACATAGGCCATAGACTTGTTTTTGAAAAAATTTGCTTGATTCCGTGAAATAGTTTTTGCTTAGCATTGCTCATCAGCAATGGAAAGTCGAAAACAGCAATTTCCGGCATATTTTACTTCTTACAATCGACAAAGGAAAAATGTTATTCAACCAAGGAAACAATGATTAAAGATGTATGAAGCAGATGTTTTGGGCAGAAGGGCGGTGCCAAAATTGGTTTACAAAATTTCGTTCCGACAATTTTCATGTTGAAGATGTACCACATTCTTTAAGGCCTTTTGAGGCTGATGAAGGCCAAGGCGACTTACTGATCAAGACCACGAACAACAATTTGTATCTTGACCATTCAAAATAATATATTTATCAATTGCAAGAGAAAACCTTCTTTCATTTCGACCAAAAAAATTAAATGACTTACCGAATAATCCAATATATATATATATATATATATATGTATATATGTGCACTCATATTCCTATGGGAAGTGTTACAAAAGAGATGAAAAATAGGGAAAGCAAAAGAAAAAATTTCACTCTTTTCTTTTTGTTTTATTTCCTGTAAGTCAATGAAGTGTAACAAAGTGTAATATTTCTCTAAAGTATACTTTTATTGAAATCGTATATCCTGTAAAAATATAAAAAATACATTTGCGAATGGTAGTCAATAGGAGTTTTATATCAATGATAAAACGTTAAAAGGAATACAAAAAAGAAAGAGACAGAGAGCCCTATTCATCGTGGAACAAACACTGGAGGCTGGAGCATCTCAGCCAAGCGCCATAAGAACAGTTAAACGTTATGTTATATGTGAGTGAGTCAATCCACCAAACTGATGAGTTTTTATGGTCAGCCTGATCCTGACGTATCATTTCATCAATTTCAATATTTTTAAAATTTTTTCCTTTTTTTTAAGCGTATTAAGGCTAATTTTCTAACTTCTTCGAAAACTATTAACGATAAACGATTTTCATGCAAACTTTTAATTAGATGAGAAAATATTATTAGCCTTACAGCAGTGTTTTGAGGAACATTGCACAAACGTCACAACTCTTAAGGTGATCATAAATATTTCTTGCTCTTTTTCTTTGGTTTTCGTGTCCTAACGAGATTTTGCTGAGCTTATTCATTCGGCAAGCCAAGGTTGAGACACAAATTTAAAAGAACCCTAAAAACGAAACACACAAGACCGTTAATTTGCTCAGGTAAATAAATTCTGAAACTAAAGTCTTGAAGAGCTAGCATCATTTTTATTGAAAGCTCTACCGCACTTGAGATTTGAACCCACGACCATTGAGTTGTTAACCGATATCCATTGCCTACTCGACCACTCAGGCGTATGACATGAAAATATTTTGTAATTGTTTTTCAAAAAAAGAAAAAAATAAAAAATAAAAAAAAGATCCTCTCAGCAGTTATTTTCTGTTAGGTGAAAGCGTTTTACCAATTAAAATTTTCAGCCATAGACTCAAGAAACGATCTGCAAAGTATTGCGTATGCGGGTAACGTTTCTAGTTGAAGGAGAAGCAGAAGAACGTGTACAGTTTTTTTTATAAAAACTCTCGATCACATATCCCCCTCTTTTTGCAATATCTACAACGGACTGCTGTCTGCTGCACTTGCTGTATATAAACATAGAAAGCAAGTCTTTAATGTTATAATATTGAAACAATTTACTTGTTTAGGGGTATAAATGGTAGTAGTACGTAGTAGAAATGTATAAACATAGAAGTGAAAAAATGCTATAATAGTATTGAAACAATTTACTTATCTAGGAGTATCAATATTAGCGAATATTTAGATATATATATGGAGAGCGACTGACTGACTACTCAATCCGGCAGCCCCTAAATCCATAGTTTGTACATTTATTTAAAAACTATATACACAATAAATAAATAAAAAGATTTAAGAAGCATCCAAAGTAGCTAATACTTGAACTGTTTATTGTAAATACTTGAATAAGGCGTAGATAATGGATTCGTCTATGTAGATATTATTCATACATCGTTGACACGATACTAGTTAAACAAGGTGTAGTATATTGCTAGCCGCTAGAACCGAATGAAACCATTGCTGCATTCGATGTGTCTATCGAAGTCAGTTGGACCCAATTGAACGATGTATTGGTGCAAAAATACCAGCAAATATCAGCGACTAAAATACGCAAAGTCATACTGTTGCATGACAACGCTCGGCCATACGTTGCAAGAGTTTTTCACGGGTTTTCACAGTGTTGCAGCTTGAGCGGGAAGTTCTGCCACAATCAGCATACACACCAGACATGGCGCCGTTTGACAACCACTTGTCCAGATCGATGCAGCGTCGTTTGGCTGACATGCGGTTTCGCAAACTTGAAGAAGTAAACGGATCGATGATTGGAAAGGTGGGAAAATTTGTACCAACTTTTCTCAATAAATGCCTTTTTGAAATGAAAAAATGACCGAAATTTTTGCAAGCATCTAATAAATGGAAATAATTACTCGATTATCTAAGTGCTTTCCTCATTGGCTTCGTGTATATGCATGTGGATATGCTTAAATTATTTCAGAACTTGATGCTGGTTAAGAATATGTATGCTTTATGCGCACTGCGAGGCTTCTTTTTTCATGTCGCAAAAGTTTTGAAAAACTGAGCGTACACTACATCCTTCGGTTTCTATCATATTCGATATTTCGTTATTAATATCACGTATATAAGCAGCTTATAGCAGAAATTTAACATTCCATCCATTCATATTTTTATGTTTATATCTGTTTTGAAAGAAAGTGAGGTCGTTGTCCTTAAATAGGTACCTTCTGGCTTAAGGATAATTTCAATATGTTGGTTCGATTTTAATATATTCCTTCTTCTGTTTTCTTTCTTGTTTGTTTGATTGTTTGTTTGCTAGTTTGCGAGTAAATCTTTAATCTATATAAAAGAGGAGACATTTTGAAGCGAGCGCAATATTAAACTTTATGTTCTGTTACTGCTTAACTCTTTTTTTTTTTTTTTTTTTTTTTTTTTTGATTCTAGGTCTTGTCCGGTTTATCCTTTCGTGTTAAATCGAATGTGCAATTGACATTTATCATTTCCGGTTGCTAAGTAAAGACATATATTGAGACACACGCACTTACTCATGGATTGAAGTTAACAAGCAAGCAAGTTAGTATAACCACAGCAGCATGACAGCCTTCATATTTTATAATATTGACCAGGCAGCTTAGCTACTGATGCATAAATACGGCCTAGTTTACATAACTCTCAGTGGATAGAGTTGTATATGATTGACAGTACAGAACGGTAAAAAGTTGTACTGACTTCCTTATTTTTTTTCTTTTTTTCTTATTATTATTGTTGTTGTTGTTGTTGTTGTTGGTGTTGTTGCTTTTGCTACTATATTCTCTTCTTTTTCTTCCTGCTATGAAATAAGAATATAGTAAAATTGCAATGACCTCATCATGATGTTTATTGAACTTTGTTTGTACTTATATACATATATACTTAATAAGGATGATACATATATATATATATATATATATACGTATTTGTGTTTATATATATGTAAGTGCGCAAGAGACCCAGACGCACACTGGCAATAGATATACTGCAGTACTGGTTTCGATGGCGATGCTGGTGAACGATATAACTGGAAATTTATATATCACTTAAACGCAAACAGAAAACTGGAGAACTTTAGTAGACGAGCACTATAAACAAATACACTGAAAGATCTTAAAATAGGCACACGTCATGGTGTAATAATAATTTAAGTCGAACTATCTGCTGCCTTCTTCTTTTCATTTTTTTTTTTTTTTTTTTTTTTTTTTTGCGACTTTAAAAAGATTATCTTCCTTGCCTATTATAAGCAGACTAAATGAGATCCTAGGATCCCTTGTTAAATTTCCTTGTTAAATTTTAATATAAAATGAAAGGGAGAGAGGTACGATTCATTTTAATTGAAAAAGTTTCAATTGTGAAAAATTAATTTCTTAATAGGTTTTCCCAAATACAGCAATTGAAGTGATGTTGTTGCTTATATAGATTAGGCTAAGCGCTTGTTAAGCGCTAAGGTTTTCTGGAAATCAATATTAAACACATACTTTCAGAACAAACATGAAACATTCTCGTTTTTCTTCAAAATCAACAAGAAATTCAATCCCGTTTAAGCAAAATGTTCATCAATATTTCATTACGAAAGCTTCATCCAAGCCAAACTCAAATTTATATCCCATATTGCGGGTGTGTGTGTGTGCTTATCCCATTTCTTGTTGAAGCTTCTTCAATTTTTAGCTCCTAATATGTTTAATACTAATGCAACACGAAAGTGTAAGCAGTAAATAGCATAAGAAGTAAGATGACTATGACTATGAGATTATTAAGTGGGAATATTAGTAATTGGGCAAAATTTGCATCCGGAAGTTTGCGATACTTTCACGGCCTTGTTTTAAAAGAGAATTTTAGATATTCATCGCCATCGCGATATGTAATGTTAATAGGGTAGCTTAAGACGTCGTTTAGCCGGCCAAAGAAACGAATCATTGAAAATCAAATTCGATCAACAGACCATTCTTAACCCTAAGTAATCAAGATTATTTCAGTCTGACCTGACATGACTTGACAAGGGTAATGGTTTTGGTTTTTATTACGTTAAAAGCTTTTTAAGTATTGCGTAATGCAAATCTTAAGTAATGTCTAAAAGAGAAGAAATAAATTAATGAATTTTTTTTCACTAAAAACGAAGGTATTTTATTAGAAGTTCTTTTAAAATTGAGATTAAGATTATCGATTATCGATAGGATTACCGTGTCAAAGATTTGCTCGAATTATATTTTCCACAAAATTCTTACGAAATCTTGCATTCTTGCATAATCTATTTGCGAAAGATCAAAATTGTAAATAATATTTAATCGCAAATAATATAATTAAAAATAAACAAATGTAATAACTTTTCAAAGTATTCGATGTCACGCTAAAGGGATAACGATTGTTGCATAAAAAGGGTAATTAAATCATCACACGATCAAAGACATTTTATAGTGTCTACTAACTAACTAATTAAAGTCTAATTTAAAAATATTGTCCATGTTTTTTTGGTAATTGGTGCTAGGAAGAACACTAGTTTTGTTTCCCTACATAATATCGAGTAGCATGCATTACACATCCGACAAAACACATATACTTGCATATAAGTATGCATATGTCTTCTTAAGCAATCAGACATTTTTAGACGATTAAGCTCGAAAGAAAAGAGCCAAACAATTTGCTTGCGATGTGTATTCCTGAATCGATCTGACGAATCGATCTCAAAAGTAAACTTGATCCACCCAAAAATTCGTCTGCAAATTTTTCGAAAAATAATGAAACAATTTTGATAAAATAGAAAAAAAGTGCTCAGTGGTAAGTAATAAAAACGATTCCCATTTCTATTGCCTTATCATGGCCTTGAAATGCTCTTACAGAAGAAATGTACGATCACGTCTATCGCTATTAAATAAACTACAATTCAGAGAACCATCAGCGCCTGTCAAAGAAACTATCGGCGCCTGCGTTTGTACATGTGTCCGTGTCTTTACGAGTGTAAGAGTTGGGTTGGCAAAATGCTAAGAATTTCAGTTAATTAAATACACCTCTCAGTGACTTAATCTTATTGTGCAAAAAGAATAGCAAACGCCGTTTACTTAGCTTAATTGGAAAATTAGCGAATATTTATCCCTGACTATGTATATGTTAAGTTGACCAAAAAATTTTTTCCGTTCTTCTCCGACAACAGGTTAAAATAACTGTTTGCAGGTAGCTTTGCAGGTAGATAGATAATTAGGCTTAAAAGTGTACAGTCAAACCTGTTTTTGTGCGGTACTTTTTTTTATGCGCTTTTTTTTTGTGCGATTCTTTTTGTGCGATTTTTTTTTTGTGCGGTATATGAATATCGACACATTGAATTTCGCCGAGAGGTTAGGTCAATCTGAACTGTGTTGGCATCACTTTTTTTGCTATCAGTGTGTATGTACACATTGCAACAGCCATTTTCAATAACTTAACAGATCATGAAGACGGACAAGAAGAACCGGAATCTATTACAGCGGATAATATATATGCAGGGATCCAGCTTTGCAGCAAATTGGAAAAGCATTTTCTTAAAATAGATAACAATTCTCA
Source organism: Glossina fuscipes (assembly GCF_014805625.2). Lineage (NCBI taxonomy): Eukaryota > Metazoa > Arthropoda > Insecta > Diptera > Glossinidae > Glossina > Glossina fuscipes. The sequence goes on from NW_023998415.1 coordinate 18,462,005, forward strand.
AAGAAGTTTGAAATTCCAAAAAGAGCTTCGATTGTGTATATCTGGCTATCGCGACGTTTACAAACAGCTGACCAAACGACCGTCGTCGCAAAAACTTATCAGCGACTACATGTTAACAAAAAATAAATCAACTGTAGTATCTTCAAGTGACGAAAGCGATTACGAACCAGTTCATCGCAAAAATATGCGCGTTTTGAACTACGGCGAGTAGTACATATTGAATTATGTACATTTTGAAAATTTCTCCTTGTTTAAAATTAGAAATTAAAATTTTTTTAAATGTTTCAATGTGTAATTTAATTATTTATTTTGTTTGGAAAGCACTTTCTTGCTATTTCGTAAAGCTTGGACATATTTTCTAAGTGAGACTTTTTTTATGCGGTCCCTCTCTACCGCATAAAAAAAATTTTCTTTAATATGCTGTGAAAAATTATTTCTTATAGCTATTTATGAAGTTTTTGAATATTTTTTTTTGTGCGGTTTTTTTTCTGCGGTCCCTATCTACCGCACAAAAACAGGTTTGCCTGTATATAGTTCTGTAGAGAAGATTTATATTTTTTTTTGTAAAAATCTTTCAAAGTGAGCGGTACTGTTATAGCAGTGAGGGAGATGTACTTCACTTTTCTATTTCAAAAAATAGAAATAAGCTGCAAAAGCACATAGAGGAATATGTGCAGACACAAAACGAAACCAAAACAAACAATTATTAGTGATCGCGTAAAAAGTCGGGATATGTAAGCAAGTTGGATACTTAGATTTTACATGATTTAAAAGAAATTCATTGAACACTTTTGCATTAATATTTGCGCTGATGATGAGAAACGGATTCTGTACAAAAATAAGCAACACAATAGATTACGGCCAAAATGGCGTTAGCCACCAACACAAAAAGAAGATTGTACTATCAGTGTTGTGCGATTATCAAGAAATCAGGCATTATGAGCCTCTGCCACGTAACAAAACAATTAATTCTGAAATATACTGTGAACAATTAAGCAGACTAAAAGAAGCCTTGCAGCAGAAACGTCCAAGATTGATCTGTCGAAAAAATATTGCTTTTCATCACGCTTTTTTCCTCTTGGCTGGAATGTATTACCACATTCACCACACAGTGCTGACATTGCACTACTAGACTACCATCTCTTTCGTTCTTCTGCAAAATTCTTCATCTGGCAAAATTTTCAATCCAGACGACACTATATGTTTATATATAGAATATTTTGTTACTGCAAAATGTCACGAATTTTATAGAGAAGCGGAGAATGAAATTGCCTGGAACTTGGCAGCTTACTATTGAATCAAATTTCAAAAACTTGTAACTTAATAAAGTTTACTCCTTATATACAAAAAAAAATTATTTTATAGCATAGTGAAAAACCGCAAGAAATATCCGGACTACCTACCTAATATATTTGATTGTAGATTGTTCACTTCTTCTAGCCCGCTATGGCTTGTGTTAATTGATTGCTCTTCTAAACAAAAAAAGCAGAATTTTATATCGGATTAACAATCATTGTGAACTGCAACCAGTTTGATTAGTTATCGTAAAAAACTGATTATATGCTTGATGAGCACTTCACTCGACATTTAAGGGTTGGTTGATACAAAGTTTTATTTACTGCTTATTGTTAAAAAGATATATGCGTTTTTTTTTTTTTTGTATGTGGGTGTGTGCGTGTGTGCGTGTGTTAATTAATTTTACCGGAGACAATGAAATAACAAGATGGGCCAATATTTTGCTTAAAATAAAAACAAGGGGATTACTACTGATTTCCTTGTCTTTCTGTTATCCATAACAGTAGCAACGCTGTTAATTAGCATTCATTTGGCAATTCTCTCTTTCGTTCTCATTACTTATATAAACAGAGATCTTGTTAATAGTTTCTCGATATGAGGCCATATTCTCTCAAATGTTTACAAAACACGTTCCGCACGACCTTCTTAAAAGTGAATTAGGTCTTGTCATGAATGAATCATGCTTCTAGCCAATGCTTGAAACCCCAACTGGCAACATTAGAATAATCTACAGACTGTGTGGTGTGTGCATTGACACCGCCGGAACTTCCCTTTCTTGTTACGTCAACGGCAATTTGAATTTACTTTACGTTCAGTCTGTCTGTGCGTACGGCTCTGTGCGTACGACTAAAAGTTCAAGCTGTTTAACAAGTAATCTCTAATCTTAATAGCTTATTCTTCAGATTCTTTGCCCACTTGCTAGTATTTCAAATCATAGCCGTTTTCATATTTTTCAATAGTTCGAGTATGTTCTTATTCATAACCATGTTCCGAATTCGAATTGCATTCAAAACGAATTAATTAGATCATTGTTGCCATCACCCCTTATTTTAAGAAACGCGTTACGCTAAGTAACAGTATTTCAGCATTTGAAACTGATAACCAAAATTTGAACCTACTTGGGCCAATTGTATGAATCATTGCCATCTGATCGTTCCCGCAACAAGTAGATGTTTTGCTATGGCAAAATGGTACATTTTGTGTTATTTTATGATAAATTTGATATAGATATTAAGTGCACCAAATTTAGACCACGTTGGTCTATATGTCGTACACCTCGAGAACATATGGAACCGTGTTTTTTCTCTTAGAAAATATTTCGAGCTAATATATTGTAAAAATGGAAAACCATGACTTAATCAATTCCATTATGCACCGAGTAGATGTCACCGATTCTCCCCAAGGCGAACAGAACTGCATTAGAATTATCTTCCAAGAAGACAAAGTGCATATATACGAAGAAAAAACCGCTAAGTGAAAGTGCATATGTTCTCTTTCAAGTCAGGCCAACGACTAGCTGGATGTCTGACAAATTTGAGGCTTCAATAGACTCAAGCCGCAATTCGTACCGGCTAAGAAAATGGAGCAATACCGAATAAAATTTTAAGACATATTTATAAAATCTCGCCAAATAATGCATAATTGGATAATTTTCGACATGCATGCATGCAGCATCATCCTCTGAGAGCATTGTTGCTTTGCATATGTTTGACAACCATTACATAAGCTTTAGATGAATACAAAAACTCTCGGGCTACTTGATGTTGACTGTTTCATATACTAAATCCTAATATTTACGTTTTACATCACTTATGTCGCAAAGATATACAGATAAAGTTTGTTGTGCGGATGTGTGCGACACACAGACGGAGCTGTGGTAACTTGACTTTTTATTATACTGATCGATTCATGAGCACTTACTGAATCGATTTGAGCTTGTCTGTCCGCCTGTCAATTTTTTCCCTTTGTTTTCATGTGTTTTTGACGAAATTTTGATACACATACGTGTATTGGCCCAAGCAACGTAGTCTATTAAAAATTACATTATATCTATAAAAATTACATTATTTTGAAAAGTCGTTATAAGAATAACTGTAGAATAGTGCGCGCTATTTAACGGTGGGCCACGATCCCCTATAGTGGTTTTATCTGTTTTCGATTATATATATTGTATATTTTTCATAAAAATTCTTAACTTACATACAAACCTTGGTTATATCTTCTTTTTTTTTTTTTCTTCTTATTAATCAGCACCCAAAAGAAACGAACACAATTATGATTGACTTTAATAAAACCACGATTTTTTATTTGAATCCAACAAATTGAACGTTACATAAAATTCCTATAATTATTTTTTATGTAGTTATGAGTGTAAGTGTAATTGTGTGATCATGATATATGAAATATGTTAGTGTTTATTTGCTTTTTTGCTTTTTTTTCCGTTTTTCTGTTATATAATATGAATGCACAAATTGTATGCAGATATGTGTCTAGATCTGAGGGTGTTACGTATATATATATATATGTATGTATGTATGTATGTAAGTGTGTGTGTGTATGTATGTATGTATGTATGTATGGATTGTGTGTATGTATATATGTATGTATTGTATTGTATATATATTTTTAATATGTAACTCGATTACTCGATGCTGCATGATATGATTGTATGTGTGTATAAGAATGGATTTTATACTTCAATAGAATTCATTCTTCCATTTCCATAATTTGTTAAGATACGAAAATTTAAAACAAAAAAAAAAAAAAACGAAAAATTAAAATCAAAAGAATAACGAAGTGAAATGTAAAAAGAAAAAATGGGAAAAAAAAAACTTCAGTGTATTATTTTTATTATAATTATTTTGTTTTTCCTTTTACGGGTGCTGTTGTTTTATTTATTTAATATATATATATATATATTGCCTGTAAATGGGTGTTTGAATAAGTGTATGTATATGTGTTGATTTGTTTAAATTCACATAAATATATCATAAACTTTTAGCAGAGAAATTCGATAATTGGTTTTTCGTTTTGGTATTTTCTCCCCATTTTTCGGTTGTGATAGATAGCTACGGTATAATTTGTGTATGTAATGTACGTATGTATATTATGTGTTAAATTTTTGTTATTGTTAATTTGTTGTTGAATTTTTTTATTAATTTATATATATATTTTTTTTAATCTTTGTTGCTATATATGTTTGCAATGTTTGCTTATTATTTAATGTTTGCTAAGGTGACATGTAATCCTTGAATGTGATTTAATTTTTAATTTGCATAAGAAGTGAGTGATAATGAAAGATTTAAAAAATAAAAAAAGAAAAATAAAAATTTTTTGTTAAAAGAAAAATAAGAGGATGGTAATCGAAAGTAAAAAAACAACAGTACATATATATATAAGTAAATAAAAAAGTATGTGTCATATTTGTATATGTATGTGTGTATGTGTGTGTGTATGTGTACGTGTGTATGTGTACGCGCGCGTGTGTGTGTGTGTGTGTGTGTGTGTGTGTGTAAATGATTATAATCATATATAATGATTTGATTTTTATATAATTTACATTATGCCCATCTTTATCACAGCACAGTAATTGCTTCTTAATTAATTACTGCGCAATCATTATGCGTAGAAGAGCTTAACGCTATGCGTAAATATATCAAAATATATCAAATTCCAAGTGCCTGTTAAATATGAGGTGAATATGTGACAAATATCCGTCCATTGGATAAAATTCAATTTCGATCTCTTAATAATTGAAACTATTGAAGTTCACACCGAATCTTTTCCAGCCTCTTTTATTAAACTTTATTTAAGAAATGTAATAAAATCGACTCAAGTGCATTCATTCATATTTGATAACCAAAACAGTTATTGTCATTTTTGGTTATTCAAATTGATTGGAATTTTCGTCAATCGCTCGCATTCCGTTCATTAATTTGCAATATTTGTTATAAATCGATAGATCCATTTATTGCCTGAGCTCAAGTTGAAGTAACATTTCTTTCTGCATGTATAATGCAAATAGTAAGCATAACGTTTTGTCGTTTTTATAACAAATCAAATTCCAATATGATGATCAAACCAAATGGACATTTATGACGTTTTGGCTGTCTCCCTAACAATAATTAGTGGAACATTCCGCGAAAAAATGTAGCATTGAAATTAACTATATAAGCAGAATATTTGGGGAAAGCAAATTCAGTCGATTCGAAAGAAGTTGAATCGTTATATCTGAATGAATGTGGTAAGAATAAGCACTGTACATATAAGTCCCTTTGTTAATAGATCTTAAAAGAATTATAAATAAAATCTATACTAATGCAAAAATCACAATTCAGTGATACGAACTTAATTACAAAAGAAGTTGCATAGAAACGTAGGCATAGAAAAGACATTTTACCACTTCTATCGAACTCCGGTAATATATAATATTTTTATTCATCTAGGCAAAGTCAGACAGGATGTTCGTAGCGGGCGAATGTATTATGACTTTCGATAGATGTAAGGGATAAAGGCACATGTCATTGTAAAGCTAGCTAATTTGGCGGTGAGGGGGAGGGGTTTCGCTTTTTATCCAACAAACCTTCCACAAATGGTTACAATCAAAAAGAAATACACACGCAGAATGGGGACAGACGGACGGTGAAAACTTTCTTAACGGACGGGGCGATGTTTTGCACTGGGCTATTTTACGCCCTGACTTACCTACGGTCTCCTTCGGCTCGTTATTTTTCGTGGGCGAACCCGACAGATACAGTTCTGCCGCAAGGAGTGGATATGGTGGATATTTAATTTAATTTCAGACGATATCGGCTAAGGTTTGTAAGAAACGAATTAATTATCATCAAAGTAAAATACAAGAGTTTGAGTAAAGTAAGTTGAAATTGTGATCAGGTAGCATAAAAACAGAGTATGAAAAACAGAAAAGGCGTATTTTCGTCTTGCTCTATACAATGTGGAAAGTAAAAAACACGATTCAAACAAACTCTTTGCGTCATAGAAAGTGTTGAAGAATAGAAGCAGAAGCTATTCAATATCTCGAGTCTATTACTTAATTATAAAGTAAAACGTTGCCTCTTTTGTTGAATTAAGATAATGAAATCCTTGAACATACAGTACAACATGAAGCCCATCAGATTGATTTTTTTTTTTTTTTTTGTTTTGCTATAATATGACCTTAGAAGGAAGCGAGGAAAAGGAAAGAAAGAAAGAAACAGGAAGGTGGTGGTGACCGTAGTCTAGTATTAACTATGCGCCTAACCGACTTTACCGACCAAAGCAAACTCTGCCGCACTGGCATTTGAACACGCAAACACTGACTGCGTGGTCGCAATTCTTACCTAGTTAGCTACATAAGCGAAACATGCCCATAATTCAAGCATTTATGTGAGTTGAAGCAGACTACGGAGACTTTTAGGAAAGAAATCGAAAGGTGAAAACATGTGTTTTTTTTTTTTTTTTTTGTTAAAAAAATAAATAAAACCATTTGGGCTAAAAAATATTACTGTCAACCCAGTTGGATTGAAGAAAAATTAATCAATCTTATTAGCCGAGGAAGAAAAATTTTTGTGTTTCCTCAAGATAACGAACGGTCGGTTCTCATGTAGAGAAAGGTACACCTAATAAAGTGAGATCTATAGATTTTCAATGCGAAATGCCGTTGTATTGATTAATTCTTTTAAGGTTTAAGACACCAATATAGTGGATTACTTATTGTTTACCTCAGCGATTTCCTCGCCAAACACTTTCATTATCACATATAGAGAATTTTTCTCTAATCAATAATTTGGTATTACAAGAACCGGGAAAAATTTGTTTTTTTTCTTTTAATAAATTAAAGCTTGTGTGTGTTATTGAACCGACGGTACAGTTTTATTCCCGGAATTACTCATCTATATATAAATCATAATGTCTCGATATTTATATTAATTTTATACGACAATCGAGAAGTGACAGCGATGGGCATTAGAAAATTCGTTCCAAGCCGAATATTAAGACTTTTTGGCTTTTATGCTTCGCATTTTTGTAATAAATGAAATTTTGTTCTGCAAACAATGTTTCATATATTATTTAAAAAATTCTTTCATCAAAATTATTTTAGTTGCTTATACCATATATATATGTACATACATATATATATGTAGATATATATATATATATATATATATACTTATATACATATATACATATACACATATACATATATGTATATATATATATATATATATATTGTTATCGTCTTTTCAGTTTGTTGGCACAAAAAAATTTTCCTAAAAATTTTCATTTCATTTTAAACAAAATGTATATTAATTTTTATAAATATATATATGTTTGTAAATAGTTTACAACTTAATGTATATGTATATATGTATGCATGTAAATGTTTGATGATAATGTGATTTAATTATATATTTTAATAAATATGAGAATAGGTATATAAACCGAGTATAATAATAATAATAATAATAATAATAATAATAATAATAATAATAATGTTAATAATAGAGTAATAACAAGTTAAAAACTACATACGTCGTAAGACGAACATTCTATACCCAGCTTCATAAACAGTTTTTCATTAATTTATCGGATTTGTTGTTGTAGCAGACAAAATCTCAAATTGTTCCTTGCTATCATACTGTCATAACTTAAGGAAAATGTAATAGAATTTTATTTTATTTATTTTATTTTATTATTTTTTTTTTGCAAAAATACTTCAGATTTCCACCCCTATTGGAGGAGTTTTTAACCGTTTAGTCCGTTTATTAGAAGTTGTTTAAAACCAGTCAGAATCTCAAAAAAGATGTATTTGTTAAGTTTTTTTTTTTTTTTCTTTCATCATTTCAATCGTGAAAACTTTAGTAATCGAATAGGAATGAAACGCAGAGACGAATGAATTGGGTAAAACAATGTAAGGCTGGTTAAGTACATAGAATGTATTTTTCTGATGGCATATATTAACATGTACTTCTGAACGCTACAAACAGATGGGTAAAAGAATACATGTTTTTGTTTTGTGATGGTGATGGTGATGGGTAAACAGATCAACAAAAAGGTAGATATATATAAAAAAATTAAAAACTGAAAAATAAAAAAAAAAAATTGTTTTAAAATATTCTTTTGGGTTTTTATTATTATTTCATTTTAATTATTTAATTAATTTTGTCTTTTTCTATATGTATATATATTGTATATTATGTATGTATGTATGCATGTAGTTATGTATTTCTTTTTTTTCTTTTTTTTTAAATATGTTTAAGCTCATTGTAGATAGAATAGATTCAGTGTCTAATCTGTATTTGCATTTTTAATTTCATTTCATTTTATTTGTTTATTCAAGAGTGAATATTTATATATACTTAACGATTTTTTTTTTTTTTTTTTTTTAATTAAGTGACTGTTGCTGTTACTATTATTATTATTATTATTATTATTATTATTATTATTATTATTATTATTCATTTCTAAACATAATCATAAATAAAATTCGAGATATTCCAATGTCTTGATCCCATTTCAATTCATCGTGATATTAATGGTTCTTACGTTCCTTTGTTTGTTGTTTTTGTTGTCGCTTAAAATGTAACAATTTTAACATTTGCATAATATATCACATCCTTAACTCTCTTTATAGCATATAATAAATGGATTTAAATTTTCATTTCAATTAATCTTGACGATCGCGGCTGATTGACTCTCAGTGTGAAAAAAAAGAAAAGTAAATACATAAATATCACGAACGAAAAGCCTTTAAATCTTTGAAAAAAAAAAGAAAAGAAAAGTAAATATATAAATATCACAAACGAAAAGCCTTTTTTTAAATCTTGTAATATTTTTTTTTTATTTTCCATCAGACAAATCTATATTTTGCGAATCCATCCGTTAATGCGTTCTTTCAGCTAAAATAGAACATAAGAGCAACTTAATTCAAAAATGAGAACATTTTTCGTTAAATTCATTTAAAGATAAAAACAAGTACAAAGACTATACTGAGACATGGTCCACCATGAAACACCCTACACTACTAACGCCTTATGAAAATAACATCCTTCAAGGGAGGTGATCGAATGCAATAGCGTAGGTGGCTATTTGCAATAGCGTACGTCCTTGAGCCAAAGCACATCGATGTGCCGAATTTCGTCAAAGTATCTCAAAACTTGCGATCTGTAGGGTAAACAAAAGAAAACAAGACAGACAGGCAGACAAGCTAAGATCGATTCAGAATCTCTTTCTGAAACGGTATAATAATATATGTGTCTATCTGCGTGTTGCATATATAAGCACTAATTTAATCTATCTCTGTATCATAAATGATAAGGTGGGATACAGCGATAATACAATGCCTCGTCTTAATAAAATTCGATCGTAAAGTTTCTCTCTCTCTCTCTCTCTCTCTCTCTCTCTCTCTCTCTCTCTCTCTCTCTCTCTCTCTCTGTTATTCTCTCTTAACAGTTTTGATTAAAATACAATCCTACATTAACTTAAGTAATGACAAATTTCGTAAATTTAATTGAAATCAACTGAGGTTGATATATGTTCAAGAATGTTACGTTTGAATACAAAAACAAGTAACTTATTATTCTTTGAATAGTTCGAAGAAGGTGGGAAGGACAACTGGAACGTCAATTTCCCCTTATTTCCGACATTTCAGTCTCTCTGAAAGCAAAGACATTGAACATAAAGAGAGATTTTATTAATCACTTGTAGAGTTTTTTTACGCTTTTAAGTCCTTAGGTGAAACCTGGATAGAACAATAGAAACTCAAACTGCGTATAACGGTCCTTGTTCTTCTTTTAAGCACATTGGTTTCGCTTAATGCGGCGATTGTAAATAATTTGTTTCTTCTCTTTCTTCCATTGTGCTTCTATTCTCCTCGTCACTCTCTCGTTTACTTTTAAGACGTGAAACCGGCCGGACGTGAAACCAGACTACACCGTACAAAAACGAAAGTGAAGTTAAAAAAAGTGAAAATAGGAAATAAAATGCGTTTTAGAGGGAGAAAGTGGTTTTCGTAGACTTGTTCTCCGCGACAAATGTTTCGAAATCGCTGAACATCGAATAAAATATCTCTTCTAAAAAATTGATTTATATTGATTTGCCAACAAAAACAAAGCATTTTTTTCTCAGCATCTGTGAACAATTCAAAATGGCCGTGAAAAATTTTGAATTTTGATATTTAAAAATATCTGGTAGATCGTTTTGTTGTTCTTTTCTCTTTTTTCTCTGTTCAATTTTTTCTTTTTCTCTTTTGCTCAAAAATAGACGAAAATGCGAGAATGTCTTATTAACTTTCCTAGATTGCAAATCAGTTAAATCGAAAAATAATCGAAGATTTTCTGTGTCCTTCTATTTCCTCTGATTCGTGTTGATAGTTAAGCAAATGTGCTTTCTCTTTGCGGCCAATATCAATAATGAAGAGAATGAGAAAATCAAAGAATTTCTTATCTTAAGCTGGTACATAATTCAGATGCAAGCGAGAAGTGAGTTTCTCTACTTAAAAACAAATGGAACGGAATTGTGATGATTAACAGAACTTTCCTGACAATTTCCTTAAATCAGGTAAGCAATTAAGGTACCTTTAGGGTAAGTTTAACATTTTCATATGCAGACGTTTCTCCTTTGCTCAAAGATATGTAAAGTATAAGTAAACAAAAAAATGAATAAAAGTAAATAAACAAAAACAAAACGTAAAAGCGAATTAAAAGGAGCTCGCTGTTCGTTATATATTTATATAATTATATATATATATATAAATACAATTATAATTATATATATATATATATAATAACAAACGATTCGATTTCAAGTCTTGTTGAGTTAGTGGTATAGAATGCTTGCAAATGTTAAACTTGAAATAGTTTTAGATTTATTTTATAAGAGAAATAAAAATAAAAAATTTTAATTTAAATAAAACATTGTGATTGTAAGAGCGATAAAATACATATATAAGCATATATATGTTTTATTTATTCTTTTGGTGATGTGTATGTGATGGTTATGTGAGAGTAAAAAGGAAAACTCTACGAATCTACTAGACATCTATACTTAATTAAGTATACATTTAAACGATAAGGAAAACACAAAAACATTATCCTTTGAATCACAAAAAAATGTTTTTTTTTTTTCTCATTTTCAAGAAAATCAATTATTTTTCTAATTTTTCTAATTATATTTTATTTAATTAATCATTCATTCATTCATTTAATTATGTGTTTCATATTTTTCTTCTTCTTCTTTTTTTTGCTTTTAATTATATTTTTGTCGTCACGAAACTAATTATACACACGCACAAAATGGAAACAATTCCAACTACTATTACTATACTGTTACTGTTACCCCAATTGAATGCTTGTAACGTAAAAACGTTGTGAATGCAAGTACGCACGCATCTTATGTTATATATGTATATGTATGCATTGCTTAATATAATGTAATGTAATGAGAATACCTGTGGTGTTCATATCGCTTTGGCACATATTTCAAGTGTATTGATTGATTGATTGATTGATTGATTGATTGATTCATTGATTGATTTATTGATTGATTTATTGATTCATTGACTATTTTAATAATAATAAGAATTTTAATAATTAAAAAATGATTATAAAATACGTTTTTCTCTTTAAATTTCATTTAATTATTTTTCTTTCGGTTATTTTTATAAATTCGAATCGATTGCTTCTCCATCATATGTCGCCTTACAAACTGATTATAGTAGAGGAATTGTTTCTTCAATTTGTTTCAATTTTCTTCATTTGTTTTGTCATTTATGCTTTTGTCCATTTCTCTTTTTCTTTTTTTTTCTTTTAAATTCTTCTAATACTTGTGGTTGATTTTTTGTTTTGCTTTGTTGTGTTCATTATTAATTATGAATACATTGAATTTATTATTACTTGTTTTTCTTTTCTTTTTTTTTTTTTTGTTTTTTTTTTTTTTTGCTTGTAATTTTTATATTTATATTTAAAATATACAAGAAGTTGATCCCAATTGTTCAGTTTTCATCGATTAATGATCATTCTTAAGAATTTTTTGTGTTTCCATTATTAGTATAATTATTATTATTTTGTTTTTGCATTTTTCCTTTTTTACTTTTCTTTACATTTAATAAAATAAGTGAATTACAATATATTTTTGTTAAGTGGCTTTATTATTTATCTTATTTTTTTTTTTTTTTTTTTTGTTTACTTGTGTTCTCGCTTTTGTTTTTCTGTTTTTGTTTTGATAAGTGGGTTTAAGAATTGTGAAATGCACTAATTTTGTGTTTTTCTTATTTTTATTTTTTGTTTAATTTAATTTTCTAAAAAAAAAAAAAAAATTTGTTTTTGTTTTTTTTTATATTAAATTGTTTTTTATATGCAACATTTGATCCTTAAATATATATGTATTATGTATATATATATACATATATAATTTTTTTCTTCTATATATGTAAACGATCAGATTTCTTTTGTGTTTTGTTTTGCTTTTTTTTTTTTATATAATTTTACATTTATTTCATTTGTTTGCACAATATTGTCTTCTTAACCATGTTTTTTTTTTTTATTAAATATTGTTGTTTTTGTTGTAAATATGTAAATATTTCCTCTTTCTTATTTATTTATTTATTTTTTTTTTTTGCATTTTATTTTTTCTCCATTATAGGCTCATTCTTGGCCTTGATTTTTTTCCGTTGATTTATTTATTTATTTAGTTTATATTACTTAATAAATAAAAATGTTTTTTACTTTTAAATTTAAGACGAAACCGTGTCCACATTAAATGTTTTCAAAATCTTCTTTGATTTATTAATTTAATGTACAATATACACATACAATTTACATTATTGAATGTATATAATCAATATATGTATATAATCAATATATATACTCACACACACACACACAAACACACACACACACACACACACACACATACTATATATATATATATATATCTTAGATATCCTTTTTCCTTTTTCCTATACGAGAGGTTGATCGAAATGAATCGGTGGTAAGCGCAGCGGTGATAGGCGTCGAAACGTAGATGGGCGTTTCCATTCATCCAAAACGTACCGCTGTGGATGGGCAGACGCTAGGGGAAGGTAAATTATTACCTCACACTTTCTGACCGGTCATGGCTGCTGCCGAAGCTACCAACACAGATTCGGCCACAACAACTCAGCAACATGCCTGATCTGCGGGTGCACCGTGGATTAAGCTTAACATTTTAGATATATGGCAGGCCTAGGTGACCCCATGGATATCGGGATGAGAATGACCTCTAACTCGGAAGCCTGGAGCAGCGTAAGCAGTTTTAAGACAAAAGTGCTGCACGCATTAAGGCGCTTAGACAGCGAGACAACGAGTGGACAGAAGAGAAAGTGGAAGCCAATAGATTATCTCATAGAGCGCGCTAATTGCAATCAGCCTTCGCGAAGTAATACCTAACGGCTACTGGCACGGCTCAGTAGCATCATTTGAAGATTTCTGCCTCAAACTCACATAGCAGAAAAAAAAAAAAAACCCGTTTTTTCCAATTACACTATTTCTTTTTTACACTATTGCGTTAGCGAACTATGTCCGCAAATGGCTGAATGAGAAAAATTAGTTATAAACATTTAAATGAGTCGCTTACCGTACAAACGAATTAATTATTTTCACTTCATTTTCACTTCAAAATGAGATAAGTTAAGACAAGTAAAAGCACTGTAGTGGTCGATGGCCCACCATTAAATATTCTCCAACTCCCTACTGTTATTCATTTGACGACTTTCGAAAATAAAGGCTTTATATGTGAAAGTAAACGAGGAAGTGATCCGATTCGAACTATATTCAATAGCGTTCATCTTCGGCAATCATGTGATGGGAAAACAAGACGGACAGACACACACAGAAAATTTTGGATCGATTCAGAATCATTTTGTGAATCATTTTAGATATTGCATATATCCGCACAAATTTAATATATCCTTATCTACCACAAGTGACAAAGTAATTAAAAATTACGTTCATCTCAAACCTTGACATAGCTAGCTATGGGAAACATTCTCATCAAATTTCTGGAGAAATGTGAAAGTTTTTTTAACCAATGGAAATCTTTGATGTGAAAATGTCGGCAACTTTTGGAGTATATTTACATCCAGAATTAGATAAACCTTTGTGATTGAAGTGGATCTACTATGTAAATTTGAAATTTTAGACATCAAATAAAGATGTACAGATGTAATCTTAAATTTCGATCTCTATTGTTAGCATCGCGGAATTTTCACTAACTGACGTTAAAAGCGATGTCCGATGAGCACATGGCTAGAGTTTGAAGAGATGTCTGAGGGTTATTTGGAAGCACAGCTTTCAAGTTTTTTGTTTTTTTTGTTTTTGTTTTTTTTTTTTTTTTGCAAACAATAAACCATTTGCGTGCAAAAGTGTCTGTGCATTTGTGTATGTGTGTGCAGTAATAGCACTTGTAGTAGTCATAGTAGGAATAGTAGGAGTAGTAAAAGTCGTAGCAGTACTAACAGTAGTAGTGGTAGAAGTAAAGTAGTAGTAGTGGTAGTGGTAGAAGTAAAGTAGTAGTAGTGGTCCTACAAAAATCTCGTCTTCTTTATCGTCGTCTCTTTGATTAGCGCTGGCTAGTCTTTTTGTCCTTGAAATTTATTGCGAATTTCCTATTATTATTATTATTATTATTATTATTATTAATTTTAATATTAAACTCATTCACTCCTCTTTTTCTATTGTTTTGTTTTATTAAGTGGATATTTAAAATAAGAATATCTAAAATACCTTCCTATTTTATTTTTTTTTTGTTTTTCTTTATTCTTAATTTGGTTTGTTTCTTTTTCGATTTACTATATATAATAATAATTAATAAAAAAATTTGTAATTAATTTTAATTCCACATTAAGAAAAAGCTGCATTAAAAAAAGAAGAAAAATAGAAAGAAAGAAAAACATTTTAGCGAATCGCTCGCTTCTTGTCTTGTTTACGTTAAATATTTAGTTAATCGATTATACTCCCGATATTGTTATTTAAAGAAATATTGTTATTGTTATTGTTGCTTTTATTATTACTATTATTACTATTATTATTATTATTATTATTATTGCGTGTGAACAAAAAAACGAAGGGATATATGTATATATGAGGAAGAAATGATAATAAAAATAGGACAGAGAGAGAGAGAGAGAGAGAGAGAGAGAAAGAAAAAGAGAGATATTGATTTATATATGCGTTTAAACTCTAATAAATTATTTTTTGTTTTCTCTTTCTTCATTTTTTACATAATTATAATTGTAGTTGATGCTTTTTTTACTTTTAGTGGTGATACGTGAATCCATTACAATTAAAATTTATTTTTTTCTATTTGAAATTTCATTTTTCCTTCATATAAAAAAAAAAAAAAAAAAAAAAACAAAGGGAAAAAACAGATGCGAATTGAAATTTTCATCAATTTTTTTATTAAGCATTACGATTGATATATGAAAGAAACTCTTTAATACAGAAATCGCTGAAAGTTGTTTAAATTTTTTACGATTATTTTTTTCTTCTTTTTATTTTGTTCAATACTTGGATTTATTTTACTACTAATTGTTGTGAATTCTCTTCTTTGGTTTTTTCGTCTTTTACGAGGTAAATGTATACCTAATGCTACTAGTTTTTATTGTTGCTGTTGTTGTTGTTGCTGTTGTTATTGTTTTTATTGTTGTGTTTAGTACAAGTGCGCGACTATATTGTTTTGCCTTATTTATTTATTTATTTTTATTTATTTTTTTTTTTCTTACTTTCATTAATTTTTTTTTAATTTTTGCAAATTATTTTCTCTTTTCGAGCTTGTTGTCTTTAAACATCGTACTCGTACATCCACCACTAAACAGCTGCATTTGTTTTGCATTTTTATTATTATCATTTTTTTTTATTTTTTATAATATATCAAAAGAGTTCAAAGACTAAATTCTTACTTATTCTTCTCATGCATTAGTACAGGAAATTATTCTCAATTTCTTAAAATGTTCTTTCATTAATTTTGCTAAGATCGACAGTTCCGTGGATTGTTCGGGATTTGCTGGATTCCTATTTTCAAATATGGTCATTAATGCATGCATTTCCTTTAAGTGTATCAAATATCTTAAGAGTTTCAAATATCTTATCTGCGGCAAAGGGTACATAATGCAAAAATGCCAACGAGATTTACATAGTTTTCAATTTCCACTTTGCGTAATAATTTTTCAAAAGATCTCCACTTTGAAGCAACTAAACAATTGGCTTTCAATTCAAAGATTGTGGAGAAATATGTATACCCTACACCACACTCGCGATACAAGGGTATATTGCATAAGCAACGTATAGGGCTTGGGATAGATCCTTCTTTGATTACACCGATTGATTCGGAAAGTGATTCTGGATCATCTGTTTGTCCGCCTGTCCTTATACTATTCTTGTTTCCATAATATTTCGGTAAAATTTGGTGTAATGATATGTTTTGGGCCCAAGCGCGGATGCCAGCGAACATTATAGGACCACTTTTCCGACCACTCTCCACATAAGGCCTTATTTTGAAAAGTTCCTTTATGAATAACTGGAAATAGTGTAAGATCTGTAAGGATGGGGCGTGTCCCACTTTTTCGACAACTTCCTATATAAAAAGCTTTATTTTAATAATTGGAAGTGGTGTAGCCTATTTAAGGATTTACTTGTTCAAGTATCAAGAGCATATGTGATCGATTAAAACTTGTTTTTCTGTAAGCACATCCAGGAAAAGTCACTTATGTGAAATATTCTTTTCTGTTAGCAAAAGAAAAATAATCGATTTTGTTCTATTTTTGATCTAAGTTTTAAGCATTTCGTCTTGTTTGTCGTTAAATATGAAATTTTCTTTACCGACTGCTAATAATCGTGAACATCTTACTTTCAATGATTAAAGCAAAGGAATCACGTCGTAAGATATCGACATTATGTGCAAGAATATTTAATTCAAGCGCCCGGGCTTTACATTTAATCACAAAAATGTCAAAAGAGATGCAATGAAGATCGCTCACATACAATAAGCTCAAAAAATGATTCATACTAAGTTGAGAACCTAAACAGATGTCTCTTTAGGTTAAAAATGGTGTGCCGATCCAAAGGCTTAGCTTCAGATTGCCCCCGCCAAACCACAGGGTAGTAAGAAAACATGACCCATCGTTCCCGACTGTATGGAGTGACAAAACGTTACGCAACTCCCCGGACGGCTATTTGCTCTCAATTTGTCAAAGGTAGACACAATGAAGATAACGTATCGCGTATCGAATACACGTTTACTTTTCATTGCTTTAAATCCAAGTTTGCTAAACAAGTCGATAGCTTGGCAAGCGCTTGTTTCGCACGTGAGATGTAACAAAACCCTCGTAAGGGGCGTTTACAATTGGGTTCAATTCTACAATAATTCTACAATAGCATATATTTCATGGGTTAACTTAAAAACCAGTGTTGAATGACCAGATTTTGAAGTCAGTGGACAATAATAGCCCCTGACATAAAACGCAAACGACATCCGAGAACCCTGAAATTTACATAACGCGAGAGAGATGAGAGAAAAGGGAATAAAATGTTTTGTGAAGGAATACGATGAGTGTAAAAAAACAGTGCGGCTTTACTGTTGAGATTTTACTTTACCTCCAGCTAGCACTAGTTATTTCTTAAAATGAAAATGGGCAACTTTCTACTGAAGGAAAAAACTTGAATCCAAGAATGATTCATTCACTCTTAGAAAATGTTGAGAAAAGGGTCTATTAATTTTCAAAGCAGACATTGCCTTGAATAATCAAATAGATTTTTGAATGGAGAAAGCAACACTTCTTTCCAATAAATCTCATACTAAGAGAATTGATTAATTTGCCTGAATTATTGCGTCTATGCGTAAATGTGAAAAGATAGATATAGCGATCAATGTGTTCGCGATCACAGATCGCTCGTAATCAACTCAAGCCAAAGTCAGAGGTTTTTTGTTTTTGTTTTTTTTTTTTGCTTTTCAGCTTTTTGCATTTTTTTTTCTTTCCGTTAAGAGATTTTTTGAAAATTTTATTTCCTTCTCGTGTGTTTAGTGGTGGATAATAAAAATTTGATATGAAATGAATTTGGAAAAATTTTCTCAATTTCTTCTTCATTTTTTATTTATTTATTTATTTGAAAATATTTATTTTTGCTCTGTGTTCAACTGACTGGTTCAACTGACTGTTTTCTTGCGTCCGTTGCATTACAAAATCTGGTATTTTTATAATCAATTTTTTTTTTTCGAAAATGTTTACTTTTGCATAAAAATTTTTCTTTGATGCCTTTATTTGTTTCGGTTTTTAATTTTATTGTTTTGATATTATATAGAAAATTTCGTAAAATTCGTAGTTTTCAAGGGATAAGTTAGTGGCGTCCACGTGTCCGGCACATGAGTGTAAATATTCGACTTAACTATGAACGATGAATGTGACGAAAGCAAAAGAAAATTATTATTGTATAATTGTTATTGTTGCTTGTTGTTGCTTGTACATATATTGCGCCTATACATATATATATGTACATATATGTACCTGTCAGATTATACAATCAGCATTAGTTTTACATACATTTAAAATGAAATTCTATACCGCTATGTATTTTCTTTTTGGCTTATCATGTCCGCGTATAGATGTATGTATATATATATATATATATATATATGTGTGTGTGTGTGTGTGTGTGTATGGGAGTGAGCGAGTGAGTGTGTGCTTGTATTTGTTTGTTTACTTATTAATGTGTTTGTTTTGGAAAAAGACGAAGGAATGTTGAGCAAAATTAGAGCGTGACAGAAGAAAGGTTACTGGTCGTAAACTTGAGCGTCATATAAGGAAAGAAACTCCATAATTAAGGCACCATTACAATTGCTTTCTTTACACGTATTTTTCCATTTTGCAAATTTATACACAATTTTAATTTGTCTCAATAAGATTCTTAAAAATTTTATACACAATACACAATAATATGAACAAACAATCATTGATTTAAAAAATATTATTTGAGTTAAATAAGTTTTTTTCTTTTTTTTTTTTTTAATTTTCTCGTTTTATTTT
Source organism: Glossina fuscipes (assembly GCF_014805625.2). Lineage (NCBI taxonomy): Eukaryota > Metazoa > Arthropoda > Insecta > Diptera > Glossinidae > Glossina > Glossina fuscipes. The sequence goes on from NW_023998415.1 coordinate 18,481,356, forward strand.
TTTATTTAGAAACTTATTTATTATTATTATTATTATTATTATTTTGGTTTCTTTTTTGTAATTTTTGTTATACATTAGTTTTTTTTTGCATTTGTATAAAGTACACAAGATGAATGCGTATGAATGTATAGGCGTATGCACAAGTGTGTGTGTATGTGTGTATTTGCGTATTAGATGAATTTATTTGTAACTCACATTTATCCCTTTTTGGCTACAATTTGCTCTGCTTGTTTTTCTTCTTTTTCCTTTTTTTTTTTTTTCTTTTTTGTTTTTATTTTCATATCCAGCAAAATTATGTTAATTAGGTTTTGTTAAATGATTTGGCTTAACTCATCAGCAACTTTATGATCTACACTTGGGTGCAATCTTGATTAACATCCAATTACGTAAACTAATTTACTGCTAACTTTAATTATCATCAACTTTTTTCATTTTCATTTTAGCTTGGAAACTCGGTCTGCGTGCCCGATTAAGCCAGTAATCTTGATTAACAACTCAATGATCACGGCCCGATAGCCTTAGATACTAGCGCTTGATAAGACTTTTATCTGAGAATATGTTACTCCGGCTAAATAAAGGGCAACAGCGATCGATTAGATATCTACATCTATTGCTACTGCTTAGGAATCTCTCGACGAGCTCACCTAAGTGAAAACAAGTTTGAAATTTGTGTTATTACGTACAAGTTACACAATAGATTGCCTAAATTTACACACCGTCCTACACTTATCTGTGCGATATATTATATCATAGATTTATTTAAATAAATTAAGTAAGTTATGCTGCACTTATTGCACAATAATAATGAACAACAATTCCTAGAAAGGTAAATATGCCGAACAGATGTTTCGTATATGTACGTATCTCGACATATAAAAGATTGCATGAAAAATGGGAAAGCATGCGCTGCGTAAAGCTAATTAAAAAATTTTTAAATGTAATTTAAGCGTTAACACAAAGTTCAGCATTTCATTAATGAGTTATCAACAAAACATTGAGTAGCAAGCAATACATGCCAATCCCGATTATTTGCTACATTTTCAAAATACTTTTAATGGATAGAGATATGCTTTTGCAGTTTCCTGTAAGAAATAGACTCTCGATAAACTACATTTGTCTCTTAATCTTTCTGCCCTTTTTGTGTTTTACATTAAATTTTGATTTCCGTGAATAATTCGAAATACGACAAATATGAGCGAATTGATTTTGTTCTTTGCGCTGTTCAAGCATATGTGCATTATTTTGTCTAAAATAATAAACTCGATTTCAAATCAATCTTGACTGGATTATATATTAGGTAGTAGTACAAGTAGATTTGTTCAGTTTTTTGATAAAATTCAATTTTATTTAATATATATTTGCGTCATCATCATTATTTTTTGCCATTTATCGAATAGCTTATGGATGGCCTGGTGGTAGAAATTTCGTTCCGTGGTTCCGAGTTGAGGTAGTCGTCGAACCATTTTCGGACATCTTTAACTTTTTTGAACAGATGATCTGATTGATCGGAACTAATCAAAAGCAGGAATGCAGTGATAATAATTACTAATGGCAAGAGAAGGTCGTAGCTCAAATTAAAGATCAATTTCTGCGTTGCTTTGATTGGGGATGGGCGGTCGTAATTTCGTAAACCACTTTGTAACGGTTTCGTAGCTTACTGCATTAGGATTATGAGTCAGTTTAACGATTTCCTTATTTTTTGATATACGGAACAAGAGCACGCAAAACAACTCGAACTTCAAGCTTCGTTCAAAAAATAATATCTAAATTATCTGCGACTGAAATTTCGGGAAAGCCGAACGCGGCAGATACGTTTTACGAAGCAACCAATAACAACGGAATGAATTTATATATGGCTGGTGTACAAATTTTACATAAGACAGCAATGAGTGTGATGGTCGGTTGGGCATATTAATTTGATTTTGAAAGGCACCTAACCGAGCAAAATAAAATTTTTTTTATTTTACTTCATCACCCATTAAATTTAGTTCTGGTGTATGATCAGCGCACGTCGCACGAATATAACGTTTATTCTGATTAGCAATCGTTGTCATCATATTATAATTCTGAGACAAATGGAGGAACTCTTACTTCTGGTTGTCTTTATAGGCTTATCGCTGCACAAATACTGTTATGTACGCTACATCCGATTCTATTCGCATAAGTTTGTTCATGAGATTGTTTGCTGAGAAGTGCGACAGTATTTTATTATTTCGTAAGAAAATGAATAAATAGTGGTGGATATGAACACAATCTATCGGCCTAAACCGAATATAATAACTTATTTGATTGCCATTATCAATGTTTATTTATTTATTATAAATTTATTATTATTATTATTATTTGTCCTAATAATATATTTTGTGAGTATTTTAGTAAATGGTTCGGGTAGGTGTGTCTGATGTCTTATATGTATACATATAAATATATATATATATATATATATATATATATATATATATATATATAGTTATACATATATAGATATACATATACACGAATATACAACACCACCCATTTAAGCGTCCCGTTTTGTATCGCATGTCTTTAGAGTGTTTTCATAATTTCTTTTTTATTATTATTGTAAATAATAGTATATATAATTATATATTATACATGTATATATTATACGTATATATATATAATTATGTATATTTTTCATTTCCCAAAGTTAAAAAATGAAGAAATGCCTAACGCATAAGTTAAACATATTTTTCACTGATTATGAAAAGCAACTCTTCAACAACATTGTTTATTTGGTTTCTTCTTCTTGTTTTTTTCCTTTTTCGTTTATTTTCTTTGTCAATATAATTGTTTCTTTTTAAATATTGTTGTTTTCATTAATGTTTTTCTTCTTTTTCATCTATAAGTATATATAAAAATTTGCTAAATTTTTATTTTTTTTTTATAATAGTAGTGTAATATTATGTTTTTGTCTCTTTCATAGTTTTTTTTTTTTTTTTTTTGTTAGATATTTTTTTTTTTTTTTTTTTTTTTCCTTTTTTTTTATTTTTTGCTTGTTTATCTTTTCAAAACAAAATGATTTTTTTCAAAAGATTTGTTTTATTTTTTTTTTTTTTTTTTTTTTTTTTTTTGCGTCAAAAGCGAATTTTTACACAAATATT
>NW_023998415.1:18484490-18516800 GCF_014805625.2 Glossina fuscipes
GTTAATTTTTTAGATAAAATAATATTTATTAATACCTGTAATCATTGCCGGTTTTATTTTATTTTTTCTTATTTTTAACGTTTTTTTTTTATTTTTTTTTTTTTTGCTTTTATCTTTTTTTTTTTTCAATAATTTTATGCATTCATTTCAATTATTTTTTTGTTGTTTAGATTTATTTTTTAAGCCATTTTCCTCTTCTTCTTTAAAGCTGCTTATTGTTTCTTCTCCTCTTTTATAAAAAAACATATATATACATATATATATAAAACTATATATAACTATATATAAAACTAAATATATATATATATATATGTATATATATGTTTTTATCAATTTATTTTCATATTCGTTATCATTTGTTACTAACTTTTGCTAAAAAAAAAAAAATAAATAAATATAAGTGCTTTTAATAAACAAATTCCAATAAAAAAAACTAAGGAGACAAGTCCGTCTTTCGCTCTTAAATCAATTGAAGCACCTTATGGATATTATTCGCATTAGTATGTAGGCGATGTTAACTGTGGGGCTTCTTTCAAGTCTTTCAAATTAACTCGTGATGATATGTAAGTAAAACAAAAACTGTATGGTGAACATTTTTTTTTTTTTTTTTTTTTTTTTTTAAAAATATTACTAGAATTTAGAAAAGTGAAGGAATTCCGTACTAAATGTCTTTAACTGATTGATTATTCGCGACTTTCTCTATGGAATTTTAGCATGAAAGTAACGGTTAATGCAGTTGAGAAAGCGGAGGGACACACGATATTAATGCACACAATAATTATACTTAAGTTACGTAAGACAGCTTATGTGACCGCCATGCGAGTAAAAATTAAATACGCTATAGTGCAATATGTCCGCACATATCCTCCTTTGTCACTTGCTTTGACATTAAATCAATGCAAGCCATTCATTTACTTGTTCAGCTCCCTATTGGGGGATGTAGACAGTTGGAAGAGAAATATAGCATTTTCCTGGAGGATACATTGCGATATGAAGACAAAAGGTAACAAAAACACGAATCTAGAAATATCCGTCGAAAATGTATGGTTAATGAAGGGCCTTTGCTAGATCGTACAGAGGCAGTTCCATAATAATTCGTATAGCCAAAAAAAAAAAATGTTGAACCACAGACCGGGCATGGTTAAGATGAGTAGCGAACCAAAAATTGTGCTCATTGTGCCGTACTTTCCGATAAAAACATTGAAAAATAACCACAACCGAGTACGAAGTTGCCTTCGACAAACGCCAAACAACTAAAGTGATGCAAATATGGTGTCGAGGATTTGGAAGAAATTACCCCAAATATCCGTAGGTCAGTAGGATAGATAATATAACAAACTTTTTTGATCCGAAAAACATCGACAAACAATAGCTTGATCAGTCGTTAGTGTTGCGCTCTAAAAGTGGAGTACAGTTAGTAGTATGTAAAAATTAATTTTGAATAACAAAAACGATGACACGAAGCACAAAATATCAAACCATTATCTGTAGTTTAACGGCATGCTTGCGACAAATACCGAATTTGATCCATGAATTGTATTGAAATATAAGTCGGTTTAGAAAAATCGCCGGTTAAATAAATATATGTGATTCGTGTTCAAATTGTTAGATTTTTCAAATCATTGATACGAGTCTTCTTCGCCTAATTCAATTTAATGTCTAACAAATATGTATTTCGCGAAAACATTTTTGGTTTTAGTTAGTTATGGGAAAAAGCATTTAAGAAATTGACAATCGGGCCGCATTCTAAAGAAGATTGCATGTGACCTTTGAATAAAAAAAAAAAATTGTCTACGCCCGCCCATCATAACCTTAGACTTAGAAGCAAGCAATAGCTGCAAACTAGCACTTAAGGCGCGGCTAGTTAAACGAAAAAAAACCCCAGCACTAGAACTATTGAAACGATTGGCTTTAAGAAAATATCATATAAAACAAACTCATTTTGTTGTTGCGTTGCTCTCACAGAGGGGTAATAATTTTAGCAAGAAAATCCTATTAAGACATCCATTATTGATATCGGCAGGACCACACATGCATATAATAATGCATATAATATAATAAATATGTATATATATATATATATATGAATACATATACATCTAACAAAGTTCGATATCTTAATCCTTTTTTTTTTTTTTTTGTCTTGCTTACAATCGCTCGGACACATATGACTGCATATGCGATATTCACTTTCATCTTTGTATACATATTGTTTTTTTTTTTCAATTTAAAGGTTATCAAGCTCTATTAGAGTTTATATCTTAAGTTACACCATTTTTTGTTGTTGTTTTTTCTTCTCCATCTTCTATCATAAATAAATATTAAAAAGCAAAATGCTTACCTGGCCCACATTCCCTACCCGTCACCCCGTCCGCCCATATACCGGCTAACCTCCTTCTCCTCTTACACACGGAAAGAAGAAAATGTATAATAAAGCTAATATAGGCTTTCATATATATATACAAATATGTATGTATATATGAATATATATATATATATATATATATATATATATGTGTGTGTATATGTATATATGTGGCTTGTGTTGTGTTTCAATGAGAGAGTTAATGCCTTATTTCGAACTAGCAATACAAATACAATTAAAATAGTTTATTAAACACTTATAAAAAACCCATGACTATTATGTTTTGTTGTTGTTGTTGATGCATCAATTCCTTGCTTTGGTTTTTTCTATATTTTATATTTTTTCTTTTTGTTTTGTTTCTTTTGTTTATTTTTTTTTTTTTCATATATTTAATACTTTTGTTTTGAAAATATGTTACTTTTTGTTGTTTGTTATATAAATCCACCACCAAAAAATGTATTAAGTATTTTAACGTGCTTTTAAAGTCAGGTAAGGTACATGTGACGTCACGTGTAGCAGATAGTAATGCATTTTATTTTTGTCTACTTTTTGAATGAACGAGCTGTTATAGAAATTGGTATATATATATATATATGTATATATATATGTACATATATATGCCACACTTTGACCTATATTAATGCCACTCTTAAAATTTGTAATATATCATGTTTTAAGTTTCGTGTCAACATTATATGTGTTAAAGTTTATGTTCAATAAATACGATTGCTGCGGGTACAGTTTAGAAGAAAGCTAATAAAACTGAAGCTTCTGGCAATTCTGTTCTACCTTATGGTTTATACTTTATATTACGTTATTTTTGGGTGCTTGTAATATATTAATTATTTGATTTCAAGCAAAACGGGCAGAAACAGAGAGAGAGAGAGAGAGAGAGAGAGAGAAAGCATTAAAAAAGAATCCAGAAGAGATGGATTCCATTGCAAAAGATGAAGGAAAATTAATCAAAAAACCAAAGTTTACGGATAAAAGCACGTTCCGTTTTTTTTTGTCCAATAAAAAAAAGCTTCTTTATATAGATAAAAAGCAATAGCTGCAGCAACAAAACGAAACGCAGACCGATTCAGTAAAAACTGAATTGATGTTAATAAAGACTAAAGCCTATTTTCTTGGCAGTACGATAACGTGTACTACAATTAAGAGCAAGAACGGAACAGGCAGAGAGAGAGAGAGAAAGAATAGAAGAAGAAGAAGAAAGAGATAGTGTACACGATTTGGATGTTATTTTTTAATATGCATTACACCTCACTAATTATGTTGTAGACATGATAAATAATCCATATATAAACGCGCGCTTATCATTAACGTTCTAATATAGGGTCGCCCAAATGTCAGGCAAGAATTGAATTTGCCGCCATTTGTGTATTAAGTCCGTATGAGTACGAGGTAAGAGGCGCGATTACCAAGTCTCAGTACGATAGAGTTTTCTTCGGCCACACGGGTAGTGAGTGCTCAGTCGATAAAGGCATAAAACTTACCGATTGCTCGCACACCCACTAGGCTGCGGTCAACAATCTTGCTATCTGTTTCTCTTTCCTCACGTCTTTCTGACCATCACCACGTTACACCTATAAGAGACATCCCCTGGTCATATCAAAAAAAAGTGTTTGCAACTCTCAAAAAAAAAAAAAAATAGTATGACATCTGACTGTTTACAGTTAGTAAACGTACAAAATTATTTCAAAAATAATGAAGGTAATGGACTCAAATTCATCAATTGATCATGTGATTTAACATCACCGGACTACTTCTTATGAGGTTCTTTTGAAATCAAAGATCTACACCAACAAGTCCACAATCAACCGTATATTAAAGGAGGAGATTCAACGCTGCGTCGACGAATCTCAGTCACATTTATGCAAAATGCTCACGGAATATTTCGATCAAAGAAGACTCATATATGAGCAAAGCCATGAAGGACATTTGGCATTTGCCCAATATACCATATCCACTGTTTTCCATTCAATTCAAATCTTGCGTAAACATTGCAACATCCTTTATTATGAAAAATAAGGCGGAAATTAACTATGTTTAAAAACATACAAGTTGGGAATTTGGAATTGGACTCGGATTGTATAAGGCAATCAAAATTTTCTATTATTACGCTTATTACGTAGGCATCCGATAAATAGTCGAATTTAATAAATTTAATCTCTTAGCGATCTCATAAATTGTTGTTCAGCGATTTGTTGAATGTTGATGAAAAGTTTTCGTTAAATGTCATCAGTTTTAACTGTCGATTTTTACTAATTCTTATTGTCTAATAAACTGATTAGCGAGATTTTTTTGAACGAAAAATATAAAATAATTTTTTTCGCTTTTTAAGCAAAGTTTTGGAGAAGTTTTATTTAGCTTATGAATCGATTATTTACGAAAACATAACCGTAACCGCAGTTTGTGAAGAAAGTACGCACAGAAGAATTGTTTTGGTTTCCCCACAGAGTTCTTATATTAAAGCTATAAATATATATATATATATGTCTTGTGCTACTGTTAGACAAGTGTCATAACGAGTCGAGGAGAGTGAGACGCTTTGATGTGGGGAAGCATGAATGTCAATTTCAGAGCAACAAAAATTTGCAAAAAAAAAGGAAGATTGTATTCAGGCGTGTAATAAATTCAGAAGACAGAGAAGGTATACAGAGCATCTAAAATTAGAGAAAAAAAAAAAAAAAAAAAAAAAAGTCCAATCTGAAGCGATTACAATCGTTTGCTCCTTTGCAGCGCTCATACAAATCCATTCTTTCCAATTAAACAACAGCATGCAATTGTACCGGTGATAAAGGGCTTAAAAGATAAATAAAAATATGTAGCCATCGATGGAATATTAGCTTAACTAAAAATGATTCACTCTGAACATGTTCGCCAAATTGTACATATACATTCGCCAATGCACATACATTCATTCATCCATCTAATTTTCGCACAAAATGAGGAATGAGATTTAAAATAGGTTCGATAGCCGGCAAATCTGGTATTAACCACACCAGATTAAGCTATACAGCTGAGCTTAAACTCGGCTGCAAACTCGCCCATATTACAATTAAAAAAAGAAAAAGTGTAACAATTTTCATTCAGTTTTCATTTAGGTGGTGAATATTCAAGATCCGCTACACAGGCGAATAAACTTTTTGTAAATTTTATATTATTATTGATTTAATCCTTCACAACTAATATTGAAAGTGTTTGTTATTACGACATCTGTTCTTCATTATTTTACTTACACATTATATTACAGTAATTAAATTGTTTGACAAAATTTGCATATTTTTACTTTTTCATACGTGTGTTAGTGTTTAAGTGCAAATGAAAGTAAAAAAAAGGAAAAAACCGTTGAAGCTCTTCTTATTTTATTGACTTTTGTTTTTGGTAATAAAAAGAAAAAACGAAAAAAGTGTCTATGTATTAGTGAATTTGTGAATTTATTAAACATACATTTAAAAATGTTAATATTTCTATAGTATATAGACTATACTAGACTTGCCATCCGAAGAACATTAGGCGATCTAATCTCGTTAAACTAGGCAGTCTAAACGGATGGCTTAAGTTTCGTACATGTGTGTAGGTTTGTAATAAAATGTTACTTAACGAACGGGTTCCTATTCTTTTTTTTTTTTTCTGCTACAATTCTGATTTCTGTTAGCTAAACACGTACCCGGTACAAGCAAACATACAACATACACATATATATATACATATATATATATATATATATATACATGTATACGTGCTGCTATGTGATTATGCATTTGTGTTTTGTTACTCTGGTTCATGTGTGGTTTAAGGATATGTCGGTAGTCTATAATTGGGTTTATTTGCTATTAATTTTTGTTTTATTTAATTTTTTCTATTTCGGTTTTTCTTTCTTAATTGAAGGTTTAATTATTATTATGATCTTATTTCTTTTTTTCTTTTTTTTTTTTTTTTGTGTTAATTCTACTTTTACTTGTCTAACAAGAAACCTAAATTGTTGTTGTTTATTTTTACTTGGTTCTCAATATTATTTTCATCTAATTTCATGCTTGTTTTGTGTGTAATTTCTTCTGTAAAGGGTGTATCGGGCAGACCCGTTTATGATTAATAAACGCCTTTATTTTTAGAAATTTTTATTTGAAATAATTTTTATTTTTTTTAATTGTTTATTTATTTATCTTCTTTTTTTTTTTTTTTTTTTTTTTTTTGGATGATTTTTGTCAATATATTAATTGAGCAAATAATCGTGTTTTGTTGTGTTCTTTACTCTTTATGTAAATACATATATGTATATATATATATACATATACATATATATATATGTATATATAAGTAAACAATAAAAACCATATTTAAAATAATAATAATATTAATAGAGATTAACTGTAATAAAATCATAAAAACATACTAAACAACTAAATTGTATTTTTTCAACTTTTTCAGTTAGTCCATTATAATAGCAAATATTAATAATTGTAGTAATAATGGTAATAAGAATAAGAATGAAAAAAATTTTTATATATTTATAATGAATGCGATAATAATTAAATATATGTGTACAGGTGTACGAATGTATTGTGTGTGTGTGTGTGTTTTCCGTTTCTGTTCGTATTTGTGTAAATAATTCTAGTGAATAACACAAATTCTTCAAAAACTAAAGCATTTAAAATAATTTCTCGTCTTATTCGTCTGTTTTTGGCCAGAAATTCATTAAAAAGAAGAAAACATAAAAATTATGTCCGCTCACACTCATTTCCCTATTACTTCCTTTTTTAAGGTCTATTTGTGTTTTTTTTTTTTTTTTTTTTTTTTTTGTTCTTTTAAAAAAACCAACCCTTTCCATAAGAAGCGACTTAATTTTTTTGTTTTCAACTATCATCGGAAACAAGCAAAAAATTAACTAATAATAGTTTGCTGTTGGTTTGAACAAAACCAATACCACATCTCGCAAGTTATGCAATTTCGTCTTCAATAGTAGATAAAAGTGAGCCGTCCACTGCGCATATCAACTCCACTTTTGAAAAAATCTTAAATATAAGCATCAAAGCACTTGGAATGGTCAGTCATAACTTTTTATGTTCATAAGAAGTTTCCTGTAAAGTTAATCAGAATTAAAGTCAAATAAATTAGCCAGTCGCAGTCTAAGTGGCCCAGCATCAAGTATTTATAAAATCGTATCAGATTTCAGGAAATAAATATTATGACGTTATAATCAGGACGAAAGAGACGTAACGACAACAATAATATGGACGCGGAAAACAGCGAGTAATCTGATGGTTCCTTAATACCATTTATCAACAGAAATTCTGACTCACGAAAGGTTTTATAATTTTCTTCGGATTTTTCCACCATTAAAAATTTTTGACGACGATCACAATTGGCACTAGGAAAAGAAGTTGTAATCTTGATAATTGAGCAAGAAATTTACAAAAACATGAAAGAACAAAAAGTATGGCATAAAGGAGTGGAGAAAGAAATTTAACGCCTGCAAAAACATGCGCCATCAGAAGTGCAATCAAAAAATTCTCTCGCATGAGAAGCAGAGAAAAAAAACAAGCTCAACTTAATATAAACCAAAATCCACAATCTAGATGATCAACTCACCAAAAATTCTTTTCAACAAAACCCCTCGAAAATTCAGTCATTAACAGAAAAGTAATAACTTCAGGGTTTCCAGTAAATTGGCTTGAAATGCGTTGGATATAGTTATAGAGAGATCGATCCAAGTCCGGCCTCATATAATTCGACTGTGACTGTATAATGAAGATTTAGAACTTAATGCGATTAATATAAGGAAATCTGTAGCAAGTAGACCACAAAGTGCAAAAAAATGCAAAGCAGTCTCTATTATAACCTAAAGGTAAAACTGCGAAAAGCGTCACATTATGGACCTATGGAAAATTTATTCCTCCTGTTAAAGATGATTACTATAATAAAAGAAGCTTAACGGTAAATTAGGAAAGAGAGAGAGAGAGAGAGAGACAGACAGAGGGAGCGAAATGTAGATTCCTCGCACAAGGCTGATGAAGAAGACGTCGTTTATATTGCTGGTGGAATCATCACAAATCATGTATTATAATATACACTCTTAACGTTTCTTTTTATAGAAAATTTTTAAGCAAAATTATATAATAATTAACTTTATTACTTATTTCATTTGCCAATGATTGGCCATTTTTGCTTATTAATTTTGTGTATTTGAATTTGTTCATTAAAGGGAATTTAATGGCATTTCTGAACTTTTTAATTTATGAAGTTAATCGATTTGCGCAATGAACAACTCAAATATATTTAATATAAGGAATAATAAAAACCAATTCTTGCCTGACAATGTAGTAATAAAGGACGAGCTTTCGGACTGATTGTAAAGATAAATCGATATAAGAAGAAATCCACTGAGAATTTCTGTGCCTTTCAATGAATTCATTTTGGCCTTAAATTAATCGAAAAACCTTAAGCGATTAATAGAACATTTGTTTGCACTGTCAATAGGAAAATTTTCCAAAATAATTTTTTTCATTTATTTGATTTGAAAAATCAAAAAAAAATAAAGAAAACCTCAATTACCGTTCATGATTACATGATGTGTTTGTGGCAATCAATCACACAGACACACACGCACCCACACGTAAAACGTATTCAAATTTGCATACATAGATCTATGGGATCTAATTACTTAATCGAAGATTAATTTGCTTTTCCTTGCCGATGTGCCAAGTGCTTTAAGTCGAAAAAGAAGTACAATTGAAGAACGATTGCCATATAATAATTAGAGCATAGATATGTGTCCATATAATTCCAAACCGTTTTATTGATACAATTATAATTAAATTCTAATTTAAAATCGCTTGCACATATGAGGAGACTTGTACTGAATTAATCTTTAAAATCATTACAATTTGAAAAATAAATTTAAAGAAAACCTGCATTTTTTCTCATAGATTTCAAATGTTTCATCAATTTTTTTTTCAAATTTTATTTATTGGTTTGCTTACTTATTTCTTAGATTTTCTTCGTCTGCTTTGTATCATCATTTCGTTATAGATACACCGATAATATCACAAATACTCCGTTGTAAATCCAACCAACGATAAATCTAACCCGATACGAAAGCAATCGTGTATCGAATTACAATCGTAACCGTAAACTGGCCATAGTTGTCAAGTTTATTCAATAAACTTGTAGAAGTCAACATAGATCAGTTGTCGAGTGATTTGGAAAAGGCAAGCTGAGCTTGTGGAAGCCAGCAAGCATAGAAGTGAAAATGTAATTGGGAGAAACAAGTAAAACAAAGGAAATTCCGTTTGAAATTTGTACTGAAGTAAATTATAAATCCAAGGAAGTAATTGCTTTTGATTAATTCAATTTGAACGAATCGAATTGTAAAATCTATGAAAGGATACAATTCATAGCGAATCCAGAATTAGATCGCGGAAACGCTTGAAATTGTTACATGAAATTTGGATGAATTTTCAATGTAGTTTAAAATTGAGATTTGATTGATTGAATTTTTCTCGAATAAGATTTGTTTTATTCAATTGACAGTCATATTGCTTTTTTAGACAAAGAGTGTACTAATAGCATATTGTGTATAAAGATTGATTGGAAATTGAATAGTTAGCTTCAAAAATTACTTGAAGTTTCAAAAACGTTTTCTTCCATAAAGTTAAAAACCCAAGAATGAATTCATCGGTCTTAAGTCTTTCTAACGAGTCACTGCCAATTTTGCTTAGCGACGAAAAAACGTAATTTGTGAAATTTTCAAATTCAGTTGACTTCAGTTCATCTTTTCTGTGTGTGTGTGTGTGTGTGTAATATTTCAAAAGTTGAGTGGTCGGGAGTGTGGGTATGAATGTATTTATATGCGTTAGTTTATATAAGCATTTCTGGAAATCTTTTTAACTGCGCATAAAGCTCTTTGGGGCTTTTTGAATTGCCTAACGTTCCAGTTTCTTTTTTTTTCAAATAAAAATTTTATTATCTTCGATTTTTTACTTTATTATTATATTAACAAAAAAAAAAAAAAAAAATTAAAATAAAACAAAAAATTAAATTGATATTTATGTTGATGTGTGTATGTAATGATGTATATATATTTGTGAGTTATAATTATTATGCTAGATAATACATATAAAAAACAAGTATTGAGAAAAGAACAAAAAAAAAAAAGTAAACAGATTCATATAAATTTGTTAAAAATACCGAGAGTGTTTTCATCTTAACAATTTTCCGTTAATTCTCTTTTCTGCGTTTTTTTTTTTTTTAAATAAATAAATTTTTAGTACGAAAAATAATCAGACTTTGATTCTAACAATTAAATTCAATTAACAAATATATGAATATATACATGTACGTATATATATATATATATATATATATAAATATATATATAAATATATAAATATATATATAAATTAAATATATATATAAATTAAATACATATATATACATATATATATATAGATATGTAAACGAAATATACGAATTTTTTTTTACATAAAAACGCCAACAATAAATAAAATTTTGATATTAAAACTAACATTATGCGAAAACACTCCTTTTTTTTTGTTTATTTGTTTCATTAAAATATAATAAAAATAAAAACATATTTTTTTTTATATTAAAAGAAAACAAAACAAAAGGAAAACATCGGTGACATAAATATGTAACAAGCAGGCTGTGATTCTTAAGTTAAGGCATTGTTTGTTTGCTTGCTTTTCCTTTCCCAATGATTGCTTCATTCATTTAGAAAATTATTATTTTTATTTATTTTTGTTTTGGTTTTTTTTTTTTTTTAAATAAATAAATCAACTTTATTTTTATTATACACATGTTCTTTTTTGAATAATTGGAAAATTTGAAAAAAAAATTCACAAATTGTTTCTCTTAAGATATTTGGATTTTCTTCTTCTTTAATAATATGAAACTTATATATATAACCATGTGTGTATATGAATATGTCTTTGCTAAAAAGAAGTGGAAGGAGGAGGAGAAGGAGGTGGAGAGGGAGGAGGAAGTGTAAAGATATAGAAATTAATTTTCTTATTCGTGTTAATAATAATAATAATTCTTTTGGATTAAACATTTCTTTTGTTGTGTTTTCCTTTATCTTTCTTTTTTTTTTTTCTTTTCTTTTTTTGATAATAATAATTAATTAATTGTCATTGACTATTCTTAATTAAAAATTGCTGTTTGTCTTACGTGTTGTTTTGGTCTTTAATTTTTTTGTTTTTTTTTTTTTTTCTATTTGTTTTTTATTTTTGCTTTACAAGTGAACATCACGCGGTTAAGACAGTGCATTGTCGTGTACCGGGAAGTTCTTAAAAAAAAAAAAGACCGTTTTTATTAAAATGAATCAAATATAACTAAAGACATTTTATTTTTATATATAAAAAAATTAAAATGAAAACAAAAAAAAAATTCATATTTTCAATATGCTCGTAATGTGTATAAACCTAGAAAATATATATATGTATATATATATTTTTATATATATTAAATAATCCATATTAATTAAATATATCTGTATATTAGTTTCTATTGTTTCAAATTTTTTTTTTTTGTTTTTGTGTAATTTAAATTCTTTTTTTTTTTAATGTTCATTATTTTATTATGATTTTCCCCTTTTATCAATCTGTTATTTATTATTATAATAATTTTTTTTATAATTTTTATTTCAATATTGCTTTTACGTTTCCATTAATATCAAGTGTTTATTGTTTCATTATCATTTTACACTTTATTTTATACATATATACGCATGTATACGTTTGTATATATATATATATGTATATATATATATATATATATAAACGTGTATATACATATATACATATATATATAAATTTAAGTTTCTTTTTTTTTTTCTTTCATTCGAATAAGAGCGTTCCGTGGTTCTTTTTCTCTATGTTTAATCTAATTTTTGTAAATACTCTAAATATTCGATTTTAACTTGTTTTGTTTTTACCCTTTTTATTATATTAGTTTGTGTTTTTCGCTTTTTTTTTTCTTTTATTGTTCATTTTTATTTTGTTTTATATTTTGTCTTCAGTTTGTATCCTTAACGCATTACTCTTGATATTGTTGTTGTTGTTGTTGTTGTTGTTATTGCAGCCTTTTTGTAACTTGTATTCTTTTTTTTTTTTGTTTTGTTTTCTTTTTTAATTTTTATTTAATGTATTGGCGTTTTGACGATGGTGTTTGGTGCAATATAATGGTAACCGGGAATTGGCAGACCGGCAGTTTCCATCGATATTCTGCAAACAAAAATGAAATGCAATCAAGAATCTGTTCTAATATTATTTAATCAGAAAAAAGTTGTGTTCATATACCAACTCTTCATCAAGGCATATATACATGTATCTGCCTGTGTCTGGTCTGTCCATATGATTGAAACTGTCAAAGTCCCAAAAATTGTAATAGGTGTACGAAATTTAAACAAAATGAAACTGTATTTGTCTTTGATTGAATCTTACACAACACCTTCCACTAGGCTTGCTTATGATATTTGGTCGCATTCTATGCGTTACGAACGTGTTAAATAAAAGAATGCTCTCTTAATGATCCTACTCAGATCATGTCTAAATATAAGCAAAGTAAATCCATACTTTTTGCTTTAAATTAACGAACCGATTTAAATCATCTGCATTCATTTGCGGAAGGCTTCTCCCTAATACACAAAATCGATAGCTTTGATTGTAGGTTATCGCGAATTCTGGATGAAATGATATAAAAACCATTCCTTTCGATCAAGTTTTTCTGCTTTTTTTTTTTTCATTAAATAAATATATTTAAGCTTGAAGTTCCCTAATATTTGTCTTAAAAGGATTTTTTTGATTCTTTGAGGTAAGATGACTTAAAACTACTGCTACGTTCCAAAATGCAGCATAAAGTGAATATAAAGCGTTTTCTATAACTGTTTAATGAATTATTCCAAAGCTTTTTAATATATATGTTATATTAACCTTAGGATATCACATAAAAAGAAGAGCAATCGGACGATTGCCCGTGTATGTGTATGTTTATATAAATATATATATATATATATTTATGTATATATATAATATATATATATAATATATATATATATATTTATGTATATATATATATTTATGTATATATATATATTTTTACATACATATATATTTATATATACATATATATTTATATATATATTTATATATATATATATATATATATTTATATATATATATATATTTATATATAAAACTTGTATTCAAAGCTATGCCAAAAAAAGTTATGCATAATTATCTGCCATACACAAATAAAAGTCCTTAACATAGATGATTTAAAGTTTTATTTCCATCAAAATGGTAATCTTAAATATATAACATGTGTTTATGTATGCTTGCTTAATGGATGTAATATGAAAGTGGATTAATTATGTTAATATATTGTGGTGTATTTGTTTCTAATAAGTAACAATGTTTTTGCTATAAAGACTGTATAAAGCCCGGTATTTACTTATATTTTATGTGTGTGCATGTGAGTGGTTATGAGACAAAAAACAATTCATTAAAAATAATCAAAATTTTTTTTTTCTTTTTCGCAAATTCGTTTCTTTAATAAACCTCTCTCTGAAGCACTTTTACTTTTTTTTTTTTGTATTTAAAATAACAATAATTTTGTATGAATATTATTGCTTCATAAAAGTATATAGAAAATAAATGTACATTCAAATAATATAAAATTAAAATTAAATTAAATTGCAATAACACACAAAAATAAGGATATTAATTTTAAATCGAATTACACTTTAGAGCATATTTGCCGATTGCTGCTTACTACGCTTGATGAGCAATTGGTTTTTTGTTTTTTGTTTTTGTTTTTGTTTTAAATTACGTGTACATGAGAACAATTTTCATTTTTCAGTCTACTATTACAACAAAATCTACATATATCTACGAAAAAGATATTGCATATTGGATATCGTATCGTGCGCTCAGCTATGCGAATAAAACTATTACAACTATTGTTTTTTGGAGGCTGAGTATTTGGATTGAAAAGGCAGTTCATTGGATTTCATTTTATTATTCGTACATTTTGTTGTTCAGTATACCAATGCAAGGAAAACTTCATGCAATTTTACCTAACTGCTTGCTTGCTGGTGAATTGCATGAAATTTTCTTGCTTGCTATATTAAAATAGAAGAAAAAAATGTTTCATGCAATTTTGCTCAAAAGTGCTTTTGTTTTGTTTCTTTACGGTGAACGGAGAGATTGATTTAATAATACAATAAGTTGATTAACTTAAAGGTGTTATTCGATGGCAATTATAATTTAAATTTTATTTGCCTGCATAATTTATTTATTTATTATTATTTATTTATTATTATTTATTTATTTATTTTTTTTTATTTTTTTTTATTTCAAGTTTTTCTTTTATTATGTTAAAGTTAATGTCTAAAAATTATGAGCGAATTGGTCCTTATTATTTTAACATTAATAACTGGAATTCTAACTTCTTTAAGAAGTTTAATTATTATTATTATTATTATTATTATTAAATGATTAATTTATTTATTTTATTCTTGTTCTTACTTTTCTGCTCATATGACTATAAGTTAATATAATATATATTATTTTCATTTACTTTAAGCCTAATAAAAAGTATCCTAAAATTAAAACTACTACTAACATAAAAACGGGGGTTCTTAAATTTTTTGTTTTCTTTTTTCGAATTTTAGTGAAATTCTTTTTTTTTATACCCATCGCCGTGTAAAATGACCAATTGTCAATAGATATGCGCCAAATTAATTTTTCATTCGTTTATGGTTTTTGATAAAAATAAAAGAATGTTCGCATGAATGAGTTGAAAAATTCTAATTTCATTTATTGTTCAATATAATTAAGTTTGTGTATATTATATATTTGAAAATTTTGAAACCGTTACGCTCCGATTTTAATCACTTTTGACTTATTGCTTGCTGCTGTTGATTAAATCAAGAATGTAAACAATAATGAAAACCTCTTTTCCCTTTTACTTTATTAGTTTGGAAGATGTCTTGGATAGTATGCTTGCCTTAGAGGTTTCATAGTCGAAATATGAGTTCAAAAACTCCAAGATTGGTAACTTATCACTTTTCATTTAATATTAATGAAAAATTGAATAAGACACAACGAACTGAAGATTTCACATTAAAACAAAATATAGAAGAGAAATTATTTGAAAAATTTCAAAATTTAGATCTACAGTTATTCAATACTTTGAAAATATTTCGAATTTGAGCGCGGACTGACCCTCAGTTAATTAAGATCGCAACAGGAAAACACAAAAATTAATAAACTTTATCTTTAACGTAATGTTTTTCAAAGACATATATATATATATATATATATATACCGTTTGATAAAGTAAAGGAGACTAACTTCTACTGTTATATGAACGAACTTCTTTAAATAAAAATATCTCACGATCAACTCACTCGAATTTTGGCAAGCAGTAGGGCAATATCGGCCAGCGAACGAATTGCAAAGCTTTTGTTTACGTTGTTAAAGCGATAATCGGCCAATCAATACTGACTGACCCGATTGGAAAGCTAAGTATATATCCTAAGAGAAGCGGTCTGAGCAATTTCTGTGTTTCTACGATCACTTGTTTTCATTATGTAAGCATTCGAGATCCACTCACACTTTTGATACAATAAGAGAAATATGAATACAATTTAACACATGAAATTCAATTTCTCTCAGGCAAATATTTGGCATTTCTTGTACTTGAAGATAATTCTTTTGTTATTGAATTTTTCATATGTATTTATTAAATCTACACCTTAAAGCCGCCATCAAGTGCATACATTTGCGATAAAATGTTGTTCAAACGAACAAACTTGATCCCTAATTATATATCCCTATATCGTTCCCGCCAGATTAAGATCTCTTTACATGTTTTTTTGTTTTTTTTTTTCTACTTTGGCGTATGTCTTCTATTCCGTGCAACATGGGCGACAGTCAGAAAGAAGAGAGGAGTGAAAAAGAAATCGGGGAAAGTGATGTGATTGCCGCAGCCCACTGGATGGGGGGATCTCGCCCAATCAATAAGTATTATGTCGCCTTTCGCGACTGAGCATTGATTACGGTTACGACCAAAGAAAAGTCTACCGCACTTGAGATTCGATTTTACAGGTTGGCAAGAAACTGATCATTTCTTCTTCATTTATTTATTTAATTTTTTATTTTTTTGCAAATTAATGAAAGCAACTTTTTGTCCGGAACTTTTAAAATAACAAAACAAAATGTTACTCCTAATTATTGTTAGATATAATTAATGAGATAAATTCTATTAAGCAATTCTTGTACAGAGTATAAATAAAGCTAATACATTTGTTAAAAAATTCAACTCAAGGTGTTCTATTGAAAGCGCACTTTCTATATATATGTAGCGATTAATTTGTTGGCCACCCCTGCCTTGTAAGTTGATTTTTAATTCGAACACTATTTTATAGTGAAATATTTATTTTTAATTTGAAAACTATTGAACATCTTCGGCGATGGGTTAGATATTAAGAGACGACTTAGGATTATTCAAGGGTTTTTAGCTTATATCGTAAAAATATGCTGATACTACACAAGTGAATTATATCCTGAACATTTTATAAACTTTCTTTCCTTCTTTTTAATGATTATATATATTATATATATTTTATATTATATATATTATATATATTATATAATATATATATATATATATATAGATATATCTTTTAATATGTGTTGAATTTAATGTGAATTATATGCTCTTTTACATACAAATGTATGTGAAATTTCGATTGTTAAAAGCAAGTGTTATAAGAATAAGTATAGTTAATAATCATAATAATAATAATAATAATAATAATGATAATAATAATAATGTCAATATAATAGTAATAATAAATAGTCAATATGTGAGCCGTATAATAGGTATGCAATTGTTATTATATAAATTGTTTATAAGCCAGTATAAAATATGAATGTCATCATTGTCATGTTAAATAATTTTTTTTCTTTTTGGTGCATTTTTCTTTTTTTTTTAATATCTAATATTGATTGATTGATTGATTACATTAATAACACGTGTGCAATCTAATCTCTCTTGTCGTTTAAGTATTTTTCACCAAATATATGAAACCAATTATATAAATTTATATTGGAAAGACAAATCGTTGAAAAAAAAAAAAAAAAAAAATCAACGGAATAGATTTTAATAATAATAATAATAATAATGAAAGCGAAGCTAATGCTAATGGCACTCCGTGAAAATAAAACTATGCGCAGTATTTGATAAGAAAAAAAAAAGAAGCAACACAAAGGAGAAGAATAGAACTTTGGTTAAAACTAAGGCCTTGTAAACAATAATAATAATAATAATAATATTAATAATAATAATATGTGATATTTTTATAAATCCCGATATTTTTGGCTGATAAGTATCTCATACTTAATCAACCTGATATATATTTGGGGATACAAATTCATTATAGTGAAAAGAAATTTAGGCCGATCGTATAATGGTTTTCACTCTACTTGCAATATCAATACCCAAATTGGTGGCTTAAGCCGTTTTGTGAAATCCAGGCCTGATCGCATAACACCATCACTATAGATTGTTATTTTATTTTACTTTAATATTGATAATCAAATTTGTATGCAATTTTGTTGAAGTGCATGAAACGTAAAAAGGGGTTTAAAGCGTAGTAGAACACTCTTAGTAAACCTTCAGAAAAGAAAAGTAAGAAATTTCAATTAACTAAAAGACAGTTGAAATTGAATTTACTTTGTTTTCTGCATATATGTTACGATGGCGCTTGATATATATGCCAGAGGTAAATTAAACCCTTGGATGGAGTAGCGGAAACCGCTTGTTTTGTAATTTCAAGGGGAACGTAAATATTTGCCGTATCTGAACGATACGAGTTTACTGTCTTTCATATGCGTTTTAATGAAACTTGAATGCATGTCCGCACAAGATCTTATAAGATAGTCGGTTTTGCATTACATTGGAGATAATGTAAAAAATGGTCAGATAATCCTTAGAAACGCTTTATATCAGATGCATATGTAAGAATCTACAAATTTCTGATAATGTCTACATAAAAAAGGGGAAATATAAATGGTATAGTCTTTGTCTTCGGTACCGACATTGTTCAATTTCAAATGATTTTCTTTCTAGAATATTAAATTTCATTGCATCCCTTTCCTTTATTAAGGAAAAATAACAATAATAATGTCCATAGCGAATATAATTAAAGAGAATCTTTAATATATGAATATAAGTATAACGATAACGTCATTCGTGTAAAATGAAGGCTGTTTAGCAGCTTAGCTTGTTTTTCATTTAAAAAGCTCAACGAAGCAAAATGGAAAAGAAATTCAGAAATTCTGAATAAAATCAAGTATATATATATATATAATTATATATATACGTATCGTGTATGTATTATACACACATACATATATGTATATATATTAAAAAATTTCATTTTTAATTTTATATATCTATGTATATATATATGCTATATAACATATATGACATATATGCAAAAAACAAACATATATTAATGTAAAAATAAAAACTTTAAACTTATAACTTAACAAAGGCTCTTCAAAATTTGTCTATAAAATTTTTTTCTAAAAAAAATTCTTTTTAAACGCCTTTCATGTGCGTTACCCGTTGATCGCCAATTATTATTAATTATCAACGATGTGATTAATCTCCGAATTGTGTCTTGTTTATTTACTTTAGTGCCGTTTCTGCACATGCGTAATAACTTGCCTAGCAAGGTCTGGCGCGTACCACAACAAACTTTCCTTCATTTGCATTATCATTATTTGAAAAATAATGTTAATTTATTTTATATTTCTTTTGTTTTTGCTTTTTTAGTATATGTATTTTGAAGAATTTCTGATTTTTTTCCTAAGATGCATTTAATATGGATTAAATTTGTTACGAGCTTTTTCGGTCTCGGCATTGCCGTCCGAGTTATGATTGCGGAAACGCGAAGAAGCGAAACTTTTCGTACGATGTACGCCGGTTGTCTGAATTGGTGGACCACTTAGGGTAGCCAAGCCCCCCAATAAATCAGACAGACTGCCCAACGCTGTCAAACTGGTTAGAGCGTTTAACGCCCCCGGCTTAGTTAAGAGTTGGGCCAGCGGTATAGCCGAAGCTAATGAGCTAGCCGCAGCTGCCAAAGGATTGGCTAAAGCTGGTGTTGTATTTGTTGTACTCAATACGCTCGTATTATTTGTTCCTGTTGCTGTGCTTGTGTTGTTGTTATTGTTATTATTATTATTATTGTTGTTGCTATTGTTATTATTATTAAGTGTTGTAGATGTAGTTGAATTTGAATTAGTTGTATTTGTTGTATTATTAGTGTTGCTGTTGGTGCTAGACTGTCCTCCAGCCGCTGCAGTACCATTAGCTGCATTATTTGCCTCTTGGAGATTTGCCTTCTGCAGTTCGACGCTGTAAAAAGGGATAAAGAGAGAGAGAAAGAGAATAGGAGAATAGGATATTGTTTGTATGGTTGAGATGTTGAGAGATAAGGTTTGATTAATTTTTTTTTTTTTTTTTTTTTTTTTTTTATTCTATTTCATGGATTTTGATTTTGTGGAATTGAGTTGAGGTGTTTTTTTTTCTTTTTTTTTTTTTTTTAAATATAGCAAAAATTTTCAAAGATTATTTTTTAATAAGGTTAAGGAGGGATTTTTTTGTGGATATCGTAGGGTAAAAAGTTTGCTGACATGCGATAAAAACCGCGCATTGTCGTTGAGCATGTCTTCTACCGATTTCATTTGAATGCAAACATACAGTGATGATAGTTCGCGATTTCTGAATATATCTCCGAAATGCTAATAACCCACCCACCGCATAATAGACTTTTCTTATTTAACTATCCTTTAATTTCATTAATAAAAGAATACCTTTTAATGCAAAGGGAAAAAGAAAGAATGTAATTATATATATATATATATATAAATTAGTAACACACAGAAGTGATTTTTTCATCTTGAGCGGAATCTGTTGTTCTTGCTGTTATTGCACCCTTCACCTGCATAGAAATTTATAGATGCAAAGAAGGATTTATAGAAGGAATCCAGCCGAGATCGGTATAAGTATGATTCCGTTTTCATTTTCATGTTTTAATCGAATATGAGCATATGCCTTAAGCGTAAAAATTGATATACAAATTGAAAATATTAAGTCGATTAAGAAATCACATAAGTATGCCTTCGCAAATACAGAAACTGCTTAGGCGTTTACGTTTGTATTATACTCACCAGATGAGTAAAAGCGCATGGCGAACGTCTTTACAATATATTTGCTTTTTCAACGCGCAATTTGTCTATTTACCTACGTCTACATCACTCCAAGTCGCGATGAGATAAAGCAATGAAACATGATATACATGAGATTTCTGTATATCAAATTTCTAAATGGTACACATTCGATACATAAGATTAAGAAATTGAATTTAAAAAAAAAACATTTTCGACAATACTTAATATTGCCGCAATAACTTGCAACACAGGGTAGACAACGCTTTAAAATTTGTAGGCGTTGCATATGAAAACCTAACAGTTTTATTTATTTGCTTGCAGCGTAATCGAGTTTTGCCTGAATATTTCAAACCTTTTACAAGGATGTGCTTTTATAAAGCAGGACTTTAAAACTAACTAGAAGAGCAAAAGATATTACATATGCACCCAACTTTTTTTACACGGTCTTTTTTCTTCCTTAGAGGAATCAAGACCGACAAATGTGCTTGGCATATTTTCACATATCTACTGATGATAGCATTCTTGAACCAGTTCGTAATAAACGTGCACTCTTGTTATCAAATACCGCTATATAATTGCAGAATTGATATTTATTCTTAATTTCAATTGAAATTGTTATATGTTTCAGTTATGGACTGCAGCATTTTCACTGTGCATTAATTTTAATTTTTTTAATTTTTTTTTTTACTTTTGTAATAAAACTGAATGCTTTTCGTTTTTTTATTAAGTATGCGATATGGATTTCAATATTATTTTTTATGTACGGGTTTTTTTCGGAAAATAGTCAGGATTTTTTCCATCTTACACGATTTTTTAAAATCGTGGAACATATCACGCCAAATTTATCATATGTCGCATGTATTTTTTTTTTGCACCATTTTCTGAGGAACCTATTTACCGTGTAAAAAAAAAAACGAGTTACTTGTGTATATATATGCATCTATATATGATTTTCGAATTATGTTATATTCGAATTCATATTTTTATAGAATTGGATAACAAATCACAGACAGTTGCGAAACAGCATATTTTTATACCAAACCTTTCGTATAAAAAGTTTTCTAAGAATTGAGCTGACTTATGGATCGAATTGTATTTGTCTTAAATTTTTAAAAATAGCTGAGCTTTTATTTTATATCAAGTTCCGCAGCTACATGAGAAGTATAAAACGATAATTGCTAGCAAAATGTGATTTATGATTCACGCAGTTTTATTTCTAGGAAGATTTCACATTCTCACTGATTCCGAATATATGGAAATGAATTTGTTCTTCTAGCCGGTTTTTTTAACAGAAACGTTTCTCATGTTTTTCAGAAATCTACGTATACCTCTGTGGATAGCGTCTCCGAAGCGTATTTCTGTAGGTTATAAACATTTGATACAACTCTAATATAACATATCAGAATTGGTGTTTGTAGTAATAAAATAAATAACTATTTCATAATCGTTTGCGTTATCTGCTTTAAGTTTGGGGAAAAAGCATCCTATAATAATGGTTTGACAGCAAACATGAAATGATGGATAGATCCACATATTCCAAAATACTGGTGTTTACGTGTAACAGTATCCGGAGAATAAAATGAATAAACAAATAAATAAATAAATAGAAGAAAAAAATAAATTCTGTCGTTCTTCAAAGATGAAATAAATCGGTTCGATTGATTGCCAAGAGCAAGTAGCTGGGTTCACGGCAAAAAAAAAAAAAAAAAAATTCGTTTTCCCCAAACGTTAAGTTTTTTTGAATTTTTTGCATCCTAGTTTAATGCTAGCGAGTACCGGTGTTTTTGTAAAATATCTTTTGCTCTTTTCCTTAAAATAATCTCCACATAAAAAAGATGATTCCCCTTATGAGAATATTTGCATTCAAATAATAATTTTAGGTTTATTTTTTATTGAATTGTTTTTTTTTTTTTTTTTTTCTTTTTTTTTTTTCATATTAAGGAATCATAAGGGATTTTGGTTTGTTTGGTTTAAATAAACGTCGATGCATCTCCAATAATCCAATTATCTTCTGTTTTTCTTTTTTTCCTGGATATTAAAAAAATGCGCTGGCTATAAGCTTTCTTGTATTTACTACTTAGCAACAAACAATTATAATTAAATTACTTAAAATCTAACCGTACGTTCACACACAGTTACAGATCTGCATACATCTAAATTAATATATATGTACAAATTTTATATAAGACATGGAATGTTTGTTCGTCAGGAAAGAAGGTTGGCGGTTGGTGGCAAGTGAGAGAAAGGATATTTTCAAAGAAGAATTTGGAATAGTACTTATTTAGAGACTTGATTGTGATTGAAGGAGGGCAAATATATCATCTATTGATTTTTGGGTAATGATATCAAAAAGCACATACAGGAATGGTATAAATTTTGTTTTTGTTGGCGGCAGGATGAACATGATCAAAGAAATATTATAGTTCTGGTAAAAAAAAAAAAAAAAAAAAAAAAAAATTAATAATTTTGAACGCTCTTAATATAATAGTGATCATTATATTTTACATATATGTGTGTATATATTGTCAAGTACACAATTATACGCTTGGTTGTACTTTATTATGTACCGGTATGTTATGTGTATATGTTTGTATGTCATTGAAGGTACTCCTCCTCCCCTTACGCGATGTAAATTTTTTTCTCTGTTTTATTTGTCTATACATTATTTCTTGATTTATTTTTTCAATATTCAATCAATCATCAATCAAATCAATTCGACAAAATTATTATTTCTCTTCACTTTTTTTTTTTTTGCCCATTATTGCGGGTATTCTTCTTTAGTTTTTCTATTTTTTTTTTTTTGTTTTTTTTTTTTATTTTTGTCTCTAAACTCACCCACTATTTAGTTGTTACGATGCCAATACTTACCTCATGTTGATTAAGTATTGTGCCAAAGCGACCGAATCAGGATTACCGCTGATAGTGATGGTACGATCGGTATTGCCACCTTCACGCTCTTCGCAATTTGAGATGCGTATCATGGCACCGGAAATTTGACGTATTTCAGCTATTTTAGTGCCGCCCTTGCCAATAATGCAACCAATCAAATCATTTGAAACTGTCATCTCATGTTGCTGCTGCTGGGCGCGATTTGTATTGGCTGTACGTAGCTGAGAACCGGCTAGAGCAGCCAAAGCTACTTATTATATCAAAAGTTAAATATTCATTTTATTATTATGAATGTCTAGAAATGATTATAATAATAATATATTGCTGCTAACCTGTTGGATTTAAGCCACCGGTATTGGCAGGAGCCATGCCAGCTAAGCCCAAGGCAGCTAAACTTGCCAGTGGATTCTTGGCCACCTACACGAAGAGATAGGAAAGAAGACGACAAATGGGGAATAGATTACAACAGTGTTTAATCGAAAGCTATCTGCAAACGCAACTAAATATTCCAATAGAACTTTAAAGGACGCATAATCAATAATTGAAAAGAAAACAACGATAATAGACGTTCATAAGAGTAATAATAATAATAATAATAATAGTAAGAAGAAAAAAAAAGAAGAAAATATATAAAATTAATACAAACACGAATAACATAACCACTACTTCTAACGAGTGCTGTCATATATAATTAAATTAATGTTTATACAAACACGTATAATAGTAATAATAATAATAATGATAAGAAAAAGAAATCAAACAAATTTTATGTACACAAGTTTGTTTAGTTTTTGATTATTATTATTATTTTTTTTTTTTATTATTGTTATATTTGGCGTAGCAATTGTAAAGTAACTAAATTAAATTTGAAGAAATTATTGTTAATTATAGAATAAGTATAAATTGATTACTTTCAATTTTAAAGTGTTGTCCTTTTACCACCAACCACCAAATTTACTGAATACACTTCGGGACCGAAACAGTACAAAACACGCGTGATTCTATACAAAAATATCGCTAAGCAAATGAACAAAGTCAATTATGTTATATTTGTCCGTAGTATTTATTCACTCACTTAGAAGCGAACGGTAGGGTAGACAAGAGGCTTTAGTTACTCGTTAACGATTTTTTTGGTCACCCATAATCAACAGGAAATTATTACAAGAATAAAACAAGGAAAAGAAAAAAAGGAAGGAAATAACTACGCATAGGGGACTAAAATTAATTATTGTCAAATGTGACGACTTAAAAGATGATAAACATGGTATACTTTGCGTTATATCCTAAGATCGGCATAAACAAAATTCAATTCTTCAATTGTATATTAGAACTGAGTAGGATTGTATTGAGTAGAAGTGTACTCGTGCGTACGATTCGCATCGTCTCATTTTTGTAGACACTATTATTATATTATATTAATTGCGTCATTCCCAGTAATGGCTAAGTTAGTCCGAAGGAGAAATAACTTTCAAAATTAAATCATTTTTGCAAGAAAACTTCGCAGACCTAACTTGCCTCCTTCTATGACAGTATATTTCTGCTGCTGCATATGAAACGTATTTTCATTTGAAAGGTTGTGATGCATTTTTATATTTTCGAAAGTCAAACAGTCGAGTTTCGCCACATAAATGAGTTTCTTATTTCCATGTTTATCTAAGGCACAACAACACTACGCAAAATGCATTAAGATGAAACAAAAAGCAACTCCAAATGGTCTGAGTAGATGTAGATGTTTCAGACGATGTAGATACTTAACGAAGCTCGGGCTACCGAACGAAATAATCGAAGTTTTTGTAAGTGAATTAAGAATTGATAAAAAAAAAAACAGAATAAATGCTTTACTTGAGTACGACACAATTCCAAATCAAATAGTGCTACTAAATCGGCCAGAGAAAAAATTCAATCCATCTATCCATCTATGTATGTATTTTTGCTTTTGAACAAACATTACTTTGATCGACGTAAAGCAATCCGTTAAATCAACGCGTCCGCTTCGTTAAAGATACGAAAAAATCACTGCTGCTACGAAAAATTAGCCCTACTACCGACCAATGCACATTGTCGCATAAGAGATTTTCCCTAAAAATTGACAATACTTTTAGGTAGCGTACGAATTATTCTTCTCTTCTTAATAAACTCTAAATACTCTTTAAGAAGGAACGGGGTGGATAGCAAGTATGCAAGTAATTGCGGATCTTTGAAGAACCCAATAAAAGCTGAAGTCAGAACATTAAACGTTTCGCTTATATAGATACACCAACGAGTTTAACGAGATTTTCAATTTTTTCCATTTAAGGATGAGATGTAGATCGAGTAGCGCAACTAAAAAATGTCGAATGAACAATTCATATTCTTCACAGCTTTTTTTTGGTGGTCTTTTTTTAAAAATTTGTGAATTTGAAAAAAAAAAATTTTTTTTTTTTTTGAATCTTAAAAATTCCAAAAACTCGTGAACACACGAAAACATGTACCATTCGATGTACGAAATGAATGCCGCAGACGATAGTATATCTCAGAAACGGTTTGTATAAAGATATTTTATACTTTAATCGGCTTGGTTGACTTGGTTTTGTCATCAGTCAAGTCAAATTCTTGTTTACTAAATTTCTCGAGTAAAGAGTGAAGACATATCCTCAACATTTCGAGATAGCTTGCGAAGGCTGTAACTTTTCACGACTCCCTGTACCATATCTACATAATTTTTATTTTTTATGATGTCTCTTATGCATATTTCCCTAACGTTACAATGGAAAGAATAAACCAAGTATAGTAAATACACATAATACTCGCTCTCATTTAACAATGAGTGATGGATGAGTATGTGATAATATTCGTTGTTTTCAAACTGAATATAAATTTTTTCTTACACTGGTTAACATCGTATATAACGGAGATTAGGTTCGGCTTCGTTGATGGAGGGAGTGCTTGTCTGGCTGTAAAATTGCCATTAATTTAATTTAGTTGCTTTAATTAATTTAATTTAGTTACTTTGACGTTGCCCTGAAGAAAAATTTTCCTCATTCCAGTTATAAAATAATTATGAAAAAAAAAAAAAAAAAAATCCAAGAAAATACTTAACGGAGAATAAATTTGAAATAAATATGTGAAGCAAAAAAATTGCTTTTTGCTGTTTGTCTAGATGTGTGGTTGTTGTGTCAAGAAGTTTTTTTCTTTTCTTAAGGGTAAGCGGCGCTTTGGAAATTCAAGTATAACACACAGTAATATTTATATTTAGCTTTTGAAAGTAAACAGTACAGAAATAATAAGAAGGAGCTTAGGGAGTGATGGGGTGGGGGGGTGTGGGGGAAGAAATATATCGATAGAGAGAGCGCGTAGAGTGCGGGCGAAGATGAAGATACAGAATGTCATGGATTGGGAGCCGGGGTAAGGAGCGAGAAAAGTGTCAAAAGTCGGAAATGTGAAAAGAAAAATGCTGGTGGAGGAGAAGGCTTGAAAACATTTATACACCAATTACCTACAGCAGTGTAACCGAATTTTTCTCTTACAAATGTGTTTACAAAGTAGTTTTTTCCGCTTTTAATATAAAAACTTTGCTTTATATTGTGTTTGTTTGACAGAGAGGTAATAAAAGAAAAACATACAACAACAAAAAAAGGAAGTAATCATATAATGAAATAA
The DNA here is from genome assembly GCF_014805625.2 of Glossina fuscipes. Taxonomy (NCBI): domain Eukaryota; kingdom Metazoa; phylum Arthropoda; class Insecta; order Diptera; family Glossinidae; genus Glossina; species Glossina fuscipes. The sequence continues at coordinate 18,511,656 of NW_023998415.1, forward strand.
AAAAAAAAAAAAAAAAAAGAAAGAAAGAAATGCACAGCAAACCTCATGCCATGCAAAAGAGAACAATAACATAACAGAATTGAGAAGTGAACGCAAGGAGTAATAGGAAGAGATGACATACTAAAGCGACGGGATAAGATGTTTAATTAAAAGCAATAATGTAAGAGCAAAATAGGGAAGCATAGGAGAGAATATAATTATAGGATAAGAATTCAATAATTAAAGCAAATGAAATCAGCTTTTGTCTCACATCGTTCCACGACTGATTTCCTTTGTCGTATTTAAAAAACAAAAAAAATAAATAAATAAATAAATAAATGTCTCAAAATAAAACCACCTACAAAAAAAACTCTAATGTTCAATTGTTCAGGTAGATCATAGCAACCAGGAGTAGCGGGGGTAGGGCCTAAATTTTACATAATTTACATATTGTACAATATAGATGTTTATGTGTATTCATAAGTACTTACACACACATACATACACACACACATACACACACACGCACATACATACAGAGAAAAAGTAAGAGAGAGAGAGAGAGAGAGAGAGAGAGAGAGAGAAAGATCATGGGAAGATAATAAATACAGGAGCAAAAGGGATGATACCATTAAAACATTAGCAAACTTATGGAAAATTGAAAACAGACTCAAAAAGATTTAGTTTTAGGTGTAATTAGTAGTAAATTTCATATATTTGTTTATATATGTGATAAAAAAAAAAAGAAGAAACTGTTGTTTGAGGGTCCGGAGGGAGGGCAGGCAGGCGGGCAGGTTGATTATGAATTGCGGACAATGGCCAGGGGTGGGGTTTTCAATTGGTTGTTTGTTTTTTTTATTTTTTCTTTTGCTTTTGTAATCGAAAAAAAAGAAATATGCAATCAATGGTTCAAACATCTTCTCAACCAAAACTCACATCGGGTAATTGCTGTAGGTGATGGTGTGCTGGTACCGCTCCTGGCAAATGTGCGCCCTTTAATAAAGGATCCGTTAAACCCGATATACCAGCGTGAAGACCACCGGTAGCCAAAGCAAGTGGAAATACTGGGCAGGTCTAAAGAGGTTTATTTTTTTTTTTTATTTATTTATTTATTTATTTTTTTTTTTTTTTGTATTTGCAGTGGTGGTGATGGTAGTGGTTGACGTCATTAATTCATCATATATAAAATAGTACAAGAAGTGATGTTTTGTTGTTGAATGTTTTATGTTTTCGTTTCATTTTTGAAATTTTAATAAATAATTAATAAAATTTTCATATTGTTTTTGTTGTTGTCATTGTTGTTTTGTAATTGCAGTGATATTTATTGTTTTTTTTTTTTTTTTGTTTTTTGAAAACAAATTGTTATATTTATTTTTAATTTTTATTTGTTTGGTTTGTTTGTTGAAATCAAAAAGAAATAAAGAAAAAAAATATAAATGAATTATTAACTAAAATAAATTCATTTTTTTTTTTGCTGCTGATGTTGTATATGCATATGCATATACGTATATATATATATATATATATATATATATATATATATACACATATATACATATATATCTATATATATATATATATACATATATATGAAACGAAAATAGAAGAGAAAATCCATTGAATGTACGCATGTATAAAACAGATAAACTCAGTGGAAAATAAACGTAGAAAGCGGAAAACTTAACAAACCACAAAAACGAAAACAATTCATGGAAAAAAAGTGTTAAAATTAAGAATTATGGACTACTAGTTTGTCACAATTAAATGCTAATGTAAAACAATTAAACGGAATAAAGAAGAAACTGCTTCAAGAGAAACAACAACAAATAACAGTTAGTTCTTTCTTTTCTTCAAAATTCTATTCATGTACCATTCCTTTAAATCGCGCGAGAACGTCCCAAGAGCATATATAAGCGTTTTTTTTTTTTTTGTTTCATTAATTTGCTCATGTTAAGAACACTTTGCTTTGAAGTTGACTATCCCCAGATAGAACGTGTTTCGCAACTTAAAGTTTCGTATAGACTTCCTTGAAATCTTCACTGTTTAATAATGAAATCGATTATAAATCAAATTTACATTTAACTTATCTCCACGTTTGGCGTTATGCTTGTATAATGAAAGAGGAAACACCCAACTATATTAGACTGACTATGATAATTCGCGATTTGTGTATGTGGGCATTTATTGCAGGCTCCACCGAACGGATCAAAGACCGTAACTTATAGTAGTATGTATAGTAGATATTCATTTCGAAATTATGTTACATATTTAATAGATATTTCTCGTAAGTTTTCATCGTCTGAAAGCTGACTATAGAGATATGTTTCTGACCGACCAACCGGCGCGCACACGAAAGATCGACAAAGATCAATCTTCTTTCAGCTTGGCTACTTAAGTACTTAATTACATAAAGTACTTATCGAAATTAACGATCATGAAAAAATGTCCGTCTCTACATTTAACATCGAACTTATAAATGTATGTAATAAAAGAGAAATGTATGCATGTAATAAAAGAGAAATTGTTACATTCGGCCTAAGCCTCAATCAATCAATCAATGATTTCGATTGAAACGTGAAAATTTTTTCATTTTTAAACCATTCGGCATTGTAACATTGCTATAATTATTTGAATATATTTTCACAGTAATAAAGAAAATTTTTGAGAATAAATTTGCTCTTCGACGAACACGTTCCAGATTGCAATTGAAATCTTCATCAGACGGATGGCAAAATTATTTCGTCTATTTGCATTCTACTTAAGTATATCTATTAAGTTTGCATATAATGAAGTCTCCAAAGTATAATTGTAAGTATCTGCGATAGGTATGAAAATCGCATTCGCAAGGGATTGCGGAAGAATTAAAAGAAAATATTTATACAACCTTTTGATTTATATCTTTGATACAGATCTAACTTAGAAGGAAGTGAAAACTTTTGAAATTGTCGGCATTCTTGAGCTTATTTCAATTCTAGAACTATTTTGCGAAGTAGTCATGTTTACTTTTTGTGTTCACTGTTGCGTTTTTCCTCATTTATGCGATTAAGAATCTTAAAAATAGTTAGACGGACGTACACCACAAGGGTGTTGATCCATTTATACAGTGGCAATAAACGCTGCACAGACTATATACACCTTGTGCGATGTTCAAGATGTATTTTGATGCTACATATGTTCCTGTCTATTCTTATTCTCGTCGAAGGAGTTTCTAATCGAGTCAACTCGTCTTGCGTTTCCGCACAAACACATTTATGCAAAAATCCACACTTTCCTTCGTCATTATAATTTACTTTATTTTTTCAGAGGGCAACCGTATGCAGTACACTCCCAGTTTTTAAAAACATGATAAAGGGCGACTACATATTCAAACTTTTCTTGTATCACTCGAGAGTTTACAAGTTCGCGAATTAGATAAACTGGTTCGGTTCTTCGAAAAGTCCAAAACTAGGTGATCGTTCTATGACATATTTCGGTGGAAGCGATGATAGCTTTTTCTTTACTTTTCGCACATTCAACCTAACTTCAATATGCGTTCATAACTGTTACCTCAATAACGCTATCAAAATAATTTGAATGAAAATATTCTCGCAAAAGATTGGTGTATACTATATACTACAAGGTGTGTTTAACAAAAAAAAAGTTAGCTTTGTGGATTCGATTTTCAAATTTTTGTCTTTGCCTTGGTACACATATATCGAACATGTATTGACATCATCAGTTATTTTGCTTTTCTTAGTTGGTAGTGTTTGACAGATATAAAGTTAAGACGTGTTTTCGTGCGCTTGGCGATTTTTTGCTATCAAAAAAAATGGATGAAAGAAACTGTATAAAAATTTTGTATAAAAAATAAAATCCAGTGATCCAATTCACTTAAAATATTGAATCTACTTTGAGCAGAAGAAAAAAATGTTTATAAATGGTACGGGTGACTGGGTAGTTTATTCCGAAATTGCGGAATTTTGACCAAACAAAACGGTCGCATAAGCATCAGGCGGGAGCTGTTGGAATGATCATAACTGAAACAGAAAAAAGCACGCCAAATTCGGTTTAAATGTGAGGATTTTGCTCAATATTTTCTTCGATTAGAATGGCGTTATGTGACTTGTGAGTTCTTCCCAGAAGATCATACGATCAATAGGAGGAATATTACGTTGAAGTTATGCTCGGTTTGCGTAAAGGCCGGGATTGTGCAACAACCAGTCATGGATATTGCACCACGATAATGCGGCAGCTCAGACCTCAGACCTGAAAATACCCATGAAAGGTCGGAATCTTATCATCGTGAAGGGGATAAAAATACCGCCTCGTTGGAAGGGCTCAAGACCATACCAAAAAGCACTTATCAAAAACGCTTCTACGATTGGAAAAAGGGCTGGCGCCAACGTATTATACCTAAGGGGAATTGCTTTAAAGAGCACAAAATGAATATTTTTCGGAAAAATAAAAAATGACCTTTTTTTGAACACACCTCGTATGTGTCTAGCCTAACCCAATGTATTAGTTTTCCCCCTTAATAATAAATATTTAAAACTAAAACAATGTGATATTGAATATGCTTCTCGCTCTCTGATTAATTAGATGATTAAATCGACAACTTAACCGATCGAATGACCTCTAAAAGCTTAGCATTAAACAATTAACTCACTCAATACTAACTTTTTGTAAGACTCGTCAATTTTTTCTATTTTCAAAACTGAATTCTCGTTTCGCGACTCAATATAATAGTCAATCTACATGAATTTTTTGCGGATTTGATAGAGCATTTGAATAAAATTAAACGAAAAAATTCTCGGATAACTAATGATATCTTAAATTGTGTAGAAAATTATTATAAGTAACAAAAATGAAACAATTCGTAGGATTTTAGTAAAAAATGAAGTAGAGAAAGAAAACCAAAAAGAAAAAGGAATTTCCACTCTAAATACTCCAAAACACAGTATATCGTCAAACATTATCTAAGCGAATGTTGATGATAAGTAATGGCGGTGATAGTGGCGGTGGGGAAGCGAGAAGAAAGACACAAAAACAACAGCACCGTTGTATCAGGCGCTGGTGTATCTACATTTAATGGCAATTATCTGCATGGGGAGAGATTATCCATATTAAACTAGGCCGTAAATGAGAGAGAGAGAGAGAGAGAGAGAGAGAGAGAGAGAGAGAGAGAGA
>NW_023998415.1:18516900-18518926 GCF_014805625.2 Glossina fuscipes
AGAGAGAGAGAGAGAGAGAGAGAGAGAGAAAGGGAGAGAGAAAGAGAGACAGAGGGAGAGAGAAAGAGAGAGGGAGAGAGAAAGAGAGAGGGAGAGAGAGTGAGTGAGTGAAAGAGAGGTGAAGATAAAAGAGAGAAGGGAACACACAACTGAGAAGGAAATTCCATTTGCCTCGATAATGGAAAATAATATAGGTATACTTATGCCGTGTGCTGCCGTTACAAAAAAACAAAAACAAAACAACAATTATAATAAGATAAAGAAACGTAAGGCGGCGTGAAAACAACCGATTTATTGCCTTTTAGAGTTTGCAAAAAAAAAAAAAAACCGTAGGATCTATTATAGGGAAAACAGGAGGAAAGCGTAAGATTCTTTTAATTTTTTTTTTTTTTTTTTTTTTTTTTTCTCATGGCAGGAAACATATTTTAAATGAATATGATATAAGTTGACATTGAATGATTTACTTTTAAGAGGTTGTTGTTTATTTTGCTTTATATTGCTTTATTGACTGACTGACTGATTGACTGACTGACTCACTGAATGCATGATTGATTGATTTGTAAATTCTTTAGATATCGATAGGGATTAGAACTGAGAAATAGATGTGAGGGCTCGGGCAGGGAATATATTATATTTTGTTTACTGCTTTTATGCTTTAAAAAGAATTATATTTTTTTGGTAAAACATAAGATTCATTATTATTATTGTATGTATAATAATCAATCTATTATTTATTGTTGGTTTTGTAATATTCAAACAATGTTTGTTATATGTATATGTATAAATATATATGTGTATTAAAAAAAATGCTAAAATGTCTAAACTTTTTATCGGAAACAATCAGAAACAAAAACAAAACGATTTATATTTTGTATGCATGTGTAGTAATTATGCTAATACTTTGTATACAAAGTGAACAAAAGGGACATTTGATCAAATTGTCTAGATATTATTTTGCATTTTGGTTTGGTTTGGGTAAACGTATTAACAAATTTTTTATTGAACTATTATTAAAAATTTGTTTTTTTAACACTAAAAATATAATTTTATTTTGATTAATTTGCATATCGATTGCATAATACGTTCATCAAAAGGGAGAGAAAGTAAGAAAAAAAAAATTAGTAAGGAATTTTTTTTTTTGACTCCGATTGATATATATATATATATATATTATTATTATTATTATTATTATTATTATTATTATTATATAATATATATATATCGATCTTGTTTATGAATGTATATACTTATTCAGGTACACAGAGAGAGAGAGAGAGAGAAACAGAGAGAGATAGACGGAAAAGAGGAAGATATAAAGAGAAAGAGCGAGAGATATTCAAGTGATTAATAACGACAATTATACTGGTTGATGGTTATTTCTTTTGTGGTTTGGCTTTCATTATTTTAAATACAGTTTACATCACACACTTGATTGCCGCATAAGTATATATGTATACGTTATATTGAGGGGTAGGGTATGGGTTTAATAAATTCCTCATTGGGATTATTGGGTATTCGGATTAGTACCTAAAGATGTGTACGTTTTTATTTTTTTTTTTATTTTTTTATATTCGTTTGCGATTGATTGACATGACATACTTTGCATCTGCTCACGAGCCCTCGCATCGTAGTATTTTAGCGAAAAATGCTGTCCCATTTTCAGCCCACACTGTCGATCTTAACCAATAGTAGCAGAGTTGCTGTGATGATCGCAGCTATCGTAGCAGTTCTGTAGTATTATAGAGATAGTCGACGTTACAAAGTGTTTGTTGCCGTTACCATGGAGAATTGAATGAACGCTCTCCTCCCCAGTTCAACGCCCATAATGACCGTATCGTTATTTAACGCATTCTCAAATATTACCCCATTTTCTGTTTTCAGTTTTTGAAATATTTTATTTTATTTATTCTTTTTTCAATTTTTGATTTTTATTTTTAACAAATATATTTTGCAATTATATATTCGTACTTTTTGTTCGCATATATACACACACACACACAGAGAAAGAGAAAGAGAGAAAGAGAGA
>NW_023998415.1:18519326-18525124 GCF_014805625.2 Glossina fuscipes
AAAGAGAAAGAGAGAAAGAGAGAAAGAGAGAGAGAGAGAGAGAGAGAGAGAGCGCAAGAAAAGATTAAGCCGTCGAGTACTTAAAACCTAAGACAAAGTGCACAGAATAAATAAATAACTAAAAGAAAACATTTAGATCAACAAGAACAAGAACAAAACGCATTAAGGGCTCAACTGGTTTGGACTGGAGATGTAAAAACTGATTGCTAAATAAACTTAAAAAAAAAATGTAATATTAGAAAAAGACAAAGAGAGAAAGAAAGAAAGAAAGAAAGAAAGAGAGAGAGAGAGAGAGAGAGAGAGAGAGAGAGAGAGGGAGAGATATAGATAGATAGCTAGATAGATAGAAAGATAGTTAGAGAGATAGATACATATAGAGATAGATAGATAAATAGATAGATAGATAGATAGATAGATAGATAGATAGATAGATAGAGAGAGAGAGAGAGAGAAAGAGAGAACTAAGATGAGATGAAGAAACATTGTTTAAATGTTTATGAAATTCGTTTTTAAGGATACGGTGTTTGCAATGATAGTGGTAGTAATGGTTGCGTTTTAATTGCGCGAATAGTTAGGAAAAGTCAACAATATTATTTTAGTTATTTCGTGGTTATCTCATGCCATTTATCACAAACTTGTTTTACAACTCTAAGTATCCTTAAGAATACTATGAAATTCTTGATTCTGTTTTTATTTTTGTGATATCCGTAATGACGCCAAAACTCTGATATCAAAGCGAATTTAATATTTAAGAACATTTTTTTTTTTTTGATTTTTAAATTAATCTCAATAGTTGTGATAAATGGCGTTTTTATGAAAAAAGAAAAGAAATCACAATGGTCACTTAAAAAAATCAAAGAAAAGAGGTTCTGAAAATTGTGTCGGTTTATAGAACCAATTCGACAGTGGCATGAGTGGACGGCTTCGGGCGGGAAGTTAAGCAAACGTAGTAGTTCCATCATAACTAATATAATAAAAGAGTTTGGGCAGAGGTTTTAATTGGTGGTATTAAAATAAATAATAAAATTGTTATAGGTGATATGGATAGAAAGGATAAAATGTAAAAAATATTATAAAGTTTATAGTTTTTTTTTTTTTTTTTTGTTTTTTTTTTTTTTTTTTGGGTTTTTATTGAGTAATTTACGCAACACAAACATTAATTGAAGAAGAAGTTTTTTACTGCATCTTAAAAAAGCCGAAAGAAGTTCGAAAAAGAGAGGATACAAAATTAATGTGAGATTAATGACAGTTTACCTCTTGTGCTGGCACAGCGTAATTGCCCTGTATGGTAAAAGCTTGACCATTGGCCAATATAACGGGTCCCGATACCTGTGGTTTTGGTCTATATGGTATAGTAGCACCTCTAGGAGGTGACTGTAATATAGTATAAAAAGAAAGGAATTTACTGTGAAAGCGAAACGAAATCTTTTCAAGTTTACCTCCAACATGACAAGACAAATTTGATAGATGCACTGGGTTATCTGTTCGGCGGTGCCACTCAAAGTGACTGCACGTTCCGTAGAATTTGGTAACATTTCACTGGCCACTTGTATGGAGCAGCCAGTCGTCTGACGTATTTCCTTGATTTTTGAACCGCTTTTGCCTTCGCAGAAAACGCAATAACATTAATATTATTATTATTATTATTACTAATTTGATTTCGTTCGTTCATCCCATAACTTACCAATTAACGATCCACATTGACTGGCAGGCACAATCAAACGTATGGGTATTTGAGTTTTACCCGCTTTACTAGCATCATTATTGAATTGCGAGCACCACTATAATTATAAAATCTCAGCGTGTTAATTATCAATGGATTTCAATTCATATTGATTATTGGTATAGAAAATTATAAGCGACATATGTATACCTCTTCAAATTTCTTGGTAATGAGGGTGAATGCCGAAAAGATTGCACTTGTTGTACCAGACACCGTAACAATACGTTCCGGACAAGACCCATCGGAAATGTTTATTTTTGCGCCAGACTATTAAATATAATTAAGAAAATTTTAAATAATAATTGTTACGATGCCAAATAAATATTTTTTCCTATGCATGTTCTTTTATTATGTACCTCCTCACGAAATCTGTTAACGATTTCGCCTTTTTTGCCAATAATACTGCCAACTTCCTGTATCGGAGGGAAAAAAGTAAGAAAAGAAAAAAAATTAACAAAATGACTAAATCGTATAAATTATTATTATTATTATTTATTTATTTTTTTTTTTTTTTTAGCAATTTTCACCTATATTAAAAGAAAAACCAAAGATAATTTAAAGTAAAAATAAAACTTTTAATGATGACGCTCGAGTTGTATACATAAAACACTGGTCAGGAACGAGCTTGGGCAGAAGAGATGACTTGATTTCATACAAATTTCAACAAATACACACAAACACAAATTTTTGGCCATTTAAGTAAGCCCTCTGACATGTCAGTTAGGATGAGAGAATCTTCTAATAACTGCGGCTAATATTTTTAGCACTAATCTGGAAAATGGCCAACCGGTTTTCGTCTATGTCAGGTCATTTCATTCAAGGTGGCTAAGGGTACACTTAAACTCACTCTACGTCTTCTATGTTGGTAATGTGTTTCTCGGTAATTGTTTCGTTGAACTAAAAAAGTAATTTTGTTACACCCAGTTTATGCCGTAAATGGTGGGCGATTCTGTCAGTATTTTTTATTCAATTTATGCCTAGTTTCTGTAGCCGAATGTGGACCGAAACACTCGCAGATTTCTTAATGTTATACTTTTTCATCACTGTTTACATATTTTTCTTCGAAAATAATGATGAAATACACGTTGTCCGGTATATAATTAAACTTCGTAGAAAACGTCAAAACGCTCTGGATAAATTTGAAGGTTGAGCTTTCATTTAATCCGCGGCAAAACATTTGCAAGCGACACTTGTCAAAATGTGGTTCCAGATTTACAAATAAACGCTCTATCTACCAAACCTTCATCGAAAATATATCACAACTTCTTATAAAGGTCACGCAAAAGTTCAGGATATAAATGCAATATTTGAATATACTACGATCGAAGCAAAAAAAAAAGTCTTTTCCATTTAAATCGCCCGGGATCGTCGCAACGAGTAGTAATATGGACGGTGGATGGTAAGAAAACGCTTGCAATACCCACAAGGAAGCTTCAGAGAGCCCAACTTTAAGTTCTGAATTGATTTAACCATGTTCGTCCGTCCGGTCTTGGAATGTTTTTGATAAATATCCTCTCTGCCATAAAAAGGAAGCTAGACCTTTTAACTTTTGCAGAAACATTGGAATTTCTTGCACGCAGGTCGGCATTGGTCGAGTCAAATCGATCGAAGCGCTCGCCTACCGTACGAGGTTTTCAAAAGCAAAAAAATTATTTTTTGCTGATTACTACTTATAAGCTACAATAGATAAAGTTACGAAACTTTGCGCTTATATTCTATGGGTAGTCACAGCAGTGCTTGTAAACAATCAAAACAATCGGTCTCGACTATCCACTATTATAGAATATTAAAATGACATTCTTTTGTTAAATGTTTCCGACAACATGTAGAAGAAAGTTTCACATACTATATTCATCTAAATCATTATGTCTGTCCGCCTGTTTCTTTGGGTTTATTTGTATGGCCAACAACCTTATCAAGCTTAAATTTGGCGAAAATATTGGAAGTGCTTGCACGTAGGACGCTATTGAAAATTGGTGAAATCGGTCAAAGAATACACCCACAAAAGAATGCATACTGAGAGCAACTTGATTTTCAAAATCAAAATGAAATAAGAATTTCCGTTCATCACGAACATGAACCGCCTGCAACTAAAAAATTTTGCATATTTTATTCTAAGAGAACACGGTGGTGGGTGTTGGATTGGAGAAGATTCGGTCGATATCGAGTACAATTTTTTTAATTGATTTCGCTTACGCGTGTAACACTCTAAGCTAAATTCAAAGTTAAATCATTAGCTAAACAATCTAACATAAGCTGAGTTTTGTTGTTTCGTTCGAGAAAAAGAATTGATTCGTCTTTCTATTTTTAAGTGGATTTTTTATTACAAAAGACAGGGGAACGGAATTGGTCACGCGACTATTTGAAATTTGAAAAGATGCAAACAATAGGAGTTGTCCCCGCCATAAGTTTTGACAGCTTAAGCTGGCAAAGGGAACTCATTAGGCATCACATATCACCGTAATGGAAGAAAATTAAATCCTCCTATATTATCTATTGATTACCGTAGTAATATTTAATCCCATTTCTTTATTATAATATCACACAATTTACTTTCAAGGGAAAGGAAAATCCATAAGCGTAATTAAATTATTTATTGGAAGGCAACGTCTATTTGTGAAATATTCGGACATTTCCTTATTTATAATAATGTAAAAAATGAATATAACTCGAATTATATTTACATACAACATATATGTAAAAGATGTCTCTCGATGAAAGAGATAAATACGTTTTTATGGCAATCCCTTCAATTTTATGTTTGACAAGATTAATATGGACCAACTCGTTTCATATAGGCTGAAAGTATAGTATAATAGTGAAGAATTCGCTTTGTATGCAAAATATAATTTACATTGTAGCGCTAATGATATCGACACGCATATGAAAGTAGTAACGGATATGTGTGCGTGAAATTTGTACATTTTAATTTTTCGTGGGAACTAAATCGCTGTTAAAGTGGAAAATTGTAACTATGCGTGTTAAACGAGGATGTTACAGATTAGGAAGACACATGAACACCTTACACATTAATATATTTGAAGTGAGAGATCTCAATATATAGATGCTATTCGATAATTGTGATTATTTATGGATCACGTTTATACAAGATGACAGATAAACTGGCTATGTTCGTTCTCAAGATCGTTATGGAAAATTGTAAAAAAAAAAACAAATAAAAGAAAAAAAATAAAAAAAAAATAATATTAAAGGAATTGCAGTTTGAGGTCTCTGACAATGAGACATGCTGTTATGGTGCGCTTTGTCTTGCTTTCGAGACGTTGTCGTTGTTGTCGGCGATACATTTCGAAGACACATATGTTTTTAATATGTTGCTGCAATGATTGCAATGTGAATAAATCATTGTGTCTAGCACGCAATTGCAGCAATAATTTCCGTTATGCCACCGAGTTGTGCAAGGAGCATATATATATGTACACGTAAATAAAAAACGTTCTTACAATTTAACACTAATAATAATAATAATAATAATAATAATAATAATAATAACAATAATGAAAATATTTAAATGCGTTTGCAAGAAGAAGTCGAACAGTCAAATTCAGAAGCTTGAAAAATAAACCAACAACGCGAAGTCAGTTGTAATATATTGCGAGAGTAGCGTTCGTATTGTGCGCGACAATGTAAATTGCTTTTTATTTGATTAAGGAAATCAACGAGGCGCGATTATGACTTTTATTTATTAATTCTAGACGCTACAGTCGTATTCATATAAATGCGAGCAATTCGTATTGATATACCTAATTTATATGTTTTGTTAGTTATACCATGTGTACACATATGTATGTAATTTAGCTGCATGTCATCGTTTGATTTTTTGTTCATCTATTCACATTTTGTAATTCCGAAGTGAAAAGTGAAATCTGGATCACGTTTTTCTTTCAATATTACATATTGCTCAGATCATGCAATTATTTGTTGAATACAAGATTTATTCAAACTATTCCGCGACGGGACGTCTTGTCTTACAGAACACAATTTCGTTGAGGTAATTTTCGAAAACTTGCCTCCACACAGTGGGCCATCACTCTCAAAGTTTCACGAATTTGAAGAT
>NW_023998415.1:18525134-18582220 GCF_014805625.2 Glossina fuscipes
GTAACTCGGTCCTTTGTGTAGATCCACAAAAACAAAAAAAAAAAAAACAAAAAAAGTCTAACGGTGACAAATTGCACGATCGTGCTAGCTAATTCACATCACTCGAACGTGAAATTACACGTCCGAAGAGTTTCTCACGGAGCAATGCCAAGACAGGGCCTGTTGTTTTGTTTGTGGCTACTTATGTCCTTATGTTGAAAGCATATATTATGTGGCTGTCACGATCAGAATATTTTGACTTTCTGAATGGTTCTTCAGTTCTATAATTGTCCACATGGTTATTTTAATTGAGCGGTAATGCGTTTTTTTTTTTTTTTTTTTTTTTTATTTTTCTTTAAATTACAGAGATTTTAAAGCGTTTATCAGAACTTGGAATAAATATTAGCAAGCAAGGTTGGCCGTGGAGTTGATTGAATGAAAAAAAGCGGGCAAAATTCCAATTTAGGGTTTGTTGTCAAAATGGCGTCACAAGAAGGACAAAACAAATTATGAGCGATCGTTGTCAGGCTGCTCAAATAAATGGTCGGAAAATGAGATCTAGAAAAACATCAAATTTGATATCTGGGGCGTTGTCTTCATTCGCGAACGAAATTATAAGGTGCCCGAATCGATGATGGAATGAAACAAATTAGATAGAAAGCGCTTCGCGTTCCATCCATGCTAGCTGTGCATGGTCCGGTAATGATCCGCAAAAATGGATGCAATATTAATGAAAGATCTTCTTGCGTGCATTACATGATCCAGATTTTGCATTTTCGTATTCTCGTTTGTTTCGATTGTTTGGAGCGTACAAGTGTCTCCCAAAATCACTAAACAACAAAATAAAATACACGTTACATTTGAGGGAATAAATGAAAATTGTTTTCTTGGTTTTTTTTTTTTTTTTGTTTCAAATTTTTCCCTACGAATGCATGCATTGACTTAACATATAAATTGTGCATATTTAATGTACTTTCTCGCGTGAATTGAAGTGCAAACCTGTTATCTGGAAAGTACTGCATATATACGAGATACACTTAACTTGAAAAAAAAAAAAAAAAAAAAATCAAAATCTTCTATTCTACTTTTATAGTGGTTTCAGCAAAAACTTGACGATAACGTTGCCTCACCACGTCTCACCAACCACTACTACACCAAGTACATATTGCGATTTGCAACATGTTTTTTCGATCAATGTTACACAAGCGGCACATACCGACATGCTGTAGACATAAGGAAAAGTCAAGGTTAACTGTTGTTATATTGTGTGAGAATTTTGAGAAATATTTTCCAATTGCACTCCACCAAAGTAATGGAAATGGAAATGCTGGGCATTCGTGTTTGTGAAAAATTTACCAAAAGTTTCTTTTGTATTGTTTTAAGACCCTATTGTTATTATCATAGGTAGCTGGGCATTTTTTCAATTGCTTCAAACTCGAACTACACTACTGCTAGTAGCTGCTGGTGTTGCTTAAATGATTCTAATTAATCTACACAACATGCAATTGCAATAATATTCACGCATATTTATAATAGATTTTCACTTTTGAAATTCATTCATATTGTGTGTGTGTTGTTTCAATTGCTTCATCATTAGACTTTTTGTTCGCGTTTTTGATGCTGTTCTTGTTGCTGTTATTGCTGTCGTCGTTGTTTTTTTTTTTTTTTTTTTGCCTTTTTTCTATGTTAATTATGTACAACATGAAAATTGAATGATTTGTATATTTCAGTTAATTAGTTTCTGTCAAGCACATGATATAGGTATATATGCATCGGGATGTGGTGTTTATTTACGTAATGATGGCAAGAACCATGTAAAACATACTACAGCTGAATGGAAAATATTATTATTATTATTTTTTTTATTTTTTTATTTTTTTTTGCTTTCCTAAGCTTTAGCTCGCATTCTTACCCACCCTTATGCAGTCTTGTTAAAGAAATTCACGTTGAGGTGCTGTACTTGTCGATGTTTGTCTAATTAGAAGTACATGTTTCTGGCATTACGTTTAACTTGTTCATTAATATCGGAGTATAGTCACTCACATAGAGGAAGAAACATTTTTTTTCTTCTACAAATTCTTGCAATAATCCAAAAAAGTAAATTAATTTTTTTTAATTATATAAGTATTACAAATTGTTTATTGACAAAACTTTATTTAAAGTTAAATTAGAGGTAAGAAGAACAACACGGTGATGAGTTGCAATGAAAATTTCTTTTACTTATTTGCCACAAAGTTAGTTTTAAAGTTTATTTAAAAGGCAATAATGCATCCTGAGGTATTCTCAAGTCACGGCTTAGCTAATTTATATTGATTAGATTCTGCAGCGACGCTTCCAACTTAAACAACTTTACTTAGATTCTATACCAGAATCGATAGACTATTTGCCTGCATATTAAACATTGATTACATAGAGGTGTGCGGAAAAGAATATAAGAAGCTGTACTTTTCCTGTTCAATTTGAGTGAAAGTGCTGGTGAATCTTGTCGGACGATGCAACCTTGATATATCGCCCAGGCCAAGACGTAACTATTAGTGTCGTGGCTGTAAAACCGCGTGCCTATGGTGCCGGCGGAACAGAAGATCTGAGAGCATGATTTTTCATCATGAACACACTTGTGCTACATTTCCGACTTGTATGCTAGATATTGCTACTTTTTAATTCACATTGACTGCGTCATTTGACTGTTATTGCCAGAAGGAAGGAAAGAGAGAGAGAGAGAGAGAGAGAGAGAGAGAGAGAGAGAGAGAGAGAGAGAGAGAGAGAGATAGAGAGAGAGAGATAGAGAGATAGATAGATAGATAGAGAGAGAGAGAGAGAGAGAGAGAGAGAGAGAGGTAGAGAGAGGTAGAGAGAGAGAGAGGTTCTACCCATCGTAGAACCCATAACATATATATGTATATATGATTACTGAGCGTTATTACCGACAAAAATTATTGTAGCCGTTGCTGCCCATCTTTCTGCGAGTCTGGGTAAATCAATGGTAAATAAAATTTAAAACTTTGGCAGGAAAAAATCAACTTTGCCACAAATTTCTACTTCCTCAAGATGTTGCCGATAATGGTTTACTTTGTTTTGTGGATTCTAAACTTTATTTAATTTGCTAAGTCTTTCACAGGTTAAAAGCAACGACCAATCATTAAAGATCCTACGCATCATTCCCTCAAGTTCCATGACATTTCAAAACAATGCGTTATAGCGAAAGCGATCGAAGATATGTTCAGATTCGAACTATTTTCGATAGCGTTCGTTTCTACATCACAATAAATGAATGTTGCAACTTTTTTCAAAATATGTTAAAAACTGCTGTCTGCAGCTTAAAGACAAACGAAAAAGGCGATCAAGCAGACGAAAAAGCTTACATAAGTTCAGAAAGTGATTGTGAATTAATCGGCACAATAAAAGACGGGTCCTTCTACGTATTGTGTGTATCCGCACAAATTTAATTTGCCCTTATCGATCATCACAAGTGATGTATGGTAGAAAGAGTAAGTAAAAATAGCTTCAAGCTTCAAAAATATATATATTCGGTAAAAGCTTAAAAGGGTTTTTGAAAAATTTCGAAATGTATTAGTTTTAAAATTAGCTAAGTTTGACATATTAAAATTTGCATTTTAAATGCAATAAAACGACATTTGGACATATATAGTAACGCCCCGCTTTAGATTGACTGGTCGGTCGATTAAAGAATTTTCAAAATTCGAAAATCGAAAAAAGAAAAGCTTAAAAAAGCTAGTGATTTTACTTTTTTTTTTTGATAACTTAAACGATATGCGCTACATCTAATTTACTGTTATGACCCATATATACACACATACAAATGAAATTAATATAAACTAAATGTCGTTTGCAGTTGTTTTTTCGTGTGGCGCATACATCAAGCAAATAAGATGTTGTGCATTACGAGAAATATGAAATTTATGGCGACCTTTTAAGCCGGTATTCTTCGACATCACTCACTTAGATGAGAGTTAATTGTACTATTTACGGATATGTGAAAAGCTTATAGCTTCTGATTTTGATGGAGTCAAATCCAGAGTTTGTTTTCACTCTTGCTAGAGAGATCGGAACTAAGCCGAGTACATTTGAAAGCATTTTTGATGTTTCAAAATTCAGACTTATGCATACAAGGGTATGATTTCATAATTGTTTTGCATCGAGCGTTTAGAGATATTGTTGAGATTGCAATGGAAATAAATTACAAGTGCCCCGTTGCAAAGTTTTAAGTTATTTTGTAATCTGCTAAAACACACACACACACACACACACACGCATACACGCACACAATACACACAGCCACACATAGAATTGTTAAGGCAAATAAGTACATCCAAATTTATTTTCTATTTTTTTTTTTTTTTTTCTGTGAATGTAGAAATTTATTAGGCACCTCATCAAAATTTAATTAAAACTAAAAATTGTTGGTTTTAGAACAAAATTGTATACGCGTTATGTAAGTATGAATGTATGTCGGTCTGTCGCATTAATTTTGCTGTTTCATATTTATCTAAATGTACATCGACAGGTGGATTTACGACGACATCCGAGGCAAACACATGCATACATATGCATACCTACACGTACTTTTATAATGTAAACTGCGATCGATAGGCCTGAAAATTTCGGTGATGGCAGGGGGGAAGGGGAAAAAAAAGAAGAAGAGTGTTGTTATCCTACAAAATCCATGTAGAACTGGTTTACTTTAATGTGTTTGTGCAAAGTTCGTCACGGGACAATATTGTTTGTGCCCCGTTGAGAGATGCCGTTGCCCTGCACTCGGTGTATACGAATGTACACACACAAACACAGAGAGCGAGAGCGAGAGCGAGAGAGAGAGAGAGAGAGAGAAAGAAAGACAGAAAGAAAGAAAGAAAGAAAGAAAGAGAGAGAGAGAGAGAGAGAAGAAAAAAGAGAGAGAGAGAGAAATGAACACACTATCATGCACTTAATGCAGGGAAAATGCAATCGCACATAATATTATACGAAGCATGAAAATTGGCAAAACAACATAAAATACATTTTAGAAAAATTGTACAAGAGACGACAGCAACAACGGCGACCGTGTTACAATGAAATAGAAAAAAAGGGACTTTTTCTTTCAGTTTTCTAGTTTGAGATTGACGGCGAGGTCTTCGGTTAGCATAATTGTGCTTTTTGGCATAAACTCAAGAAAATCTGAGGGTAAAAATATCGTCATATATAAATAAATAAAATAAATAAATTGCAATCCTAATGAGAAACAAAAGTACCCACTTTTTCGGTTTTTGCATTTATTGTTTTTGTTATTGTTGCTGTTATTTTAACGAGCGGCGTAAATTTTTTCTGCTTTTCTGGTTCTTGTTTTGTGTCTGAAAATCTAAAATATATTTGTTGTAAATTTGTTAATTTCAGATAATAGTGACTAATGCCTGCCGACCGAAATGCCAATGGACACATAAAAATTTCTACTAATAACAAAAATCTTTCATATACGCGTATCCGTAATGAATTTTTTTTTTTTTTTCACAAAATCTATTATAGCATGCAATTTTTAATAATCTTTAACTGAGTTAAGCGAGCGACTCGTTATCAGCTAAACATTTATGTTAAAATATTAAATATTTTATATTTGTTTTTATTTTCTAGAATTAAAATAAAAATAAAAGAAAAAAATGCCTATAAATGAATTACAAATACAAACCCTATAGCTTATATTGTGCTCTCTATTCTCCTCTAGATAAAGAATTGCTTTATTTTTAGGGAAATAGTCTATCTAGTCTATCTTGGATTGAACTAGGGCTGTAAGGAAGCAAAAAATTGAAGCGTCTGGTCTCTCTTTGCATTGTTAAATGACATCCAAATTTTATGTGTTTTACTTAATACACAGTGTTAGGTGGTGAGATACGTTTCTCCTTCATTTAAAGTCCAAAATCATCAAAATGTTAAAATGCGGCTAACAGTAGTCATAAGTCATAAATAATAATAATAATATTAAGATGAGTGAAAAAAAAAAAAGAAAAGGATTTGAGACGAATTTTGGTTGCTTTCAGCTCAGCTACTAGCTATAGTCGTTTTTCTTTTAGAATGACTTCCGTTTACGTTATTCTTTCACACCGCGTATCATTTTGCGAGCTTATCAACTTTTTTTACTTTTACACTTTTCAAAGATGGAAAATGAAATAAACGGGAAAAGTACAAGTGTAATTAAATCTTCGAACGCTCATGTATCTCAATGAACAGTTGATTAAAATTTGGTTTCACTTGAGACACACGACAATCATTATGCTTGAAGCATTTGCAAGCGGAATACGAATTGTGAGCGATATGTGTTGCAATTTTGTTGCAGACTTCACATGACATTGAGAGATTATACGAAAGTTTTTTTTCATTTCAACATAACCTCGAGATTGGTGTAATGAAATTTGACTTGCTAATCGAATACATTTGAGAAGTACTTTGGGTAAACGACATCCATTGAATTGATTCTGAACGATCTCATGATTACTCTAAGAAAGCAAAAATAACTTTAATTTTTTAAGGAATCTTATCTTTTATATCCAGTCGATATTTTCTTAGTTTGACGTCTGGTTCCTAGCATGTGACAAAGTTCGCAAAGATCGTGGTGAGATTGATTCGTCATGATATTATCGAAGCATATTGCGTTAGATTATTGGAATTTTAAAGCACATTAATTTAAATGATCGTACTTTGATTCAATTTCGAATTTTTTTTGATTGATAAAAGTGAATTATATAACTGTACTTACATGCGAGTCAGTATTGTTCTCGAGTTTCAACTGCAGGCCCGTCGTGTCGCAGTGAAACTCACTTGAGCAGAGGATTATTACAGTTGGAGTGGGCAAATAGGAGTGGTTATAGAGGCTACATTATTCTAGGAGGCTGTACATCGTTTCGTCACGAAAGCACACATACACACACACATACGCACGCACACACAATAGATGAAAGAAAGATTCGGGGGAGCTCTTTCATGCCTTGGTAAGGCCTGAAAAGTTCGTTTCTCGTAAATGGGCTCATTATTTGGTGTACAGAGTGAGAAAAGAGGACTGGTTGTAGAGTCTATAGGGGACTCTACCGTTTCATCACGAACGCAGCACAGTAGCCGAATGAAAGACTCAGGCGTCTTGATAAGACCTGAAAAGGTTGTTTCTCGTAGAGTCATGGTTCTAAAGTGTTGGTCAGAGATCAACTCTGCCTGTGCAACAAAGCTTACCGTTTCTTCGAAGATCCGACTTGACAAAAATTCTATATTAAAGACATCTTTTTTTTTCTTTTTTTTTTTTTTTTGATAGAAACATGAAATTATACCATTATTATAACAATAACCTCCTGGTTCCGTTTATAAGAAGAAAAAAAACCTCTTTTAAAAGTTTGCGCACGATAAATGCTTATATTATATATCATAAGAGTTTTATTTCGAGGAGACTCGACTTATGCATAAAACATAAACCAATTACCTGACCATTAATGAAATGATAATTAGTATTTAGGAATATGAACTCTTCCACAGATCCCAAGTCAATACGAATGAAATGTGTATCGTTAAGGTTTAACGGGAGAAGTTTGTAAATTTCATCACACTTACCTTTCCTTGCATAATCAGCCTTATTGTTAATGTGACCGATGGATCTTCGTGTTTCATTGGCGTACTTGTGTTATTGTCTTCCATTTTCTTTCTATTTTTATTCCCGTTGGTTGTTGTGGGTGGTGGTTGTATAGTTGTAGTTATTATGTATACGAATTTAAATAAATTTAAAGAATAATATACCGTCGTTTCCTTCTACTGCTTCTTCTTTTTCTTCTTCTTCTTCTTCGTCTTCTTTTTGTTTATGTTTTGTTATGCTCTCTATTTTCACTTAAATCTTGTATAAAATTGTTTTCCTTCTATTGTAGATTGTCTTTGTCGTTATTATTGTTATTATTATTTAATTTAGTTTATTTATTTTTAATTTAATATTTTCAGCTTTTGTTTTCTTTTTTGTTTTTTTTTTTTTTTAAACAATTTTACTTTTACATTTATGTTTACATGTATTTAAGTATTTTCAACAATGTATATAATTTTGTATATATTCGTATGCGTGTGTATGTGTGTATATAATCGAGCAAGAGCGAAAGATATTGATTGAGATTAAGTTAATAGATTTGTTGTTGCTGTTGTTGTTGCTGTTGTAATTTTTTAAATAATATAACAATCATATATTATTAATAATAATTAATTGTTGTTGTTTTTTTTTTTTTTTTTTTTTGTTTGTTTGTTTGTTGGTGGTGGTGGTGTCTTTTATCGTTTAATTTAAGCTCCTCTGGTGAAATTTGATAAAGTTTATTTTTTTTAAGTTTATTATAATTATTAATCTTTTTAAACTTATTTCTTATTAGCTTTGTTTTTTTTTTTTGTTTTTTTTTTGTTTTTTTTTTTTGTTTTTTTAATTCAATTTTAAGTGAAAACGCGGAAGAGTTTCTATTGTTCCCGTTGTTTTATATACTTTTTATTTAATTTAATTTAATTGTTTTTCTTTTTCTTTAATTTCTAAATTTTTTTTTTTTTTTTTTTTTTCTTTATTAACCGCACTGATGTTTTCCATCAAAAGAAATTAAAAGCAATCATTATTCCATGAGCATGGATTGATTTATATATAAGCGTCGTTTTTAGTACCGGATTTATCACTGGTCACACCAATAACAGCGTTGCAGGTTTAGATTGTTTTGAACGTTTGTGAGTTGAACGGTGCACAAATTTCTCTTTGAATACGAAAGTCTTTAACTTTTCTTAGTTGTAATTTCTTTTCGTAGCCTTGAAAATATTTCTTATTCAATTTATATGGCGGACATATATCATACGCTGTAACGAGACAAAGGCAAAAAAATCTATGAAATAAAACATAATTAATTGTAATTATAAATGGCATCTCAGTACACATATAATATAATGATTATCGAAATAAATTTTCCTAAAAAAGAAAAAAAATAAATAAATGAATAAATTTTATGCAGTTTCGAACGAATTTTTGAATACCCTTCAAATAATAATTACATTTCGAAATTAACGAAAACATTTCGCATAAAATAAATTTATAAAATAAAACGTTCAGGTCAGCGCAAACGTCTTACTAAATAGTATCATTGTTGTTACACATATATAAATAAAGACAGCACACGTATCCGCCTCCTATTTGGACGATATATACTCGGCCCTATGTAAACTATTGCTATATATATATGTATGTATATATGTCTTAAATATGTAAGTATAAAAACGACCATATTTAGAATAATTGTTTGGAAGCATTTAATTGTTACTACTTTCGACGAACATTTGGACCCATGTATATGACGAAGACCGTACTTGGAATATACTTGCTTTGAAGTTTTTAATTTTTAGTATTTTTCGACGAACCCATTATTAATTGCGAGGAACACAATTTTTGACATGAGGCAAAATTTCGAGTCCGCTAACGGATTTGCATTCCGATGATCAAACCGATGGCATCCATCTATCGATTCTGTCTTTCTTAATCACTTAAGGGTCTGTATGTAAGTAGCTTACATTTGTAAGCGTTATAAACTTTTGACAAACTTAACATATTTTTCCATCATTCACATATATATG
The DNA here is from genome assembly GCF_014805625.2 of Glossina fuscipes. Taxonomy (NCBI): domain Eukaryota; kingdom Metazoa; phylum Arthropoda; class Insecta; order Diptera; family Glossinidae; genus Glossina; species Glossina fuscipes. Next base: position 18,534,720 of record NW_023998415.1, read on the forward strand.
TAATAAATACATATATATATATATATATATATATTAAAACAAGACAAGAAATTTCGCAAATTTATGAAAAAATTGCTACAGATTTCTTCAAACTAACAAAGAATTATACACTTTGCCGGCGAGCTTTCAATTATTTTCTCTTTTAACACACATTTATAAGAAATTTCTCATTAAAGCTGAAAGATTCGTTAATTGTATACATATAACGTTTCCGTTTTTTTTTTTTTTTTTTTTCATTTTTTGTCTTTTGTTTAATTGTATACCTGAGTCACAAAATACTGTCACTTAATGAAAATGTGGTCGCCACATTACGATAAATTTGGGAACAGTTAATCTTAAGGTTACGTTTGATTTCCGTAGGGTGTTAAAAAATATGCAAAGCGTGTTAACGGCTTCATTCAGTCGATTGCAATAAATGACCGGCAGACCGAAGCAAGCGTTATCTTCGAAATCTGACTTACTGCCCTGTACTTACTTAGGGCGGATCTCCATCCGTGCATAACGCGTACCACCTTTGGAGAGATCCGTGTAATAAAATATCGAATTATTTAATACACTGCCTTCTAGGTACCTATAAACATGCACAATATATAATTGGAAAATAGGATGCTATCGTTAGTGTACGATGCATTTTGTGTACGGTAAGCATTCCAAATTATTTATTATTTTTATGTAATTCAAGGATTAGTAGTCAAGCCTATCTTCACGACAAGGACTGTAAAATTTCAAATAAGGTTGGTGCAATCGTGCTTATAGCCCACAGCTTATTGCTCTAATGAAAGGCAATTTTATAAAATATATTTTAATTCTGATCGAACTCCAGTGCGTATTTGAGTCACATTTGAATTGTGAACTGAAATGTTTTGATTATGTCATACTGCATTTACAAATGTCATTACTTGTACTTGACTTTGGATTAACTATTAACACTAAAAAAAAGTATTGGTGAATTTGGAATTAGTCATCAGTCATATCTTAAAATCAACCCTTTTCACAAAAAGTATGTTACCTTTACAAACGATGTGACTTACAGACACACAGCACATTATTACGTTGCGCTTCGAAATGTGCGCATTATAAATCAACGTTTGTACGAAATTTACGTGTGGAGGCAAACTCTAACTTGCATCCAGTCATATAGCAATTACTATAAAACTTTCCACTGCACATGTACCACTAGGAAATATCTTTACACTGTTTGATGCAGGCACTTGTGATTCGTTGGCAAGAACACACAGTCAGCCCGTGAAGAACACGAGACGTTTAAGACATTCCGAGAATTTTAAAAAAATAATGAGCGAAAATTTATTGAAACAACATATCCAATTTTGACAATTGATGAACAGTTAGCTCTATATCGTGAAAGCGTATCTCTTTTAGGACTTGTACAATCGAAATCGGACAAAAACGCGTTCAAAATTCTTTTAGATATGCGACAGTAACAACAATTAGTTGTAGGAAGGAATCCTCTATCTTGGACATCGAGTGGCACAATTGAGTACAAAGTTCGTTATAGAGGTCGCGTTAAAGAGTCGTGCACGGCATTTCAGAACAACGATCGTGATATCATATTTGAAAATTCCTCCACGAGTTATGAACTGTGCAATTTATTGAAAATGTGGTTGGAAAAATTAGAGATATACTTTGCGCCCTCGTTTATACCGCACCGACAACAGCCACAAGTGGAAAGCCATATATTAGTTTGGGGAAAAAGAAATCCATTATTTTTATATGAACTTGTTTGATCGATACTTTACGAGAAGTCTATCAGTGCAGCCATCTACCGAAAAAATAATGGATTTCTTTTTCCCCAAACTAATATTAGTTTTTAGAAAAAACATTACGTTAGTAAACTGTGTGCCACAAAAAAAATAGAAATAAATAAATGAGGCCGTCCTGTAATCATCAATATTACACCAATCACCAATATTACACCAACAAAAACAAATATGAACTTGATACAGGAGCTGATGTTTTAAGACCAAACGGCACATTCATTGCCTTCAAGATGTAAAGCCATTATTTGACGCAAAAGTCATTGGGTTGAATATCTATACAAATTGGAATCGTTTGAAGTCGAACCTGCGAGGCACGTTATGCTTAAAAAGTTTGATTCGGAATACACATACAGCGCTGCAGCACTCAATACTTGAGTGAATGAGTATACTATCGCAGGCATAAATAAACTGCTTGACCACGCACCCACGCCAGCATTTGGCGTCGTTTTGACATGCGTCCATTCGAAAAAGTGGTGTCGCAACTTATTCGAAGAAAATGTACGCACCGGACATTCGAAAAATGATTATCGTATGCAGAATATATGTTTTGTTTGTTATATATTTTTGAAATCAAATAAACAAAGAAAATTATATCCGGACGCGTTCGTCTTTTATATTCGTCACCGCTTAATACTAATCAACCGCATATAATAGACTTCTTCCTGGATGCTGGGAACGTTTCGATAATAAAAATGAAATTTCACCCTTTTTGTAGTATTAAGTAGGCGTGGCTTATTTTTTGGTTTGTGTACAACTGCTGCAAGACAACCCATAGACTATAAATGCCAATTTTTATCGTTGTGTCTCTTGTGAGAAGTTACCTTAGGTTATATTGTACTTTGGTCGTGTCTCTCTCTAGAAGCCGATTGCTGCGTTTGTGTGAACACGAAAATGTTTATTATAGACATCATATAAACAAACGGACAGATGAACAAGCTCTGGATATTGCAAACATTTTGACGCAATGAACATACACCTCATCCTTCAGTAAGAGGTATAGCTATATATGGCCTGGGTATAATATTTTATGTTTGGATATATAGCACGTTTGAAGAAGTAAAGGAATTTCGAAGTAAAAACACAAACAATAGTATGGGTGAGGTGTGAAAAACAGACCACCATCTTCCAAGTTGATTTCTATTTTAGGCCAGTATTCATCATGATATATTAAACGGTAAACCTAATCTTTGTCTTTTCATAAGAATCTTTATACCCAGTGGAATACACAAAATAGACTTACTACATAATCCAAGGGGTTATGTAAAATTACTAATATGGACCAATCCTGACTGTGAAATATTAAAAGATAAGATAACGGCTTACTTTTCGTAGGAGCAGTTTATGAAAGTGTAAAACATTGACTCATAATGGGCCTATTATTTAGCTTAGTCCTTTTTCATATGACGCTGTGCTTTAAAGTAAGGCATTTTATGCAGGGAATGGTCGTAAAAATGATTCGATTGAATTCATCTTCAATAGGCTTGCGTCCCTGGAACAAAAATCACCAAAACAAATTTAGGTTAAACACGAAAATAGATGGAAAGCCATGCATAAATCGATTTAGGATATGATTCCGAATATATAATAAAAACTTGGTCCATCTTAAGCCTTGCCAGGTCTTACATACATATCCTGTCGCAAAAAAAAAAAAGCCAGGGTACAAAAATATGAAAAATTATCGGCCTTTGGGAACTGATCATGAATTTATTAAACTTACTGTTAAGCTTACTGTATAACTGCAATACATTATCCGTTTTACTTTGATGATATTTACATTTCTAATACTAAGATTATCTAAAAAAATATTGGTTTTCTTACGTCTGCACGGTCTCGCTCTTTTCGTTTTCTTTTTTTTCCTTTCTCTCAAAAGTTGAAGAAGTGAAACGCAATGAAAGAAATGTTGTACAGGATATAAAAGAGATCGCGTTTCTGACGCGCTCTTCTGTTTTAATCGTTGAAAAGGATATCCTTGCTGCTCACCTATACTAATACTTAGTATACTTGTAATTTGGCGTTAAGTGATTATAAAAGATTTTCTTTTTTTAATTTAAGTTTAGCTAACGTATATTAGTGTAGGTACTCAAGACCTGAAGTCGCGTAAAGTTTTTGTCCATTGCTTTTTGTGAGCGCCTAAAGTCTGGCCGATATTACTTGAACACTATTTGGATGATATTTATATATCGACTACGCGCACAGCACATATGTATATTATATTTGGAAAGCGCACAATAACAAAAATTTTTTAAACGAAATACTTTGTTTTCCTTTACTAATAACTTAAGCTTTAATAAGAGTAAGGCGTTAAGAAAGAAAAAATTTTCTTTTGTATTCTCAGAAATGCTCACATGAATATTTCAAGATAGCATGCAATGAATTTTTTTTTTTTTTTTTTTCTTTGCTTTTTTTACTTTTACAACAATAACGAATTATGTGAAACTTTACACAAAGTATGTGCCAAACAACAAAAACGACAAGAACAACATGCTATGCATGCATGTACATATCACCTTCAAATGAACTGATGAATGATGGTGGGATGGTAAAACAGAAAAAAAATATACACACGAGATGTGTTTCGCATGTGAAGACATGTTAAGCTTATTCAGTTACAACAACCGAAAGAGAATACTTTCAGATACATTTAGAAAAAAAAAAAAAGTAGAAAAACCACGAATAGAAAATTTTACATTAATAGTGTTCAAGAAAAAGAAATAAAGAAATAAAGAAAAAAAAAAAAAAAAAAAAATGAGTCCGCTACTAACTACAACAAACCGCAATTGCCTTATTAATAAGAAACAGCAGAAATTTTTGAAAACCATCCATGTTGTGTATATTTTCTTTTAATTGTATATAAAAAAAAAAAAAAATAAAAAAAAAAAAGAAAAGAAAATCGCAACAATGCAATGAAAATGAAGGAAGAAAGCTGTTTGTTATATTGTATATTCTACAGCAACAATATTTTATACAAAATCCTTTTCAAACGAGAGCAACACATGCAAGATTGCAATGACGCGCTGCTACAAGTTCTTAATTTACTTCATTACACATACACTATTCAAAAAGTAATGGTTAATTAGTACATAAATTGAATTTTGTTCTCTCATATGTGGTGGTGGTATCCATTAAACATTTCGAAAATCAGAGAGAAAAATTACATTTCGCTTCGGCCGAGCTTTTTAATATCGGATGCTAGATTGCATCGAAACGTGAAAACTTTTCCTATATGCATTGAATGGTTTCGTTTTAATCATTGTTACTATATATGCATAAAGCGTTATTTATTTCATCCGTTTATGTATAAAGTTTAACGTAAACTTTTCACAATGAATATATGAAAATATGAAAACATGATTGCAACTAACGCGTAAGTATCGCGCATACGATATGCGCGTATATCGTATTACAAAGGCTAATCTAATATCGGATTTTTATTTGTCGATTTTCCTTTACTATGTACATTGCATTCATTCATCTAATTGTCTTTGTTAATACCACCAACCACTGGTATATCCTTGATCAGCATAAAATTTTGAATTAATTAATTAATTTCTGTCTGTTTGTATGATGTATGCTGTTGACACTCTCCTGATCGCAAAAGTGAAGATACTTCGATTTCAAATTTTGTAGAAAAGTTGGAAATTTTTGCACGCAGATTGGTATTTGTTGGAAAATGGGTCAAATTGGTCGGAGAGCACAAGCTCGCAGTGAAGCCTAAGCTGAACGCAACTCCATATATATAGTTTATGATAAAATCTTACTAATAAGTCAAATAAAGAGTCCTGCCGGTTTTCTGCGGGATTTCAAGATCCTTTTCGTAGACTGCTCTTTTCAAGTAATTCCAAACTGTCCTGTGGTTGGTGTGTATTGCCTTCTTTCATTCTTGACAGCTTACGTGAGGGTCTTGCCCCGCCAATTGCAAAAACTTCATCGAATTTTTTGACCAGAGAGACGAACGGAATCGAGCAAACCACTTTAAGAATTTTCCGGTATGTTTTACCTTTTTTTCTTTTTTTTTTTTTTTTTTTTGTAATAAAAAATCATCACATAGCGCATTTCTTAAGATAAACTCGGTAAAACTCGGTATAAAAAAGTTCTTATCGGTCAGCTGACCTAGCCGCAGTCGGCAAAATATTTTGCAAAACTTCTGTATTGCTTTGAAGTGGAGGGGATTATAAAAATTCGTCTTATAAGCCGGAAATAAACTTCTTGGCTTCTTTTTTTTTTGTTAAGGTGATAATATTAAGTCGCCCATTAATAGTATCGTTCATCTTGAGATAGTTGGAAGGTCTGACATGAAACAGGCCATCAGCCGTTTACTTGATTTTAAAAATTGATGTATGGCAAACTATTTTAGTGCACCTTCTTTTTGATAAGCCGTCAGAATTCACAAGAAAGGATGAGCAGATAAAGATTGTAATAATAAGGATAATTAGTGCATACCTGCATACATCCAAACACTATTAAGGCACTATTCACTTCTGCACATAGTCAACTTACGTTTTGCCATATTTCAGTTTGGATTTCGACTCGCTCTTTTTCTTATTCGTCAAAGTCCATCAATCAATTGCCTATTATTTGCAGAAACAAAAAAGTGCATGAAGGGGAAAAAATAATGAGTAAATGAATTCACATAAAATGAACCTAATTAAGGAACATTTCATAAGTATCTATGACAGTAAGTATGCCCTAGTTTTTATGATAATTCTAAGAGGATGTGAATATAATTAATTCGTTGTTCTACTTACCATAAGAAAATGTAGGCACACTACACTGCACATAAGGCATATTCTTTTGGCATTTTTATTGGAATTTTCAATGTTTTACTCAATGAGAAGCAAAAGATTACGACCTGGGACGGCTCAAGCGAATTTATGCTAATATCGATTATATTCATTCAAATCTGACCTATTCTGACTCTCATTTATTTTAAAAACTTAAAAAATTCCTACGATGCTCGCTTTTATGCCAACTATTGCAAAAGAAGCGCCAGTTGAGTCTGGTGGTGCTCTAAACGAAAATCACTTGGGAATGTAAAATGAATCGTTTTGCACTCCCGACCAAAGAATGTATGTCAATTCATTAATACCCGTGGCTTAACGTTTAGGGGCGCGTAGCTTCTCAATATCATGATTGTTTTCAATATCATTTAAAAATGCGCTGCGCGAATGGCCTCAACCGATCTACGCGTGCCATCATCATCATCAACTTAGCGGGAAAAATAGCGCGAAGTGGAGTTTCAAACGGATAGCATTGTTGTCGTCTATTTGGCTTGGTTTGGCGAGCAGAATACAAGGGAGACTAACCCTATTTTCGAGACAAATTTCTTAATTTACAAGCGTGACTTTAAAGATTGAAACACAATCGATCAGATACACTTAAATCGCTTTTCAATATTATTCTAAAAATGCAAAGAATTATATAATTTTTTTCAAGGTCTCTATGCCTTACAAATAGTTGACAAAGTCAATCTTAAAATTCTCTCTCTCTCTCTCTCTTTCTCTCTCTCGCTTTCTCTCCTATGCGGATATATATGATATGAAAAATCAAATTAATTTTTTCTTTTTCATGTTTCATGAAACGAAAGCATTGCGCGCACATACGCAAAAGTAACGATTGTACGCATTTATTTATATTTTCATTTACGTACTTATCTCTCTATAAGAGTATTTCTACTAAAGTATGTTGTCCAAGGAATAACTTACATATTTGAATGCAATGCCACGTATCAAATCACTATTTTATTGTTTTGGTTTTAAAAAATAATTCATATTCATAACATCGTCATATGATTGCTAACACTTTGCTATCAATGCTTGAACAATTTTTTTAATATTTAATTTTACTTCTCTTTTTTTTTTCGTATCATAGAAAATGGGACGCAACTAGTATACATAAATCTGTTATAGACGAACGAGCAATATATCAAAGCAAACAATATCTCGCTCACTAATTAGAGGGATTGAGTTTTAGAGTTTGACTTTATTTATCTCGTTTAGTGAACCAATCCTTATTTAACATTTCGATGCCTTTTTTATATAGAAAATTTTATCAAACTCTTAAAATGCGTTTCAGTTGCCCTTTTTTTGACCATATCGTTTCATCCAAACTAGCTTCTCTGAAGCATCATTTTGGAATTTTCAACTAGATAATACTCGCTGAGGGTTAGACTTGAATAATAGTGTCGATGAAGCAGCAATTCCAACTCCAATACAAGCCATTTTACCATTGAAACCATCGACATGTGACACGGGTTCACAGTGCTGTTAGAAAAAAACTTTTTTTTTTCGCACATTTCGAGCTGTTCTTCAATAATAATAATGTTCAAGATTTCATTTCGAATTTTTTGACGTTGGTTGTTTATAGTGTTTGCACAATATTTTGATTGGTCAATATTTTCGATTATGCCGTCTGTACATAAATTGTACCGAAGCCATAAATGTGATTTGGTTTGCTCGCTCATATCCCAAGAAAACTAATATGATTCGATATCCAAAAGAATTTTAGTATTGTCTTCGCAAGTGTCAAGAATATTTCTTATTTCGCTAGACATTATGTTCTATGAAACTCAGCGTAAAAGCTAGGATTTAAAATGAAAGTCATCCTACTTGAGCATTATGTACGAAATGCATGTCAACGACTAGAAAAGAAGAGAAGTATGCAAGGACATTATGTATGATTCGCTGTATTTTTGACGATATCTATATAGCGTACAGATTGGCCACTGTAAAGGAACATTTGTTTTCTATTTTAGTTCCTTAACTATTGAGATAGATCTCCTAGTTCAAACATCTAAACATTACCCACATGTCACAAGAGAACCACTATATTACCGCATCCTTCAGCAGTGGTTATAATAGTTTCAAGAATTCTTATATATATATATATTATAAAAAATAAATGCATAAATACAGGAAGATATCCATGCATGCATGCATACATATAAATGCCATAGTATATATGTGTGCATTATAATTTGTAACAAATCCCCTGATAAACCTTGATTTGCACATTTATGAACATCTGCCTGTACATGCACTTATGTATTACTATGTATATATATACGTCATACCTATATCGCTCACGAATAGATATGTTTGTACACATTAGATGTAAAACTGACATTTTATTGTTCACTTAAAATACTTGCTTCAACTACGTAGAGGCAAAATAAGTAAGGATTTGTTATGCTTATGGCATTTAAAACTTTATATGAACGTATGTAATAAGCGCTGGGGGAAAGGGCCGGGCCAACAGTCAGGTGAAGGATTATACATTTTTGTGTATTTTACATCTTACTTTGTAATAATATTTGTTGCATCTACATTCATATGTGATAGTGTTATTTCTTTCAACCCCTTTCCTTTCGTGCACATCTTCTAAAAGGATAGAAATGCATTTTCTTTTGGTTCTAATTTTTAGCACCTAAGCAAACATACTTTCTTGATGAGTGCAAAACCTGAGACCATTTTTCATATTTCTATCCGTGCCTGCTTATCAAGTAAAAACTAAATTATTCAAAGCATGAACCATGGGGTTAGCCACATGCTTACCTCACCTTTCTGACAGAATATAGATCGCTTGCGACGAATTTGCGATTTTTTGACTTGTATTCTACATATCATTATAACAAATTTGCACCTTGCCCTGCTCAAGCAGATAACAAATTGTTGGCTGAAGTCACCAATAAATATCTTGTACAACTTCTTTGTCTTGCAATATGAGTCGGAGCGTTCCCATGCTGAAAAATCGATGCACAATTACAGCCGTTATTCGTATCGTAACTCATAACATATTACATTGCAATTCCATACCAATGCAGCTGATATTGCTTACGATGCGTTTAGCTTGTTTCATGGTTCCTTGTTCTATAGCTATCGGAAGTCATTGATTGTTTCGCACTTGTTATGATTTCGCATCATTATCCTTCGAAGTAAACAGACAAAGTAACGCTTCTTAACGTTTGTCTTTGTTTTTCTTGGGCCCCACTACATATAAAATTTATCACGAGTAGTAAGCACTTTAAAAACTGGTTCGTAGTAGCAAGTTGTGTAGAAAAATTGGCAATGGACAGCAAATTGGGTTAATTGACAGAATTAGATTACGTAGGTGCATTTTTTGGACCTTAACCTAGGAAAGTTTAATTTTTAATTTTTTATGACATTTTGGAAGTAAAATAAGTTGACTAAATATGGAGGGCGACAGGATTTGTTTCGGGTATCCTCAGGTATATGCGGGCTTTCTATAAACATATGTCTTTGCATGAAAGTAATGTGTAAAAACGAGTAAATAACTGTACTGGGCGCAGTGGAGTAGGGTATCTAATAGCCGGCCTTGCGCGACTATAATAAGCATATTACGCTTGCTTTTCTTATAGACTTGTGCATACACTCAACAGTTTCGTATTTCGCTAGACTACGTAATCTTTTCAAGAAAGAGAAGAAAATCAAATGCATAGAAATCAGGTTAATAAAAAAGTAAAGTCTTCCCATCAATTATTTAATTGATAAATTCCTACTATATGGTACTATTTGGGAAAATTTTATTCATTATAACAATAGCATTATTAAGTCGGATGAAATTGAAATATATTTTTATGCTAGATAGCGACCGGTTTATGGCATTCGACGTCGAATGCGCACTCGACGCAATAATCCTTTTGGACAATGTTGTTTTGTGACTTTATTCGAGTCGGCTCCTGTCAAGTCGAATGAAGTTTTTTAGTCAAAATAAAACCAGCCTTGTTTTTTTGTAATATCATTTGTGTGTGAATCATAGTAGAAATGCAAATAAATGAAAAGAAGGAAAAAGGAAATAATCAAAAAAAAAAAACAAAGTAAGAACGTCATATACGTCCCATGCTTTTATTTATTGTCATAGAAAAATGACTGAGATAATAGTTATCTTTCACCTTTTACTTCACTAAACCTTTGTCAAAAAAAAGCGAATCGACCATGTCGTGACGTCCATTATAATTAATGTGGAAGTGTGACACACTTAACTTTTCGCACTCAAAACTGCAAATCCTTTGCAGCTATTTGATATCCATTCGGGCGGTATTTTTAAGAAAAAAATTTACCCACAATGTCCTCACGTCCACCACACTTAATTTAGGATTAAAACTTACGTTGTCCCCTTCTACTCTCCAAATGCTTTTATTTGATACCCATTACTTAAGGAAAAAATCGCAGTGTCTACCATCATATCCATTTTAGAATTAATCCATTTTTAGGCAGATAATAAGACTTGATTTGAGCAATGCACAAAATACATTTTAAACATTCTCTCTTGTCTACCTTATGATTAATAATAAGTATAGGGCCTCAAAATAGTCAAAAAAAATAAAAAAAATAAAAATAAATAAATAAAACTTAATCACTTGTAACTTTGTGTGGGCATGGCCGATTTTTTCCACTTTTACACGTAAAGATTAAAGTGTTTCGTAAGGTAAACGTCGAATAGAGTTGCGCTCAGTTTATGCCCCCACTGCGTGCTTCCGCTTCGAACACTTTAGCTCATTTTCAATACCGACCCGGGTGCAAAAACTTCAAATGTTTCTACAAAATTTAAAGTCGATTTTTGCATTTTTACGTCCAGGAGAGTGGCAACAATCTATGTACTTTATAGGGTCCCTCAAGTTTCCTTTCGGGTGTTGCATACATGATAAAAACAACAAAATTAATTTCCAATTATATATGCATATGTATAATAATTAAACTGCCGAACGACTGAACACTTCTTTTTTTTTTTTTTTTTTCTTTAAGACACCAGAAGAGTAAAGAATTGAAAATAATTATTTGCTCTTGACGGCATTTTGGAAATTCCGCCATTAATAGGATTAGGTAGATCATTAATTATATTAATTACGTCGATTTCGTAATTAAATTTCTTGCTTTATTTACCGTTTGAATATATTTTCGAATGAGTTTTCATTTCGCACTGATAAGAATCGTACACATCGTCGACAGTCAGTCATAAGCTCAAATGCAGAAATTACTGTCGCATTTATTTGACGCCGTTAGTTACAAACTGACCCAAGGTTGAATGAGAAGCGCTTATAGAGGGACCGCACCCTAGGGACTTTCATTTTGATAGGCTCAAACTACGATGCAGTTTGATGAGGAATCTGTTATTCGGAAGTCAGATTTAAAATCTATGGTGGTCCGTAGCAAGTGCTAATCGCACCGACAGTTAACAAATTGTTCGGTCAACAATTCCATTCGTCTATAAACGACTGAGTCACCAACTTGAGCAGTTTATTCATATTTCGCATTAATACAAGCGTTTGCTTGCAAGCTCTTGAACGTGACTCTGCTATAGTGCGCTTTGCATATGCACCTATCATTTAACCCGTGCATAAACGATACTCACGTTACGTATTATTGGAGGTTCTATGATTCAAGAAATATCGTATCACTTGATGCAAATTTATTTAAATTGATACTAAATATTAAATGAATCTGAGCTTAGAGGAATTGTTCGCATGTTAGTTAGACGTAAGGATAATAAATTAAAATAGGAATGGCGTTTAAGAAGCGTTATTAATTTTATTGGCTCAAATGATATGAGAGTTTTGCAATTAATAGCTACAGTGTCAGGGTGACAGCAATATCATCATCATCATCATCATCATCATTATCATTTCTGGAAATAATATTCATACACAAGGACATTTTATTTTATTCATATATGTATGGACTTGTTCAATGATAGGTAGTTTGCCTATATATATATATATACGCGCTTACGCACATTCGTGTCGATATTTATATAGGTTATGGACCAGTTCAGTTCAGCTTCAGTTAATTTAATAATATTTACTTATTAATGAATATGTCATATCAACTTCCCTCTAAACGGAGCTTCCCATATAAAAGCACTACACTGTCACAAGCATATCGTTCACTTTGAGCCATATGTTACAATTATTCGTACTGAAAACAAGAGGGCAGTTATATTCTGCCTGAATCGAAATTTTTAATACACAAACTCGCTAAGTTTTTATAAGCGATATTTGACTGCAAGATAAATCGTTCGATGTACAAGCTACATATATTGCTCTACCGTACGATATTTGGGTGCACGTTCGAAGTAAATATCATATCTTCTAGATATCAGTCATATATAGCTTATTTGTATGATATTTGATTACAAGATAAAGCGAACCATCGCATACGAGTTTCCAATCATAGTTTTGCACGGTTCAACAATCGCTTTGTCGGTAATTGTGTGAGCTGACAAATGACCAAATTTATGTACCCGCCCTTATACGGTCGTCCAAAATAACTTTGACATTTTCTAAAGAACTATTTAAACCCCAGCCTAGAGCCTGCTGATCTTCAGAGTAATTTGAAATGAATCCAAGAACTGATTTTGATGATTTTAGAATTCAGTCAGATAAGAGTTGGTTGGGTAATAAAAGTGCCGGAGCCACGTTTGATTTTCTATGGGCAAAGGACTTAAGATACCTAAATGATACATGTGATGGCATATATATTGCGCTGTTCACGAAGATTCCATATGTAATAAGAAGAAGGATAAAGAAAAGAGCTTAGTCGGTTATTTTCGCAATACATGCGATATATTAAATTTCAATTTCCATTATATTTGTTATACAATCGACATAGTTGGAGTTCTACTTACTGGAGCTCGACATTTCGGTGGATTGGTTTGATTTAATCACAAAACTTATATTTTTCAGTTACTTATTTTTTTTTCTTCTCACACCATGCGATTTATTTTAATGTAAAATTGGATCGGTGTACTTCTTTTTGTTGAGTGGAAAAACTCATATCTAGATAAGTTCTAGATAAGTTGCCCATAAATGCTTTAGTTCTGGATTTAAGCGAAAAATTCTATATAGAACTCAACAAAGATGTCAAGTTTTTCTATATATATCCGTAACCTTTCATAAATTTAATATATTCCCCGTATTGTATATATATGTATATATATATATATATATATATACATATATAATTCATGCATGCATGCACGCACGGGCTAACACACACACACACATGTATTGCATGCACATAGCATGCAGAGAGCTTTAAAAATGTGTTCGTGTGTTCGGCATTAAATACAAAGAAAATTTATGTTTTTATGAAACACAAATATGAAAACAACATATGCATAAACATATTGCTAATAATGCCATCCTTTTTATCGTTATATAAAATTTTCATAAATAAACAATAACTTGCACAAAACCATATTTACAGGATTTTAAATAAAAATGAACTTTAGTAATAAATTAAAAACTTTAACAAGACAGAAATCGTATTCAATATGGGATTGATGGCATGCATTAGCACCTTACATAATAATAATAATAAATATTGCTTACATATACGTTTGATGACCATGCTGCTGCAGCAAAAGTTCTTTAATGTTGAATAGGATCTTATGCTTCCAATTACGTTTTTAGAGAATTTCACATTTGAATTTGAATTCTTATATAACTGTGCAAAGCAAAGAAACAATATTCCGTCCTTCCGGAACCGGAAAAAGCAATTGAATTGAATTTGGCTCGAAGGACCATAATTTTTATAGTTGTTCCAAGCATAAATATGTATACATATAATTTTATTTTCCAAACAATAAATAACAAGTCACAATATGATTCAATATAAAGTAAGGATATGATAACGATATGTAAAGTAACAATGCGACTCGACAACGATAAGAATAGCGGGGATGCATTTCAATAATATTTGCAAGATCTACGAGAAGAGCATTCAATTTAATTTTACAGCTTGGGCAATAGAAAATGAATAGAAAGAAAAATGGGCAAAAGAAAAAAAAAAAAACGTGAAGATGCGATTTCTATCGATTATGTGATAATTTAGAAGCACAGAAGAACATTTCGATATGATTTCGAGTTTAGTTGCCTTCCCGTCTCCAATTAGGCAATGGGCAATTGTGATCAAGGTGTTCGTTCAAGCGTTACTCTCGTTTCATAAATCTAGCCAACGTCGATTTACGTCGATTCAATGGTATCAGTTCAGAGTCCTTTGTAAGAAACTAAATTGAGTCTACAATTTAATCTGAATATGAAATCAGTGCTTTTCAATGCGTGTGGCCTACCGATCCCATATTTAAACTAAATCAACCATCAACTGTAAAGTATCGGTTCACTACCATTGCTTGCTAAAGAGTTGCTCAAAAGCTTAGCCAACATCGGTTGGTATTGAATTTTCATATTGAATCTTATTCTTTATTGCTTACGTAATTAAGTTACCTTATTAAATATTTATCATAACTCTTTCAAGTCTGTTATGAAATTAACTACGAGTCGCGGCAGTAGTAGACATTTTATACTCGCTCTACCCAATTTGACTTGAAATTAATATCGACTCTCAGAGACTTTTCTGGAAATGTTATCGAATGACGTTCTGTTTGATTATTCGGGCGCCGCTTATTTTCGGCTGCTCTATTACAATCTGCCGCGTAACTTGTGGGATAGGCTTACTTCATTTAGAATGAATACGAATCAATATGAATCAATATGAATCAATACGTTTTTGTTTTTTGAAGATTTTTATTTACTCAGTAAACAATGTAGCGGAGCTATGGACATTATAATTTTCCGAGAAACTCCTATAGGCCGTGGCTTTTTCAAAATAACAGATTGAAAATCGTCGATGGTTCTCTTCCGATACTATTTTGCAGGATGCATAAGAACGTACGTAGCAGCGAACACTTTTACATTTCGATATTTCATTTAAATGTTTTCCGTTAGCCCGATCGCCCTCATAAATCTCGCAATGGCTCGTAAAGAATTTGATTCTTATATCTTAGCTTTGCAGCACAGATGCATCCCTGGCTTCTGCAAACATTACGAAAGAGTCGCATTGTATACGTTGCGATAATGTCCGACTTTTGTAATTGCCGAATGTAGGATGGAGTCGATCAGAAACTGAATCTAATCAGTGAAGGCGGCCCGCCGACTAAACTTTAATTATGATGAGAATCACAAATTTCGTTCGAAAACGATTTCGTATATTATTTACTTGACACATTTTCACCTATGTTGGCACATGCCACGAACATATTGTTAATAAGTAACATTTGATTCTCGATGGATACTTTTTGTTAAAATGCCATATAACATCTCATAATCTCAAAACTTCGGATAAGATAATGAATGATAAACGAAAACCATATTCGAGGAGAGATCTCGTCGTCAGACTTTTAATCGCTTTTGACTTTTAATGCATATACACTTACTTACTTATGTAGTTGCAATACATACTCAGAAATTATGTTTGTTGAGATTTCTTAGGCATTTTTGATCGTTCAGAATAACATTTATTCAAAGTTAAGAGTTAAGTTAATTAAAAACGTTGCATATATTGCTTGAAAACTTTTTCTTCATTTTCTAATAAACCATCCAATTTCTGTTACCTACATTTCAATTGAGGTAACAAAGCGATCTACGAGTGTAATCCGCAAACGGCAAAACAACCACATTTTTCTTAACAGTTTGTTTGATGGTTTCTGTTGTTTTTTGCTTTTTTGTGCTACATTTGTCTTTAAGCAAATTATATGACTGTATGCACAACATACGAGTCTATGGTACGCACACACACTAAAAAAGAAAAGAAATTGTTCAGTTGAGTTAATAAGATTAGAGAGGATGACAAAAAAAAAAAAAAAAAAAAAAAAAAAAATTGAAAAAAAGTTTACCGAATGACGTTCAAAAGTAAGTGCAATTCAATGGGTCTCTGGTTTAG
The DNA here is from genome assembly GCF_014805625.2 of Glossina fuscipes. Classification (NCBI taxonomy): domain Eukaryota; kingdom Metazoa; phylum Arthropoda; class Insecta; order Diptera; family Glossinidae; genus Glossina; species Glossina fuscipes. The sequence continues at coordinate 18,551,233 of NW_023998415.1, forward strand.
TTTTGTTGACACTTCTTCACCGCACGCTACATCTACGTACGCATATGTATGTATTTACATATATGTTTGCTGCATATAACACATGCAAAGGAAATGCATATCTTAACCAAAACGTAAGAAAAAACAAGACCAAGCTTTACAGCAAGCAGTATAATAATCGTCTAACATGAAAATATTAAAATATATAGTCTTTGGAAATTTTGAAAACTACGACCAAATGCTTAACATTAGAAAACGCAGTACTGTGTATATATTTCTTACATAATGACGATTATTTGTAATTTAATGCCGAATGCTAAACGGACCGTTGCAAAATCTTATTTAACAATGTGTTGATGTGAGATGTTTTCAAGCATGCAGGTGAGCCACGTAGAATAACATTAATAGTCCAATGTGTAGGAGAAGATAAACAAGAAATTGCTGATGATGTTTTTTTTTTTTTTTGGGGGGGTGGGGGGAAGGTGTGGAGGTAGGGCGCATCATGAAAATTCACGCCTCAATGGATGCAAAACTTTCGAAGTAACTGCAGCATGGTAGGAGCAGATTGAAACCATCGAAACCGTAGATCGCCCTGTTATGTAATTATAACATATATATACATTTTACACAGATTGTATTCCGTTACTTTATAGATTATTGAAAACATTTTTAGATTATCTTTTTTAATATATAACACGCTCATTAGCATATTTAATCATCTGAGGCCTTGAACTGAAAGCACTCGCGTTAAGGTTTGGTTGTCTAAAACCATATATTGGACGCACAAACTCTGGATGAGATTTACAATGTTGGGCTCATTAAGAATACATGCAACGTTTAACGACGTCTATTGTATCTTCTTCTCACATGATTTCGTATAGCGAAAAAAAAAAAAAAAAAAAATTGTGACATATATGAAAAAGCGAAAAGACGCCACAAATTAAGAAAAAATGGCCACATTTTACGGGGAGGACCCGTAAATAATATGCTAAAGACAATCAACGGTAATCCGCACGATTCGGTTTATAACGAATCCTATCAATATGAAGCTTACAGGCTTACACCTTTGTAAAGAAATTTTGGTCAGGAACGATTAAATCGACCCAAAATTTGGGGCAGAGATGCATTGGACAACTGTGCATACCGCTTCACAGCAATAACCAGAGGAAAACAGTTATATTCTTTCAGTTTTATTTCAAATCAAACGAAAAACAAAATTTAATTTGATTTCTTATTATTTTGAGTGGGGGCATGATAAATTGTTCCCCTTTTTGAGCCCGAATCACAGGATGATTTTCCGTAAAATGGCTAAAAAGTTAACAAAATTTTTCTTTAAGAAAGCAAATACTTGCAGTTAATCAGTTTTATCATGGGTGTATCTTTTGATCGATTTGCCCGATTCTCAATATCAGTCTGCGTGCAAGAATTTCATATTTCTGGTAATTTTGCAGTCGATATCCGAATTTTTTGAACAATGAAAGACATAGACACAGACAGATGGACAGATATAGTTAGGTCGATTCAGAATTTGACACTGCAGCTTCCTCTTGGGTATTGAAAATAATATGATAAAGTGAATAAGATGAGCATAGAAAAAAGCCTACAAGAGATAAGAAAAATTGTATTTTTGATGCAAGTTCTGCATACACTTTGGTTCATGTCTTGTAAAGAATCATCCGCCCAATGTGGTGGATGCTGCTTGCACTGTTCTAAAGTGCCTTGCATAGTTCGTCAACACATCCATATCAAAGCTTTTATGAGGCTTATCGTGGGAGAATTCGTTATATGAAAAGAGATACTAAGACCAGATTTACAAATATATTTACAATATTTTAATACAAATTGTAATAATGCCACATATGCCACACGAAATAGCACAAAGCTTTCAGTTCAAATTGCAAATAAGCCGTCAACGGCGTACCGTGTGCAGATTATTTAGGGTTATTAAGAATTTAGTTTCGCGGGAACGTTGGCCGATAAGATCGAGAGAATTGCATAATCTAATGCGTAGAAGAGGAGTTTGAGCCACAAATATGGATTTCGTGTCTGCCAACGCTGACATTCCATTATATACAACATATTGCTCTCTGTCTCTCCCTCTCTCTCTCTCTCTCTCTCTCCTATGTTCACGAGAATCTTATAAATAAAATAAACGACGGCCAGGCAATATCGTTCCTTCTCTGTTTCTCTGAGTGCTGCTAAGCAAATGAGTGATGAATGTTTGAATTAATTGAATTTGTGAAAAATCTTCACGTATCTTGTTCGTATTATCAATCAAAATTGCAAATAAGTAACTTCTGGTTCGCCCGACCGAAAGCTTAATTCGATTATTATTGTTATTATTATTTTAACTCTATTTGCTTTGAGATAAACTTTTAGAAAACTTCTATAAAATACTTTATCATCTTCTTCCGTTTTTTCTCTTGTTATTGCTTTTCTTCTTCATATTCATATTCATTTTTCTATCTACCATTATTTACAAAAATCCTTTCAAGAGAATTGAAGAAATTGTAATTATGCAGCTGCATATAAACTTACTTAGGCGCTTTTGTCCTTAAGAGTAATATATTTAGTAGAAAATGTATGGTAAACAGAAAATGAAGCGATATACGTTTACAACGAATTTTTTGTATTCTCTACGCCGAGTCAAACAGATTTGGAAAAATGAATTGGGGAGAGAACGAAATGAATTGATATTTCGTGAAATTTCAACGATTCAGGATATTTTTGGAAACTGAGACTTGAAACAGTCGAGATGTGTTCCTTACAAGTCTTAGCAGCCAATGGATTCGAAAGACCATAAGAACGTTTCGAGCCGTCTCAAATGCCCCCATTCTCGAGTCAAATGCACAAAAACACTATTCTCTCAGTAATTAGTAAGCTTGCTTAATCAGCATCGTGACTACCGCAGTACACAGTACAGAAGATATACACTTCCCGTGTGAGTGACGAGAAATGGATCATGGTGATGGGATTAAATCTTGGAAATATCCGAAATGAAATTCTATGCAAATATGGTTAACAAGAGACGATTCGAAGGAAATTTAGCCCAAATGCGATATTTGAATATTGAATCGGTACTATCGGGACATTATATATTCTTTATTCCACTCACACTCAAACGATTGGAATTCGAATCCATTATTCGCTCTTTATATCTGACTTAATATTTACACTTAAATGCTTTTGTGCTGATAAAAGTTCACTATGTTGTTTTTTTTTTTCGCCTTTTTTTTTTTTTTTTTATAAAACATATATAGTATTTAGACCTTGGAATATACGTCTGCATAGATGTTAATAACACCGATGGTAGCTGGAACTATGCAAGTAGAACTAATTTAACTTTTCAAAGATTTCAAATTTAATTGTTTCCATTTAGTATCCGTAAAGTTATTTAACCTTTTCAAGTAAACGATAATTTATATGATAGGTAACAAAAAATACGACTTACACAACATAAGGTAACCGTTATCTTGTTCTTTCCCTACAGTTCCATTTGAAAACACATACACGTAGTTAGACATTCACGTCTTTCCTACATACAAAAATTTTTCTATGATTTTCTATGATAATGTGTTTGCACAGACTTTGGATTCAAACATAAACAAATGTATCGAAATATTCAAGCTTTTCATTCATCCAAAGGCGTAGAAGAGAGAGGTATACATGCAGTTTGAACCTACGCGCGCATAGAGAGCGACAGACATACACACACATATATATAGAAACGTTTACAAAAAAAAAAAAAAAAACAAAAAAAAAACAAAAAAAATAAATAAAAAAAAATGTGAGGACAATGACTGAAAACTAAACCATGGTGCTGCTGCTTACTATAACACCATGAAACCTTACATGAACAAAATTGTGTGCAGTCATCATTAAAACTGGCACAGCAGCTTTAGCTTAGAACCTTACACAACGGAAAATATGCTGTCGCAGCCATACAGCAGTACAGTAGTGCATTGCGTATGCAAAGAGAGCAAAAAAGTTTTACAAAAAATTATAATTTGAATTATAAGTATGCAAGCGCAACGATAGTTCTAGACGAATCTGGGACGCCACCGATCATTTGAATATTGAATATCAATATATCGCCAATCATCACTATTCGAAAGGATTTAGCACTTGTCGATTTATTTTTGCAACTGCTTTTCATTTTTTTTTTATTTTTTTTTTTTTCCATAACAATTTTATATAAGTTTAGGCTTTAACAATTTCAATTTTAAGTTGAGGTTAGTTTTTTGAACTCATGTAACGAATTAGAAGGCTTCGAAAGCTTCTTATCTCAATTTCTGCAATTCCGATAACATATACTTACTATCAAGCCCTCATCGATTCAGAATCACTTGCTTTTCAAGACTACATCATGTGTACTTGCTGTACAGGGATTTGTTTTTCTGCTTTAACTCTTTCGCAGTATTGAAAGACAAATTTAGTGGTATCCCTTGCTACCACTCTCCCTGTTAACCGATGGTGGAGGTTACATGGAAAAGAAAAATTAAGTTTTCTTTTTCCCTCTTGTTGCTCATATGGATCAAAAATTAAAAGCTCAAGTACTTACATGTGTATGCATGTAGGTATTAGTTGATGCATATAATAACAACAAACAAAGCCGAACAAACATCGACTTGCAAGTTATGCGTGCATGTTCATATGTCTTTTTCTATATATAAAAAAGTGTTTTGGTACCAGCTATATATACAAGTTAAGTTTACTTATGCCTAAATTTATACATATATACATATTCATATATATTTATACATATATATATATCTGTTATGAAGTATATTACGTTTCAATACAACTCAATTTTTATATTTTTAAATCACTTTTCAATTAAAAAAAAAAAAAAAAAAAAAAACACTAAGGCACTAAAAATAAATTATATTAACCTTAAAATTCATGCATCTCCAGATACCAGCGATTTAAGATTAATGTCCCGGAAATGTACACATATACCCGCGGAAATATTAGAAATTATTCATTTGCTTATCAAATTTATAAGCAACGGACAGAAATATCCAAAAATTTCGATTTTCTTAAGTGCTCATCCTAACTAAGTAAGTGCGCTCCATATTTAAATTTCACATGTGTAGTATACCAAAAATCAATCAATTTTTACATACTTTAACCAACCAAAATAGAGTGAGTGCTGAAATAAGGGGAAAAAAAAAAAAAACAAAATTTCGACTGCATTTATTTATACGTAAGAAACAAGTTAGGGCGGCAAAGTCAGGGTATCATCACTCAAAAGGTTTGGGACAAATTTAATTCTTAATTAATTTAATTAAAGATTATTAGCAAATAACATTAACAATAGTAATGGTGCTTAAGTAACACATATTTAGTATACATAGATTAAAAAATCAAATGTCTAATCGTGGCAATAAAAGCCCTTATCCAATACAGATGTAAACAGAAAAATAGCGCCGTTCTCGGATACGCAAACTAGTCTAATTTTGCGAGTAGACTTCTAGCAGACTCTACCTAACTGATCGCTACTAATACCCTACTACGATTATAGTCAAGCGGTAAGACGAACATACACCGCTTTGCTTTGCTCGATAGGATTTATTCTTCAGCTACTTTCGTCATAAATTTCTAAATATATTCGGCATAGTTGCATAACAATTCAATTTTGCTGCCATCCGTGGAAAGGGCTATTTCCAATTACAAAAACCGTTCCATACATTCCATCCAAATTTTTTTGCATTCATTCAATCAATGTGCCAAAATATTGATTTTCACTAATTTTTGTCGAGATATATTCAAACTGGAACATCTCCTCTTTCATAAAAAACTTTGGAGGGAAAGTGCCTGTAAACATGATCCCATAAGATTAATTTTCCAATATAGTTTGTCGTTACATGAAAAGAAAAGACAGTGCGTTAAATTTCGTTTAAATATCTTTAAATTTATGGCCCTTTTTTCTGTGACCAGCCACTGGGGGGACGTCTCCTTTACGTGCGAGCACAGTGTTGATCAGGAAGATTTATAGAACGGGAGAGAAAGAGAGAGAGAGAGAGAGAGAGAGAGAGAAAGAGAGAGAGAGAGAGAGAGAGAGAGAGAGAGAGAGAGAGAGAGAGAAGGAGAGAGAGAGAGAGAGAGAAGGAGAGAGAGAGAGACCTTACTTTCGCCTAAGGGGGCGAATTGATCGTTTTCACTTATCAGTGAGTTAGGACATTAAGTAGTCAATAGCGGCATATTGTCTATCGCTAATTACATCGTTGGATTTTAGATATCTCGTTAAATGGTAGTTGATCTTGGTCTCTATGGTCTTGGCATCAGCGGAACAGACTACGATTGAGCAGCGGAAAAGACTTGTTGGTTAAACGCAACAATATACGTTCGAAGAGAAAAAAAATTGCAAAAATTTCAATTGGCTCTATGTTAACTGCCGAAATATGTAGAGAGTCTTGTTTGCAAGCTATAAAATTTCCCGTGAATGTTGTGGTTTGCTGATTTTTCTTTTCAGCGACTTTAATAATTCTTTAGTCCTGTTGCACTGTGTTATTGAAATCACTTATCAGACATATTTTATAATTAATGAAACTACACCGTACTTTGTATGTATTTTTTCACTCACTCACTTCTTTTTTTTTCGATCCCATTATATATGCAACGCACAGCAATTACTAAGAAATACTCAGTTTTTGTTAATTGCAGATATTCTGCGAACGGAAAAAAAAAAACAGCGATGTTTTACGGAAACTGTGAGTTATGTACACAGTTGGTTGATGTCCACAATTATTTAATTTCAGTCTGCGATAGTCCATGTGTCCGCTGTCCATATCAGGGAAAACTATCTGTGACCAATTGCTCGCCAATTCCTTTATATATTATCTTATATTTATACAATCGCGAGCCAATTTTTACTCTTTGCATTAACGGTACTGTTTGCCGAGTTACTATCGTTTCACCCCATTTTAAACAATAATTGGAGGAAATACTAAAATTCCATTCGCATAAAATAAATAATACGATAATGTTTCCGAAACTTCCGCAAATCACTTACCCAATTGTCGCGCAGTAAGGCAGCGACTTAAGAGACTCTTGAAATTCTTATTCCAAAAACACATCTCAGACTACCGCTACTAGATTATGTGGGTTCTATATAGAATCGTCGCAACATATGATAGGCAGTAACAGGAAATTAATTCGAAGCAGAGAATAAAATTGACATTTTTTGACGAATCAACTCAAGTCAAACAAACAAGTTCCCGACATCAAGAAGACTATAATCTGTGTGCTTTTAGTGATATTAAAATGGAATATTCTGAACGAATTTCTTCATATCGCAATTGAACCATTAAAAAGTGTCTGATCAAATGCAAATACCCAATGGACTAAATTAAGTCATCCTTTGCCAATACCAATATATTCGTTGTTAAATTTAATGACTTGACAAAATCTGCTTCACAAAATCTTTCGATTGATTGAAGAAATCGCTAAGCAATAAATTCATAGGTAATTGACTATTTTTCTTAAATAGAGAAAAGTGACTCCTCTGGGTGCATGGGAGACGAGAACAAACAAGTTTGTTTCTCGCTTTTTCATTCGTGAATCGAGTAGTTTGAACGATTTGTAAAGGCAACGAACTCATTTACTCTGCCTCGAAAAACTCACTTCTCCAAATATTTTACATTTAAGAGCCAAGCATTTTCTCGTTACGGATTTCATATATATATATAAAAGCAATATTTACTTGAGGATGTCTTTTGCTAGAAAATAAACGACTAAATTAGATTATTTCTACTCTCCAACGGTGGACCGCGTATATATTTTTAAGTAAAATAAATTATTCTGCCTGCGTTTGCATCTACAACTCATCATTCAGGAGATAGGTATTAGAGTAAACGACTTCCTTGTCGTTAATATATATATATATATATATATATTTCTTCTTTTTTTTTTCGTTCTCTTGCAATTTAATTTGTCACACCCTATATAAAAATTTAAACGTATATGTGTATGTTCACGCTGGCAACAGTCGGCGACGTCCAGCTGAATTACCACAGACATAAAAACAAATCGACAACAACGTTATAGTTGTGCGGAAAATTTTTTCTCATAACTTTTTTTCCGCTCTTACTCATGCAGACGATGTTGATAATGATGTTGACGGCAATATTTATACGGCAACCGTTCAATCGGCTGCTTTTAACCATATTTCGGATGTTGATGTTGTCGTTTGCAGTTTATTCCTTTTTCTCTTCTTTTATTTCATTACATCCACACCGGCAGCATGTAAAATTTGTCAACACGTCGAACTACAGCATCCTAGATTCACTCGCAATGTATTTATATATTCTTCGTTAGCACTTATACCGCAATCAATGTGCGTAAGACTGATCGGTTTTGCCCTTCAAATGAAGTAACTATTATACGTACGATCCAGATTTTTGCCTAGACGATCAAATTTAGTCAATAATTTTCTTTGCACTTCCGTGATTAAATATAAATGAGAAGGAAAGATGTCGACCTATGTCTACATATATAAAAATATAATAATAATAATAATAATAATAACAATAGGAATCTTAAGGTAGAATGGAAAGGTATACGGATTCGTCGTAAGCTAATCATTAATTTGTTTTTTGTGTTTCTTACTGTTGGAATTTTTTTTTTTTTTTCCAAAATAGTTTTCATTACGTTTAAGGATATTTTTGCGCTGCTTTAGCTCTCTGTAGCTGTCGGTAATATTTACACTTCGCCAATGGCAATTTTACCAGATAAATTGGGTAACGGTTTGAGGTGAAGGCAGAAAGCTGCAATTGTGGCAGCTTCACCACAGTTTGTTTTTTTTTTTTCCATATTTTTTTCTTCTTTTTTGTTTCATTTCTTTTGCGATTTTATTTGAGAAGATTTTCTGTGTACATTAAATTTTCCCGTTTGCTTTTTCAATTCTGGTTTTTCATAAATGTTGTCTAACATTAAATATCTGTATAGAGTACGATCTTGTGGTAGTGGCGTGCGATGATGATAATAATGTAGGCGGGAGATGAAGTGTGCATAAGATTTTCTGGCGTAAAAACTTTTTCTCCTCTTCCCCCCCCTCCCCTGTTCTGTTTCCGTTTTGCTTTCTGTTCCATACATAAATTTAATTTGTTTTTCATCTTTTAATGCTTCAACTATTTCGGCTTCATTTATATATGTGGCTCATATGATTTCCCATGCCAAACATTTCCTAATGGAGTTTTATAAAAGCACATAACGATAGTTGCATAAATTCTTTTTTTTTTTTTTCTTTTTTTTTTTTGTCATACTTGAGTATGGAAATAGGCTTATGTAGCCTAAGTAAGTATCTTCGATTACATTCTTTGTTATTCATTGAATTTATGCTTTAGTGAATTTTGCTTTAAGTTTTGGAAGGTAACTTAGTTTTGTCATTTCCTGTGCAATACATAAAGAGTCGATTTAAGAGTTGATGAGCCGATTGATTCCGCCGTTAGCGCGCTTAGCAAGAGTGTAAGCAAAAAATTAATTTCCAATACTTCTCAAAGTGATGGCTGGTCGCCTACTTGACCAATCACATACCCGATAATTAGTTTGATGATCAAAAGGTGCATAGCAATTTCATAACATATAGTTTTCTTCTTTATGCGCAGTATCTCGTGAAGGGAGAAAAAGATGAAAATAATTCTCCAATATCTGCAAACTTTGATTAAATATTGTCGGTGACGGAGGTATACGCCTCAACTTGAGCTTTATCACATTGTGTCGCGCATTCTACATATACTTGAGACTAAATTATTCGTCAGCCATGGAAATTCTTTATGCCGAAAAACGATGAATCTATGTCCGCTTAAAGGAGGACATTTTAAGGGCATATGAAATAATCGTGCTGGGCCTGGGATAGTAATACGAGTCCAAAAAGAAAAAACGCTAAAACACTTAAGTACATGTACATGTGTAAATTTTTCGGATTTCAGAGCAACTGTTTTGGGTTACATGAGAATCACTATCGTATTACAAATAGATTTTATTGTTTTTTGGGGAGGTGGTGTCAGAATTCGTCTTGGGTAACCTGAAAATTATTCATCTCCCTTGGTTTTTTTGTCTAATATGAAAGGAACATAAAGTTCTTAAATCCACAAAAATTGAAATGCGGGCAGATAAGCAAACTAATGCTTACTTTTGTATTATGCGTGCGTGCATTTCTATTCTTATTAACTCTATCTTACGGTTTTTATAAATAATAAAAGAAATAATGCATATATATATATATATATATATATATATATATTTTTAACTACATTTTCCAAAGTGACCCACATTAGACTGCTGACAAGTTTGTTATCAGATATTGTTCAAAAGTTTTTTTATCTTTTCGAGAATTGAAAATGACTTGACATTGTAATGATGGCGTTGGTAGATAAACATAATTGTGCTATCATATATGCGCCTTAAAATATGCTTTTATATTTAAGAATTTTATTTAATTAATTAATTTTTTAATTTTGCGAATATTAAATTCATTTTATTTACAGCATCCGCTTAAAAACGAGAATTTATTGGTGGTTTACTGATTTTCAACAACATCTTAAGCACACTGACAATGCTGAATGCAACGGATAACCAAAGACGGCGATTGAGCCAGAAAACATTAAAAAATCTCCGAATATTTAATTCGATAAATGGAGAGTGAACTTCAGTTGCGAAAGTGAAGCCAACATTTTACAGATGCCAAAAAGCGGTGACAAAACTCTTTTCCGAATGGATGCAGTGTTTACTCATAAGGGAACAAACGCACCATGTTACAATTTGAGGTCTAAAATGACAAAAATTATCTAAATTGAAATTCGATTTGTATACCGCGCTCCCCCGATCCGATTTCTAGCAACTATTCTCTGTTAATACATCTCTACAAAAGAATGCTGCAGATAAACAGATTTGCATCAAATAATGGCGTTACGGGGGGGGACACTCACTGAAGGGTCTTTCAAATATTTCGCCAGTTCGATCTGTAATGAGGTTATGCAATCTTAGGCAAGCGTTGAAGGATCAACTGTAAATTTTCCATTTTAGTGCACTTATTTATTGGCCGATATATTAATTGACAAAAGCAATTTGACGTCATTCCCGTCTTTAAGTTTCTGAAAGAATGTTACAAAGGCGAATGAAATAGAACATATACGGATACTTGGACGAACCTAGGTGAGGCATGAGAGAAAGACGATCATTGTTTGATACGGAGGAAACATGCTTCTGCAATGCTAAACATGTCTCTGGGTCTGGTCTGAAAAGTACTTTCAGGTCAGATCAGTTGAACTGTATGGTGAAAACTTTTCAAATTTTTCAAACAGTTTTCCTTACGGCTTCTAGTAGCTTCTATTTAAGTATAAACTTTGTGTGTAGGTAGCCTAGAGAGATTATTTAACTTTTATTCTTTTAGAAATTTTCATGTTTATTTTAGATTTCTATTTACACAATATGTAGGCATTTATACCATTAACAATTAATTCTCTCATTACTATAATTCCAATCTATAAGTTTTAAAGTCTTAATTTAAAATTCCATTAAATGTACTTCACTTCTGCATATCTGAATTGCGCTTTGTCTGCATGCTCTTGCGAAAAGAAAGAAAGGAAAAATGCAGATAAAGTTTCTTTGTTTTTCATAGCAAGTTTTCACAATGAAGAGAGAAAGAAGTAAAAGCAACGCTAATGATGATGATGATATGATGATCAAGTTTACACATTTTCATTTACATGTATAGATTTGCAGTAATAATAATAATAATAACAACAACAACTAGACAAAGAATTACTTTGAAAGTGAGGAAAAATGGCAACTTTTTTGTTTTATTTGCTTTTGTTTTTGACTTTTTTGTTTCTTTTTTACTTTGCATTTACAAGATGATAAGCTCGTCTGCTTTAAAAATATGTATGAAATCAGAAAATAAAAAAAATAAAAAAAAACGGAAAAAAGACGTATATATATATATATATATATATATATGTATATGTATATGCACACTACTCCTGCCTATTTTATCATCTTGTTGTTAAAATACCTACAAAGTCGCAGAGTTTAATGAACGCACAGTCTCGCAAAAGAAAGCAGCAGAGAATAAATAAAAAATTCAATTGGTTTTTCCACAATGCACAACACAAATGCAGCTCCACAGACAAACACAAACTCGAATATACGCGCACACACACACACACACACGCATATGTTATATATGAAAGACTAAATCAACATACGGTACAACATTACAATTTACTCACAAATGCGCTTATTTATGCGTACGTGAAAAACGGACAGACAGACACATGTAAGTATGCATAACTATATGTATGTATTTGCACGCACACATAGGCTGCAAATCATTACAGACAGAGGAAGAGAGACAGAGAGAGAGAGAGATAGAGATAGAGAGAGACAGAGAGAGAGATAGATAGACAGAGAGAGAAAGGGGGGAGTAGTGAGACTATTATAAAAGCTTTATATTGCACCAACACCAACGACGACAACTACAATTACACCAGCAATTGCAATAACATTCTTGGCACAATAACAGCTTCAATATCACGATGCATTTGCTAATGATGATATTGCTGCTGTTGTTGCGGTTGTTGTTGTTGCTGTTGGAAACTCTTTTTTTTATTCATTTTATTTTTTTTGTTTTGTTTTTTTTTTTTTTTTTTTTCATAAAACTTCTTTAGAAAGCCGTACATGAATTTTCCAAATACGTACAATCTACAAGAGCGCAAGTCAAAGTAAAGTCTAGTGGAAGAGAGTAGCAACAGTCTCTCGTTTTACAAAATGCATAATTCACAGAATGGTAGCACAAATCGACTAAATGAAAATTTTAGAAAGAAAAAAACAAAAACATATAGATTACCTTTAATCTAGATGATGATATCGTTTTAATACCGAAACAGTTGCTGCCATAAAATAGTTATTATTGTAACTGATATCGGTTTTATTTCGCCGACGAAAAAAAAAAAAAATCCGTTCCATTAATTAATGTTAGGTAAGTCCAGGTATCGATAGGTAAGTGCAGTAGAATGAATTAAAGGAATGAATGAAATTTTTAAGTTTTACGAAGGCTCAATACTTTCTAAACCATTTGCATTTTTTCACTTATGTTTATTAATTAAATTAACATCGTTAAGGCCCAAATCTATTTGGACCAAAATGCTACATTATTTCATGGTTTTCAAATACTCAATGCCAACGAAACTCTGAATACTCGAGTCCTTCATAATAAATTCTTTATTTTCTTTTAATAAATTAGGATAGCATGAATAACGGGATCGCTTTAACTATTTCTGTCTATACTATCTGTCTGAAGATCTCATATTTATATCCTACACCGCTTCCAATATAAGGGTATATTAGCTGATATGGCGGCCCATGTATACAACAACCGCAAAAACTTGAGATAGATCCATCCACCTCTTATTAAACTGGATGATTCAGAATCACTTTCTGACCCGACTGTCCGTCCCGTAACCTTCCGTTCAACCTACAAAACACAATATTTATAATATTTTGATGAAATTTGGTAAACCGACGTGTTTGACGCCAGGGACGGACGCTACGCTGAAAATGATTCGGACCAGACCAAGCTTTCGGCCTTTGCCCACAGAATAACAGTATTAGGCGAAATGGTGTAGGGCACTTAATGACGGATGTAGCCCGTTATTATGGCTTTGTATATTTTAACCTAAGGACATGATGTAGACAAAGAAACTTAATTGTAGCCTTACGTTTTTACCCTCACCGATTTAAGGTCACGTTCCCAAACAAAATGGATGAATGAGTCCTCAATTTAAAAAATTTATACGAGTTTCTCGCTTTTTGTATTGCGACCGTTAAACTTAGCTTACAGCGTTAAGTATAATATGAAATCTTCGAAATCTTCGTAACGTATTGAATCCTAATCTTCTGACTGAATTACAAAAAGAAAAAAAAAAAAAAATGAATAAGAAAGAGACGAAAAATTTAAAAGTAGGACACTTAAACATGGACTGAAAACATCCCCAGGAGTTTTCGATATAATGACTTATGTATAATCCTATGTGACCTATTAATTAGTTAATTATCGTATATTAATGCAAATAAATAGCGCACACATTAACACACCCGTCTGCAATAGACGATATAATCATAAAAATTATAATTTAATGAACTCTTCTTATTCTAACATAGTCGATATTTATTGTTTTTTTTTTTTTTTTTTTTTTTTTGTATTTATTACACTCTTAAAATAACTCAAATGCATGTATATCCCTATTGGGAGATATAAGTAAAAATCTCTATAATTAGACCTATGAAGGACTTGGTATAAAAATGATTTTCAAAATGATGAATGCACTTTATAGCGTGCAGAGCGATTTTAATGTGGATCACGAAAAGGAAAATGTGCATTGGTGCTGTATATATGCGGATCGTTGAGGGTCAAAAATTTGTCCAAGTCAATGCAAATCAAAATTCGTAGTTATCGTCATCATGGCCATCACCGTCACCGTCACCGTCATCATCATCATCATCATCATCATCATCATTACCAACATTATCATTGTCTTTATTGTCCGTCCTAGAAATTAATAGGAAAAACACATTGAAAAAAAGTACTTGCAGTAATGACAGTGGTTGCTGGTATAATGCATAGCTAGTTAAGCGGCTACAATGTATTCGTGCTTGCACGGGACGGCGGCGTATGTGTGCCTCAAGTAAAATGCAACCATAGTAGTTATAAAAATATCTCTCTTTACACGTAAATATTTGTGTGTATGTATTTGTTTGCAAACACAAATACACCTATACAACGAGTCTAAAATATTACATTTGTATATATATGCATGTGTTCATTCATATATGCATGTATATATATATATACACGCACAAAACTATTATAGCATGCAGAGAAATGCAAACTGTCATTGTAACATTAGCGTATATTTGTATGCTTTTATTCGTACACATTCATTTATACAATTGTAGTTGTATTATTCATATACATATATAGCGGTAGTTCTTGTTAGAATATTAGTACAAGAGCTAGACACTATTTCTAGTAGTTCCATCACGTTTACACGTTTATTGTTTGTTTGCTTATTTGTTTGTTTGCTTGCTTGCTTGCTTGCTTTACTTTGCTTTGCTTTGCTTATATGTGTGTGTATATGTATGCACTTCTGCATGCTTTGATGTGTTAGTCGTATTTGTAAGCATTCATTCGGCTGCTTTGGCATGAGATAGCATTAGAACATAATATTTACACTATGCCTCATGTATTGTCGGGTATGTTACCAATACAGAAAGACAAAAATAGGGAGAGAATTTAAAAATATATGTGTTAAATTTATAAATGTTTTGTACAGTAATTCGCCCTATAACGCGGTAAATTGATTCCCGTATAGGGGAATCAATCTCGCTGCAGTGCATTTAAATCGAATATTAAGACAAAGACTATGTTCTGAACGATATATGGACGTTTTATTAAAATCAAAAAAAAGTTTTATTACTTGTTTACTGTTCACGGTCAGAACTATTTGAAATAATGTTCCAACGACATCTTCTTTAAATAGAATGTTCAAAGCGTTCACCATTTGAATTTTTGTTAATTGCTTTACTTAATTGCTGCACATTTTCTTGTTCATCTGATGGTTCATCTATCTAATGATTGATTCTTCATTTAGTATTTTATGTTTTTTCTGCATTTTTACATATGATGCAAGAGACAGACAGTGTTGAAAATTTATTTGAAATTCTGCAGTTCGCACCCCCATAAGAATCACACAATTCGTAACAAGTATTTCCAATTAATTGTTTGCCTAGTTTTACTATTTTATTTATTTTGATTCGTCTATCGTCTATCAAAATCATCAAACATTTTTCTGTTTACCGGTATTAACCGAATCTTTTACACGTGAAAATTTACTTAAGGTCTGCAACGATCTATCTAGACATTACAGCACGCGTCATTTTACTTTCATTTTGTAAAATTGTTCGTACCGTTGATTCGTTTAGCTCCAGATTCAGATTGTTATTGCTATTGATCTCTTACCATTATTTAGCTGATCCAAAACTATCAATTTTTTTGTTGTAGAGAAATAAAATTTCCTTTTTAACTAGGCTTTTGTTTTCTCTTCACTTGACATGGGGCGGCTTAAAAGACTATTTTACTTTTAATTAAAATTTATAATAATAATATATAAATAACCTAATCTTTTTAATATATAAATTTAATAAAATAATTTAATTTTGTAATAACACAATTGACACACGTGCAAAAGTACGTGATGCTAATTATGAACTGTACAAATCATTATAAATTTCACAGCGCAGAAATATGTAAGTGGGAAATCCCCGCGTTACATGGGGGAATGCTCGTGTTATACGGGGCATTGAAATCGCGTAATATGAAAACGCGTTATAAGGGTACTGCGTTATAGCACGGATTACTGTATATATAAACAATTTTATAGAAATGTTTCAAGTCAAATGTACAGGAAGGGAGCATTTGTATAGGGGAAAACCTACAAAGTCAGGTTTATAGAAGACTTGACCCATACGCACGCACAGTACTTTACACTTGATCAAAGTCTAACGTATGAGGTATTTACAAATGGTTTCATTCGGTCCAATAACATCATAATATTCGCTCATCAGGCTTAAGTTCGAGCGAGATATTAGAAATTTATTCGAAACCTATTATATAACAGACTGGATTGAGTCTAATCTTCTATAAATTCTATTCAATTCTCACAGGTGGTTCTCCATCCGTATGTGTATGTATTTAGGCTTGCCTGATAGTCTGCTAGTAGTGAGGATACTATTATTGGGACTACTTCTACAAGTGACAAATTTTGTCAATCGAATCGATGCTTTCATCACAACTGATCGAGAGCAACCATATTTGCAATTGTTTTGATATATTTTGTGTGTGCAACTTTACACTATTTTTGCTACCAACTTACTTATGCATGCACTGTGCACGTGTGTATTTGTGAGCACATTATTTATAATCAAAAAAGCGTGGACTCTAATTATAGCGACGGCGTTAGTTAATCGCAAATGGTAGCGTGTATGAATATGATTGAAGAGAACCAAATGGTGGAATATATATATATATATGTACATATTAACATTCTGGATGCTTAACATTTTTCAAAATTCTTTATACTTAGTAGGCTATAAAATGTTTGCATACTAACTTTAACGATTGATGAATTTAATGCTTTTGTTGTGAGAAATAGTATATTGCCCCACTGTTGTTAGAGGGAATAGCTTTTCTAAGTACATGCTATTAATGGCTGTACGCATATATGTATGTGCGTGTCTTTATTCTTCGTTAACAGTGTTTCTTATTTTACAGTGCTGTTCGCATTTTATGTTCAACAAATATTGTCGCTGGCTAGGTCGGGATAGCTTTAAGTGCAATAAACGTCTCTATATATATATATATGTATATATATATATATATGTGTGTGTGTACGTATTCGCACTTCTCCAGACGCTTGAGGTTAATACACGTTCAAGCCTATGTATGTAGGAGAAAGAAAGAAAAGGAGAGAGAGATTGAGAGAAATTATATTAGGCTTGAATCGCACTTTTGAATACCCGCTACTCTAAGTTGGATTGAGGCGAGAAATATCTCTTTAGTAAAATTTTCATTATTCGTTACCCACGAATGTGTGTAGTATGTAATACCTTATTGCTCTAGCGTACCCTACATGAAGTTTTGCATGCAATGTCCGAGACAAAGATGCTCTACAAGACAATAAACACAAACTCTTGCCCGCTCCCCCTGCACACACGCACGCGCATTTACATTAAAATACATAATTCATTTCGTGTATATATCGTCCGCTCGTGTTAGTAGGCGAATTTGTGAACCGTTACCGTTGGTTTTCTTATTTTAAGTTTACGTTCGAAGCTCGAATAGCGACAAGACGAATTGTGACAATTTATAAATTTTGGGAAAATATTAGCTAAAATCCAAATCAGTTATGATTGACTTTTATTTTTTGACAGCAAGTTTTCACAAACGCTTTATAATCTCTTTTAGCCAAATTTCAGGACAATATCTGCTACACGATGTGAATTGTTAATAAAGTTAATGTCATAAGACTCGTTAATTGGTTTTCTCAAGGTCAATACTTTTGTTTCTTATGTGTTACGCAATTAATTTAACATGAAAAACAATATAATCTTTGCGCTCGCTTGACGCTGAATAAATTGATTCAAAATCTTATTTATTAAGTTCCCGGTTACTACTTCTAATTTTATTACTCGGTTAGGTCAACAAAAGATGGCACACGCGGACCACAAGAGACTATTTTATGCTTTTAAGAATATTTCTCTTTTATAAGATTTTTTGAATTTTTTTCTAAACGTTGCCAAACACAGGAAAAAGTGAACATGCTGTCATTTTCTTGTGCTAAGCGCAAAATAAATATAAATTGAAAAAAAAAAAAAGAAAAAACGCAAAACCAAAATAAAAGGTATAAACAAAGAATCTACTACAAAAGCAAAAGATCAGTAAATAAAAACAAATTTTTCTCTTTTTTTTTTTTTTTTTTTTTTTTTAAATCAAAAAAAAAATTTAAACAATTACGTATTTACTCGTAGATTTTTTTTTTTATTTTTTTTTTTATTTTTTTTTAAACAAATAATTGTAAATTAAACAAAAATATTTAAATATACATTTTGTTCTTTTTTCTTTTGTATTTATGAGAAGTGCTCTGGTAAAACTTATTTATGCATTTATTAATTTTTTTTTTTTTTTGTATATTAAATAAGAACACCCTTTAGCATATTATCTGTAGTGCATTAACGTTACTTATTGGAGCATAACATGATATGATAACAGCAAGTGCATGCGCGAAGGCATAAAGTTGAATAGAGTAGACTGGACTCTAAATGCCTGCTGATAAGATTTAAGGGAAAACGTTGAGAATAACAATAAAAAGTGATTAACAAACAAAGACATATAAGTGCAGCTATGCACAAAGTAATGCAATAAATTCTGAACGACCGCTGCAATTGCATACAAATTGTTGTTGCTCTTCTTGTTGCTGATAATCAGAATTGTTGTTGGTAAATAATGTGAGTTCAATGGTAGATGTGCATATATATATATATATACATGCGACTGCATTAATGTAAAACATAAAAATAAAATATTGAAAAAATAAAAAAAATAAAAAAAAAAAAAATATGCACATTGTCGCCGTTTTTGTCTAAAGTATACATATACACGCGTATAATATGTATAAAGACGAACATACACACATGCAGATATCAACAAAAAGAACAAAAACCCAAATAAGTGAAGCAAAAATAAATCTGCCAAAGTGCAGTATGCATACTCCTAAGGACGAATTTTAGATACCCGTCGTCGTCATCTGCGAGTTAAATCTCTTAAAATCTGCTTTAGCTTTTCCTAAATAGCGCGCGTACAACATGGTCATAATATGCCGCTCGGCACCGTTTTTTCCCTACAATTGCTTATAACTGTTTCTCCCTTCTTGCTCTAAATTTTCCCGAGATTGATCACATACTTATTATTGACGGAAACGGACTGAGGCTACTGACTTATATTTCGATAGATCTAAGCCCATTGATTTTTTTACTATATATGAATATATACTAGATTTGAACTTACATAATATATAGTTCTCACAGATATGGTGTATCGTCACCCATACATATGTCGAACGTGAGTATCGAACACGTTAAGCGAAAGCTAGAAATTGCATAGAAAATATTCATCGACACCCTTGACGTATGTGTAGTAGACGGATGGGAAAAAACGTGCATTTTCGTTCCACTTCGTTTATTTATATCCGAAAGTGAAAAAAGCATTCGAAAGCCACGAAACAAACAGTAAACGCTGTGCATAGAGCAAATGACATAGACGTGCATTTCGAAAGGTGTTTGCGAAATTTTATTCTCAAGTGATTTACCCAAGATGTATCTCCCCTCCCTCCCTAGTAGTAATTATTGATTAGGATTGCGTTAATATTAAGATTTTTACTATAATTTCACTGGCAATAAAAAAACGGGCAAAAACAGGGAAATAGTGGGACACGGCTCACCATTAATAACGCCTTTTTAAAGCGAGGCTTCATATGGGAAGTGCTTGAAAAAGTGACGCGATCCGAAAGATTTCCAATAGCGTTCGTCCTTAAGCCAAAATCCGTCGGTTTATCAAATTTCATCAGAATATCTTAAAAATCGCGAACTGCATCTTGAACACGAAAAAGCAAGAAGCATAAAGCGACAGCCAAGCTAAAACAGATATAATAAACGATGAGTTTATCTTCATACCTTCACTGAGCGTTGCGTTCATTCGCCCAAGCTTAATATACCCCTATACGACAAGTGCTGTAGGGTATTTAAAAAAAAGGAATCTTCACGTTAGACAGAATTTCTTAATACCGATTACAAATCAGTTTGCCTTCAAGCGGAGTTATCTTAAAGTTTAAGTGCATTTAAGTGCATATTTACACTACATAATTTATTATATTAATTGCATCTTACAATCGTTATTAATATTAAGCGATTATGATATTATTATCCAAACGTAGATAACAGGATTTTATCATATATACTGATTTACATCATACTGATAATTATAGATGAATTCTTGTTCTACTTAAACTGAAATTTTATTAGGAAAAGAAGTTAGTTAATGAGATAAATTCAAGATTTTGAAGACACTTCCGAACACTAACACTAATGCAAGCACAAAACACAAAACAACATTGCTTACAGTTACTTTGATATTTTTTTTTGAAGGATCGAAATATAGAAATAATATTGAATAAATTTTTCTCTTCATAATTTAACGAGACAGATATATATATATGGCTATATGCATTTGTCTTGATCGAGAATATATTAACCACTATGGGATGGGGGACTCAATTGCATATTCGTAATGCAAGAAAATAATCAGATTTAGCATATCTCTCACAATTAGAGTAGAGAATAAATATAAAAATATCATGTATTGCTTCTATAAAGTAAACATGCGAAATAAGCCGGTCGGGGCAATGAACGTTTCAAAATGAGAAAAAAAAACCAGAGCAAATTGTCTAGAGACTGCCGTGTCAATTACGTTAAAGCAGAAGAGTAACTTTATGTTTGCCTAAGCAATGCGAATAAAGGTCATCTTGGCGATAACTTACCGGCTGAGAACCGCATTCCAATAAAAATAAAATTTGATATCGAAAGACCGAACGAACACCTTACCTTCAACTAAGTTTTCTGGTTCAGTTCAAGTCTTTCCGATTTCATCTTACGATTTCTAACGTTTAGATTGAAGCCACTTTTCTCCTCTAATCTGTAATCGCTATTAAGGGGGAAAAAAAAAAGCAGAATTCGAACTTTTCTTATTTCTTGAAGCAGAAAAAAAAAAAAAAAAAAAAAAAAGATATAAAAAAATGAAAAATAAATAAATAACTGACACAATAATTAAGTGAAATGTCGCTAAAGGCCAATTCAATCGATCTACATCAATAGTAGCAACGGTACGCAAGTGTTAGAGAGAAAGAAACTTTTCTGCCAACCGAAATCTGTGTATACTGAAAATTGTTTATATAAGTGAGTATGTGTTTTATACCTAAACGTGGTCATTATACGGCTAGGTATGCATGTGCATATATAGATTAAATACACACACAATCATGTCCATGTGCACATACATGTAATTTTTATACATGTTTATGTATCTAATGGCTGAAAAACTGGCCTAATGGCTGCTCGCGCAACGCAACGCAACGCAACATTAACAACTTCAAGTCAACCGCAGCAATGAACGAGCGATTTTTCGGAATTTACGCTAAAATGCAACGAAACGTCGTTATATGTACATAGCAATATAAATATAACTCTACATGCGTATATATCTATGTATTTACATCTATAATATATATGTAAATATATATATATATATATATATATATATATGGATGTTTGTGTGTGTGTATATGTGTGTATGTGCATACATGTCTATGTTTGAATGTATGTGTATGAATTTAATAAATGATTTCTCAAGTTATAGTCACAGACAATTTAATCACGATGCTCATAATGATGATAATGTCGGCGATGCTGCGCCGTTTTTTAGCGCTTCTGTTGTTTCGGTGTTTGATTATTTTATGGCTTTAAAGTGAAAATTTGTTTTTTTCAACAGCGTTTTTTTTTGCTTTTTCTTTTAATAATAAAGGAAAACCCCAATAATAGCAAATATTAGCACAATCGAGTAACCATCGCTTAAAACTGAAATTAAACCACCAAACGCTATAAATGAGGAGAAATTACCCAAGATTACGAACTAACATAACATGGTTAAAAAAAAAGAAGAAAAATGCTATTATAAAAATACGACAATGCGACAACAAAAACAAAACCATTAGAAATGATTTCTCATTTATCATACCATCATCACCCAAAAAAAAAAAAAATAAATAAAAATAAATAAAAATCTTTAATTTTGCAAACCAATCATTTTCTTCAGGATAGGATTCATTACGCATACGTTAAAGCGAAGAAGTAATCACATGTCAAGCCTTTCTTTCTTTTAAGAGTATATCCAATGTGATTAGAAGTGGTATGCGCTGATATAATTTCCCTTTTTATATTTATTTATATACATTTATACACATATTTGCAATACCATTAGAAGGTAGGTGGGTGTACATTCCGTTTTATCAATTGCCTGTGAACAGGGGGAAGGAAAGTTCAGATACCTTACAAAGCATGAACCAGACATTCCTGTCCAGTATAAAATTTTAAATCAATCGACAATATCGAAACGAAGGACATGCTTAACATGAGCGGAGAGCACTTGTTTTCTGGGCTTTTTTATACTCTTCACTCATCGGTTATAAAAACAAAAATTTCCACGCGCCAGCCACGCTCGCTTAATATTATAGAGTATGAAAAAAAAAAAAATTTTTTTTTTTTCTTTCTCCAACAAATGTGAATGTGTGAGTATAAAACAGATACGATTCGATTACAACCGAATAATATTTTTGCATTTGTTTCGCCAAAAAGTAAAAATTAGTGAATTTTCTCTCTTACTAACAAACACTTATTAAAGCAATTTTTTTGCTTTTAAAATCTTCAAATTCGTGCGCTCTTCTCTGTTTACAGGAAAAAAAAAAAAAACAAAAGAAAAACAAGTGCTGCCATGCCCAAGATAAGTTCTTCGGTATGCATAATACATAGATGGATTTAATTATTTCATACTTAAAACGAATTAATTATTGGTTAACACATACATGAGAGTTTTATAATTTGAGAGCAAAAACCGACTATAGAGTGCACTTGCGATTGCACAAGAGCTCTTTATCTCCTACACAGGAGCTTATATTAAAATTGCAAAAGTTTGGAGAGTTTTTGAAATATATGGAAAGACATATATATATATATATATATATATATATATATATATATGCCTGTGTATACGGGTTTAGAGAAAGACAAATGCGTGCGTAGTCGAATTGAAATGCTAATCCGAACTCGATCTGTTTTTCAATGACTGGTAACCCGATAGTATAAAATAGTTAATCTACTTGCAGTAAGTAAATAAGGCGACAGAGCAGTGGTAGTAACACAATTATACTATATATAGTAAGCACGTAAATATGTAAATTAATTACGAAAGCATATGAAAATCATCTTGTTGATGTACTACTCATACCTACGTGTGTGCATATATGTTTTGTTATTTAAACCTGCATCGGCGAGAAAAACAACAACAATATTGTATGAGAAAATACTGCACTTCTGTTTGGTTTTTAATGACATTTTAAAAAATATATATATAAAAAAAAAAAAAATCCTCTATTTATAGAATTTGTTGACTATTTAATGGATGCTTGGATAAATTGAATTTGTAAGCAAAACAAAGGAATTATATATATGTCTATAAATATATATATATATATATGATTTTGGCCAAATGATATTCATCATCAATATTGCCATGTATTACAATAATTACTACTTTAACTTATCCTCGAAATATGTCACTAGTGTAAAATTAAGTACAATTTAATTATCATAATGCAGTTTGAAAATGCATATACAGCCATGGACTCTTATATAGCCTATCATTAATATTTTTTATAAGAGATTTATAAAAAGTAATATTAAGCATAATCGGGAAATTGAAAAAAAAAAAAAAAAAAAACAAATACAATATAATAACAACCATCCTAAAGGTATGAAAGTAATTTTCAAAAAACAAAATGTGTCACATAGCCGTTGAAGTAGTAGTAGTAGTAGTAGTAGTAGTAGTAGTAGTTGCAGCAGTTTTGTTAAAGCGATAGTGAGTAAAGGATTTCTTAAGAATCCTATAAAAAAAAATGCTAATAATAATAATAATACATTTTATGATAACAGTTAAGGTGTGTCCCTGAATGCATTTATGCGAAAAAATTGAAAACATTTTCTATGTTGTTTAAGAATCAGATGATCCGGTAGATGACTTAAACAACGGAAAATATTCTATGCGAAAGCTTGATATTATCCAGACGCCCGAGAAATTATTCGCCGATATCCGCATTACGTATACGTAATTTAATTACATTTTAAATAAGAACAGGGTGAGGAGAAGGGGGAGATATGGGTAATGCTTTCTCACTTTTTTAGTTCTAAAAATGAGAAAAAAACGCTTGTCAAACTGCCAAGAAATATGCGAGCTGTCAGGAGTTAGTACTGTAAACGAAAGTCCTTTGCATATTTATTTTGATATTCGGTAAATATGTCGCTCTAGTTCAGTGTTCGGTTTAAACTTAATGTTAACCAAAATTTGCTCCGGATTTTTTCCATTGCTTTGCACATAACATCAGTAGCGCCATTAAAATGTATGTAACCAATAATTGGTAAGCAATTGATCGGAATGAAATCAAATCGATATCTTATATATTCTATGGAGTATTTGATGGCTATGTCCAAGCTTTACAAACGTAATGATAATATTAATAAATCTCTTTCGTTTAGTGTTACTATTAAAATTTTATTAAAAGAAAGAAGAAGAATCGTAGATTCTTGGACATTAGTTTTATCCTCTAGTTCTACAACGAACAATCTCAAGTTCAATTTTCGATTTCTTTTGACGCTTTCAAGCGATTTGCAATAATGCTTTTTTACGAATAACGCTTTTCACCAATAGCTTTATATCTGATCTTTATAGATCCGTTAGGAATGTATGTTCTTTCACATCTAATTTTCTTCTTTTTTTTTTTTTTTTTTTTGCGTTACAGCTTTCGAGCATTTTAATATAGAGATAGTGTGACACACAGATCTAAATCAACTTGGCATTTTCTATTGATGGCTGATGGGGTGACTACTCTCCAATCTGACACATTACAATATATAAATTCAAAGAGATAGCTGATCACTAAAAAGCTAAGAATTTAGGAATTTACTTTATCCATATTGGAAAATATCGGTTGCTGTTGGAAGGAAGCAAAGCAATCGAAACAATGCAAAACTAAGATAATAGCTTGAGTGCACGTAAAGCTCTAACCATCATACATGTGTTGTGTGAAACAATTAAAGCAGCCTTCTGCCCAACATTTTGTTGTTTGAATTTGAATCATAAAGATGCATAATTGTGAATAACTAAGTCACTAGGTAGATACATATATAGCACCCGTATACAATTACTAGTTGGGCATAATAAATGCTTTGTCATGAAGTAAGTAATGATTCTATATATATATGCTATATATATGCATATAAAGACTAAATGAGTTGAGTGAATGCGTATTTGGTGAACTTGTTTACTGTCAACTACAAACCGGAACTAAGCACAATATAATTTATTGGCAGCATATTAAATTGGTTCTTAATTATGCAACATGTTCCATTAGGTATTCATAAGCTTCGTAAAGTATATGTGTACAGCATATATATTTTTATTCATAGGAAGAATTTTAATCACTTTAATCATGCTCCTCAGTAAGTTTGTCGTCTGTAAATGTACTTCTCAAAATCCTGAAAACCGACTTAATAATGCTCCATAGATCAAAATTTGTAAGCAAACAAACATTGGTACTTTATTGTTAAGGAATTGAAGCAGTTTGTATATGTATGTATATATATCGTTATCAATTACTTACGTTATCTAAAAGATGTCAACCGGAAATACGTAGTCAATTAGGAAAATAACCCGCCTTGTTGTACATATTTACCTTAGGTTGCGGTTATCCAAATTCAAGCAGCCGTGAATAGCGCTCTTTTATTTAGTTGTTTTGCTTTTTTGTGGCCTCTATCTGTATTTTATGGATCATGGGTATGTGAGGTGAGGGTATTTTCTATTAATGTTTGCAGCACTAAAAAAAAAGTTGTATTACCTAAAAATAAATAAAAGAACTTAGACGGTGCATTGAATATGAGTGAGATTAATTAATAATATACACCAACGCCAACTTATATTTCAGATTTTTTTTTTTTTTTTCTGTTTTTTATGTTAATGACCTTTTGTTGCTTTTGAAAGAAAAGAAAGAAAGGAAAAAAGAATATGAATCAAATGCATGCGATAATGACAACAAATTCACAACGGCTTGCACATTGATAAAATAAATGCAAACACATAATCGCACAAACTCAGACACCCGCACACACACACGGCAAAATTTTATGAACATAAATACATTCGGTATATATATATATATATATATATGCACAAACGCTGGTGTGTGCGTATTTACTTAAATGGAATAAGCGCTTAATTCATTTGTCAGTGTGTGAATGAACTCTTATGCTAATGCAAGTGCCTCTATAAAGACATACATACATGTATATATATATACAAACATGCATACATGCATGCACACATATATACATACCTACATATATTTATATGGATATGTGTGTGTGGGTGCGTGCATGCATGTGTGTGTATGTATGTATGTACGTATATATGTATGCGTGTATATGTATTTGTATGTGTATCTAAGTATACATGTGCGTACGTGCGTGTGTGTGTGTGTGTATATGTATATTTGTATATGTATGTAAGTGTACATGTGTGTGCGCGCTTTTGTGTGTGTGTGTATGCATGCATGTATGTATGTATATGTATATGTGTATGTATGCATATATATGTATATGTGTATGTATGCATATGTGTAGGTATGTATGTATGGATGGATGTATGGATGTATGGATGTATGGATGTATGGATGGATGTATGGATGTATGGATGTATGTATGTGCATGCGTGTATGTATGTGTGTGTGTGTGTATGTGTGTGTGTGTGTGTGTGTGTGTGTGTGTGTGTGTTCAGTTCACGACAAAACAATGACAACTTTTGTGCGTGCTTCTGATTTCAGGATACAACGTACTGTTTGTTAACTTTTCACGCATGACTACTTAAAAGCGTTCCTGTTCGGGGTAACCTTTAATGGCACATGAAAAGGCTGCAGCGTTGATTTTGAGAAATCGCAGCGAAAGCCAAGTCAATTTTAATTGGCAGATAATTCTAAGCAGACGATTATCTAATACTGAGGAGGATCGATTATGATCAGTGAACGCTTGGAATCGACTGCAGGTGAAGATGTTGGTTTGATTGACGACGACAACGGAAAATATCTCGGCTGCGTCGAAACTTAACTTGAGGTTTATTGATATTGACATTGAATTTCGCATATGTCAGCTATCTCTTTCTTCAAATTTCATTAAAGCTTCGGCTTTTATTAAACATACCCGCGAATTCAACGGTACAAAGCTAACGTCAATCAGTTTACGTAAATTAGAGGTGACCATGGAACCCAATACGTATTGTGAAATTTCTTGCTCTATATAACAGATTATGTTAATCTTCCGCTGTTGTGGGCGGAGCTAAATCAAGTTAATGCAAACGAGCTCATGGTTTTGTGTAAATGGATGCATGAGTTTTTAAAAACGAGATTATTACGGCTTCTACTTGCATTAATAAAATCACGATGAAAGCTTTTGCTCCTCAGAAAGGTTGCCACCGTTTTGCGGGAAACTGTGCATACTGGCAAAAAAAAAAAAAAAAAAAAAAACAAAAGGAAAAAAAAAAATGAAACTGGGCAAGTGGTTTTGTTAAATGGACCTCAAAAAACAAGTCGACAATAACTGCTGAGCATTCATTTGAAAGCAAATCACAATTAAATACCCGCCTCCACCCACTTATTTCATTTGCATAAGTTTCACGTTGTAATTTAGTTTGTTTGTCATATCAAAGGAAAAGATCTTTCTTTAGTATTCAATATTAATGATATTAATAATGTCGACCAGATATACCTATAGCAGCAATTACTTCAATTAATTGGTCGCTTCTCTCAGCGGATACTGGCAGCTATCAACATCCGTATAAAGTTTATATACACCCAACTAGGCAACTGGGACTGCTGCTGTAAGTATGAAAGTTAACAAACTCTTGTATTTGGGTCATTTAACTGACAAACAGTCAGTGGATGCATTTCAAATGAAAATCAATAAAAAGGATTTTCTCTTTAACTGAATATGTTTTAGTAAGTAAATCAAATTTTTTACACCTTTGCATAAATCTGCTATCTTTGCGTGTAAACACTTTCAGTTGATGTGTACTCTTTTTTTACCGTACATTGCGATGCATTGCGAAAAAAATATTACAGGTGTGCGTGAGAATAGAAAGCACAATAATTGCAATAACAACTACCACCACCATCGCCGCCGCGATCACTTCGCCCATTCATTATCTATATGAATATAAATATACATATATATATGTGTGTGTGAACCGCGTATGCGAAAGCGGTTTCTGCAAAACAATACGAAAAACGAATAAAAATGAATAATCTTTCTCTCCAAGTGAATTTCGGATGCCTATTATTATCATCATCAAAGCAAAATATATGGAAAATCGGTCTGTTTCTCATTTGTTCGAATTTTCTCTCTCCTAGAAAATAATATTCCATAATTTTCCGCTTCTATCAGTCAAACCAAGAATCTCATGCATTCATTCATCGCATCATTCAACCATCAAAGCCCGTACAAAGAACGTATAAAATAACCTAAACAATTTGATCAATTTACTGATTTGTTTGCAAACACTCTGTGCTCGGTTATCAAAAGTGTCTTTTATTTCATTTTTATTATTACAAACACATGGTGAATACTTCTTAAATGTCGAAATCGAAAATTGATTATTGCATTGTTAAGAAAGGCATTAACGGGCATTACAAATGACATGGCTGAGTTAATAGAATCTTCGTTGGTGAAGTACGTAATCAAAACACTTTAGAAATATATGCAGTCATGTGCATATAGGGAGGTTCGTGTATATGTAATCCATGAACACATTCATTTGTATGAAGGCAGTAGGTAGGTAGGTGTGCAGTCATTGAATATGTACCATATTTCAACTTTTTCTATTCATGTATTTATCAGGGGCGAAGGGAAGGTGGTCTTCTTTTTTTCCCTTCCCTTTTGTTAAAAGAGAAGAAGAAAACAGTGTATATCTCTGTGGAAAATAATTTATAAAGAGAGGGAGGAGGAGAGAGGCAAAGATTTACTTACTTACTTACATAATCTGAATTAATGATGTTAACTCCCGGTCGGGTTTCTCGTCTTTTTTTTTTTTTTTTTTTTTTTTTTTTTTTGTTATATTCATATAGATTCATGGCCTACTATAAAACCGATGGTTAAGCTCTACGTACTTGTTTCACGGTATCGAAAATGAAGCGAAATTTAAACCGCATTTAACCGGGCAGATCGCATAAGGTTTACTTAGTAAGTAATTCGTCAAATGTTCTTCTAAAGGAATTTCTTTATACATTGTATGAGGACCTCATGAACCGTTTCGTATAAGTGAAGAAGTAACTTGGATATTTTCGAAAATTATTAGTTTAGCTTAGTTCAGTTTCTTGTTTGTTAGATGTAGAAAAAAAGTTCTCTGTGCTGGCATTGGTTACCGAACCCACACATCTCTCCCGCCATTTCAGATATAGACAAGCTGGATACTGGCCTTTGTACGATATAAGTATCAGTTGTTTACAAGTTATCGTCACGTATGTAAAACGTGTAAAGTGTAACGAGATGGGTGTCAAAAAGGAAGGAAGATTTCAAGAACCGCAAATGATTAAGTTGGCTTGGAGTGAAAGCAAAACGAAAGTTGTGAAGCACTTGGGAAGGGATTTTTGTGGGATTTTATGCAAAAAATTGTATTCTCAATTGCAATGAAAGTTCTAAAGCTATGTGGAAGGTATTGGATGAAAAATACCAAAAGTTGAGCAAGCACAAATCCAGTACAAATTGAAAAAGGGGTTTGGCGTACAATTAAGAAGAAATTAGTCGGCAAGAAATTTCAATTCAATTGTGTATAATTGGAAAGAATTGGAATTGGAAAGGGGGACAAAATGAAGTCCGCTTTAACTATGAGGTCTGAAACGAGAGAGGCGCATAGAAAAACGGCTGCAGCTTAATGGTTGTGTGCTTTTGCCGGGTGAGCACCCGCTTTAACTATGACCCAAATAAACTCTACTGCATTGAGATTTGATCCCACGCGCACAGACCTAGTAGTCGCGATTCTTACCTACTCGGTTGCACATGCAAAATAATATCAAGCCCCACTAATCAAACTAAGTGACGCCGGTAAACTCGAAAATTGACTATGCTTTATGAAATAGCCCGTCCGCATACAGCGAAAGCAACACAAGAAACTGATCTTTAACTTGGACTGGGAACTGCTCCTACTTGCGATTTATTCTTCAGGCTACCCCTTATTATACCATGTTCATGACGCTGCGCAGTCACGTTCAACCGTTCAGCTGTTCATAAAAGTTAAAGATTTACGAAAATCTCAATGACTGCTCAGCTAAGTTTCTAACGCGGCGGCATCTGTAAGCTACTTGATAAATGCCAATTCTTGATCCTTGTAAAAAATGTGTTTGAAATAATAATTCGAATTTTATCACAAAAATACAGGGAACTTATCTCTACAACGAATACAAAATTCACAAAAAACTCAATAATTTTCATCAAAGCTAGAGGAAAACGAACGAAAAGTTGACCACAATTG
>NW_023998415.1:18582620-18624664 GCF_014805625.2 Glossina fuscipes
TATATATATATATATATATATATATGCAT
The DNA here is from genome assembly GCF_014805625.2 of Glossina fuscipes. Classification (NCBI taxonomy): domain Eukaryota; kingdom Metazoa; phylum Arthropoda; class Insecta; order Diptera; family Glossinidae; genus Glossina; species Glossina fuscipes. The sequence continues at coordinate 18,582,650 of NW_023998415.1, forward strand.
GTAGAAAAATAAAAAAAAACACAGAAGGCAAAATTTAGCAAATTGCTGGGGCTTCGCGGCACTATTTACAGACATACTATGCACTTCACTGTACTGTAGTCATGGTGGGACCGTCTATTGTCAGAGTGGTGTAAGCATTTGCGAATACAAGTAGAAATTTTGTTTTGTTTTTTGTTTCTTTTTTTTTCTTTCATTTTTCAAATGGTGGCAGTGAACGCTGCGGCAACCTCCGCAAAACAAAAAAAATATTTCGAACTTCTAGAATTAACAGGAAAACCAGAAAAAAGCGTTGCACAAATAAAAAAAATAAAAAAAAAAAAATACTGGCAGCATAAGTAGTATATATGCAGGGTCAACAGACATTTATAACCGCTCTGCCAGCAGCAGTCATTGGCAGACTTAACATAAGCCGCAAAACGAAATAAAGTTAGAAACATATAAAGACTTAGTCAAGCAACCAGCCAACCGTCTAAAAACCCACAATAGAGTCGCAGTGAAGATAAAAGAGAAAAAGAGAAAGACACACACACACACACACACACACACACACACAGGCGTGCGCGCTCATATATATGTATATATATGTATATATATATATATATATGTAGCGCGCGCGCGAAAGAGAGAGAGAGAGAGAGAGAGAGAGAGAGTGTAATATGGAGGGGGCGGGGGGGTGTGAGGCGGTAAATAGATTTGAAAATACACTGCAAAATGCAATATAAAAGAAACCAAAGAAAAGAAGACCTAGAGTTAAAATAAAGTCGACGGCCTACAAAATATGTTTGTTGAGATTATATACTGGCAGATATGCACATATTCACTTGCAAGCTTGTTTGTGTGCCTACGTACCTATAAGTATACAAGTACGTGTATGGTCTCGAATAAAGCAATATCTACAGTGCATACGCTTACATATTTATATGCATACAACCGCAGATACTAGCATGTGTAAAAGTATAACTTTTGAAAGCAACAAAAGCTGAAGACGTCAAAATGAATGCAATGAAAATGCAACGAAGACGACAACAAAGAGGAATAATGAGAAAGAAAAAAAATAAAGACTTAACTTTTCCTCCTCAATACTACCTACCCGACCCCACCCAAACTTAACCGACCCACTTATCCAAACGAAATCGCACCAAACCAAAGCTGTTTGCTGTTTAGGCCTTTTTGCAAAACGAACGTCAAGAAAGCAAACAAGCAGGAAAGTCAGTCAACCAGTCAGTCAGTCATCACTTAGGTGTCTATACATAAAGCCGTAAAGAGAAGATGCAATCGTCTAATCCGAAGAGTTTCCCAAACTTTTGTTTATGTGGCAATCTTATGTGATCTTAAATATACGCCAAATTTATCTTAATAAATCATCAATAAAAAAGTCAGACGCTCGCTCTAGTTACCTTGATCCCAACTATAAAGCAAAAATTTGATCAATTTATTTACACACATCATGTCCAACAATGATATAGACGCATCAAAAACACTGCAGCATGATTTTACAGGTCCCATAAGGATTCGTGAGATTTGCTATTGCTGTGTACCCATAGTCCACATGCTGTTCATCATGTTAATGTGAAAAGTGTAACATGTTATCGTTTCAATTTTGCAAGTCTTGAAAGGCCTATTAAAGGGTCTGGAGTTAGTTTGGTCCAAGAGACTATTGTTTGGCGACTTATGAAATAGTAAAGCAAGCCTAGACCGGATAGCTTGCCTGGTTACTAGTTCAACGGGCACACATACACACATACACACATAGACACTTAAACAAAAATATCATATTGGCATTCATTTTCACATTCAAGAGAAAATCTATTCACATTGCTTGTGGGACTTGAGATACTCTTTAGAAGGAAAAAATATAACAACAATAACAAATGGTAAGATATACGCAAACCTGCATAATGTTGTTAATATCAGTATGTATCTGGAATACCAGTGTATAAGTTATGCATGCAAGCATATATATATATATATATATATATATATATATATATGTGTGTGTGTGTGCGCGCGCTTGTAAAATAATAATAATAATAATAATAATAATAATAATAATAATAATACCAGTAAAACAACATCAAGTGTGTGTTTAGAAAGAAGAAAAAGAGCACAATAACAACAAGCATCGGCAACAGTGAAAATATAAAACATGCAGAAAACATATTAGATATCAAATGGTTGCTTGCTTGCTTGCTTGCTTGCTAGTGTAACATGCATATACTTGCGAATTGTAGGCATGCATGCATTTAGCTACATACGCGTAGTTAGAGATGGATGTATGGATGTATGGATGTATGGATGGATGGATGAATGAACGAATAGACGGATGAACGTATGAATATTTACAAACGAACCAACAGATAAAATGAGGTCTAGGTGGATGAATGTATTGTTTGATATAAGCCAAATCTTAAATGGCAGCTCGTGTTGCAACGAGGCAATGAATTATAATCCCAATACAATTCAATGCTACCCAAAAGACAAGACATGTTTTTTTTTTCTTCTTATTTTTATCATTATTTTCGTCGTCTTTCAAAATGCAGGCTGAAAGCAAAGAAAACGCTAAGGAGAACGGCAAAATACTTGAGGAAAAAAGCTCGTATACACATGGAAACTATAAAAAAATTAAAAAAAAAAAAAAAAAAGAATAAAGGCATATTATATAGCTTGATTCAAACGTTCCAATGTTGACAAACTAACATCACAGAGTGTTTCTTCTGAGTGAGTCTTCTATTATCCCAATATATAGCACGATATTAGCAAACGTTACGGAACCTATGTAAAATTACTTTTTGTACACTACGCCACTTGGGGAACAGCATACGTTAAGTTTGTGCGGACGGATGCAATACGCGCAACATATATATATATTTATTATACCGTTCGATTCAGAACCTAAGCCTGTCCGTCCGTCTGCTTATGTGAATTTGTTTTCAAGCTACAGATCGCACTTTTCAATTTTCATTTTAATAAAATTTGGTACACTGACGTATTTGGCCCAACAATGAATGCTATTCAAAATGATTTCTCTCTATTCACTTTTTCGACTACTCTCCACATAATACTCTATTTTGAAAAAAAAACATATCGAAAAATAAAAACGCAAATTTTCCAATTTCTCGACAAAAGTGGCTAAGTAATTGTATTCCGATAGTCTAAAGTAATGTGAAACCTTGGATCGGCTGGGACAATTTTTCGAAACCGGTCTTATGTAACCGTTCCTACAGGGACTAAATCCTTATATAAAAACAGGGAGGTATAATTTTTATTATTTCTCATAGCGAAAATCAGTTCACAATAGTAAATTAAGATAGAAATCAACAAATTTGAACTTCAACTTAATCACGTATTCAAATAGAGTAAGGTGCCTCCAATGCATTTTTCTATTACAAATATTGCGATCCCTTTTGCAGTTTTAATAAAAATGCTTTCGCATAGCTATTGTTTGTAGATATAGCCAAACTTTGTTAGAAGACTTCGTTTGTAAGCCGATTAAATGCTCTTATGACCTGAATAACCACTACATATGAACACTATATGCAGATTCTCGTCTACAGATGAAATCTGACCCCAATTTGTCTGCAATTACCATTCCTCGGTGTCTAACATTAGATGCTTGCATGTATTTTGATCATTTTTTTTTCACTTGAAAAGCATTTATTGAGAAAAATTGATATAATTATATATTAATCAAAACATTTTCCATCATTTTGTATAACTTTCTACCGTCTGTCTGGCAACGTGGTGATACCATGTGTCGAAAGAACGATATTGGTTTGGCAGCAATTCTCACTTCGTCAGCATTTCGAAGCCGCGTGCAATCCAAGCCATGTTGCATCGATCTGAACAAGTGGTAAAAACAGGGCGCCACGTCTTATGAGTACACTGGGTGCGGCAGAGCTTCCCATTCGAGCTGCAATAATTTATCCTTGATATCTCTTGCAACGCGTGGCTGAGCGTTCCAATGCAAGAAGGCAACGTTACGTCTGTTAACCGCTACCATCACAATACATCGTTCAATTTGTTCAAATCACATCGGTAGACATCTGAAATAATAGTTTCATTCGCTTTCAGCAGCTCATAATAGACTAGCAAAACTTTATGGCCATGAATACTCCGTCTCGGTGTCGATGTAGCTGGGTCTTCTGGACTAATTCATGACGTTTTGTGCTTAGGCTTGCGCATTGTGGTAATAGACACACTTCTTTTTGCCATTTATGATACTTCGCATAAACCTGCTCTTTTTTTTTGCCTGGCCGGCAATGAACCTGCGATGTTGAAACGTTCCAAATTTTCATTTACATCGTATGGTAGCCATTTTTCCTCCTTATAGACCTTTCCCATCGCATATGAACGGGTCGATACATTTGGTTCATCGATTGCTACATTGTTTGAAAATTCTTTATGAATTTGAGCTGAATTTTTGTCCCATATCTCGAGCTTTTCTAGTGCTCAAGGCCCGTCTGTGTCATTGACATCAAAAATGCCACTTTTACACCATTGAAACCAAAACCGCCAATTGGGATATGATGGAGCAGCATCGCAATAGCGTTCTAAAAGTCCTTGACGCGGTTCGGCAATAGATTTCTTCAAATCAAACAACAAAACTAATAAATTTCGGAAATGCAATCGGGATCGTTCCGTGATTAGCGCGTGTGTATACACTAAATAGCTCAACAGCACCAAATGGAAAACTCTTTATTTATGTTGTAGAGAAAGGACAAAGTCATCGAACATAATCGTTATATACATTGATACTTCCCATTAGTTTATCATTTTTCGTCAATAGATGTCGCTGATCAAAATACATGCAAGCGCTTATTATTATTGCCTCTGCTTTCAATTATCTTCTTCGCGTATCAAACGAGAAAAATGCGTGTACTGCCATTTCGTTTATCTTAAATACCTGATTAGGTAGATTCCTCCGTTCATTTCAACTGTGGACTGTTGGAGCTTTCAGTTTTTCTCAAAAATTGCAAAAAAGTATTTTTTAATTTATGTCTGCACATTCAATTTACGCGCGGAATTGACTTGATAGAATTATAACTAATAAGTAACTAAAAATGAGATCTTGAGAAAATAAAAATTTCAAGCTTTTGCTGCCAATAATAGACTAAGATTTGAAATTCGATTCAAATTTTTGGCATAATGAACAAATCATTTCGCGTTTGCTATTCTATTAATTCGATTGGCGAATAATCAAAGTTACTTAGTTAAATGTTAATATATATCCGCGCATTCCCAAAAAAATATATGAACAGACTTTTCTTGCGTTTAGAGTAAGACTATTTAAGAATGTAAAACATATTTTGGCTCTAATTATGTCGATCGGTTTACCATTGTCGTCTCAAACTTTTAAGCTGACCAAGCCCATATCTGCCTTAACTTTTTTACTATCTCTGTTTCGTGCTTAACTACTACTCTCGGAGTTAATAACTCCTTAAATTTCTCTTGTTGTTACAGATAACAACAACAACAACAACAACAATAATAATAATAATAATAACGGCAACAATAACAATAAAAACAAAGATTGTTAGCATACCGAGAAAGACGAAATTGTAACAGCAGACGGTGAAAAGCGAAAAGAATAGAACAAGAAAGATACTTGCCAAAGACGCGATAGATGCAAAAATATTGAAAGGAAATACTTAAAGTGCGTGGTGCCTTCACATTTACTCGAAAGAATAACATGATCCACGAAGCAGAAAACGAATAACATACAGACGCACCGATAGACAGAAAAATAAACAGAAATAAAAAAAAAAAAACACGTAGTTATATATTCCTATACATATGAGAATACACATGCACATTAATACAAACATGAACACGAAGAAGCGCGTTTATACACATATATCTTTTCAATTTAATTTAACAGCAACACACCCTCATACACACTAAATGCTAAGAAAAGTTTTTTAAATGCAATTGCAATGAATGTAAACAAAAAAAAAAAAAAAAAAAAAAAAAAAAAAAAAAAAAAAAAAAAAAACGAGAAGACGATGAAGATGAGGAAGAGCGAAAGGATCTGGAATGCATACACAACCAATACATGCTTGAAAGCAAGTACAACGTTTATCTCTCCATTACATACTGTGTCAGTGACGTTGTTATTGCTAGTAATGTTAATATTCTGTCACTGAGTCTACGTGTGTGTTGCGTATACAAATAACTGCTTTTATATCTTTTACAACGTATATATATATATATATATATAGGCATGTGTGAGTGCATTTAAATGTGTACGTAAACATTTTTTGTTTTTTTTTTTTTTTTTTTTTTTTCTTAAACAGCAGCGTAAAAATATGTCGTATTGTGAATAATCGCACAATCGCACAAACGCACAATACAGTGTATACTACTTCTCTCCCGCCCTCTTTCACCACATCTTCAGCATTCTCATCCTTTCTCTCTCTCTCTCTCTCTCTCTTGTTCTCTCTATAGAACTTATTTACAAGATTAAATGATATACTTTACGCTTCAATCTCTAGCTGTTAGCAATACAATCCAATTGATATGAAACAAATAAATATTAAGAAAAAAACATAAGTACGAATGCTACGTTCACCTTAACACGAATTTTATATATCCTACCAACGGTTCACAGTCTTAACGGAAGTATTTTGGTTCTTTTTTACTTTTTTAATATTGTATATAAATTCGATCCAGATATCGATGGGTGTTAAGTGAATGGGCCGGTCGATGGATTGTAAACTATTTCAAAGGACATATGTAGTAAGAAATTATATATCCATGTTTAATTTTCCGTATCTGAAGAAATGAAATAAAAAAGTTAATTAATTCAAAAATTTTTATATTACCTAAGAAGGACTTGCGTGACTATTAATGTATTTAGCTCCGATTGTTACAAACGAAGAGACGAGTCTAGTATATCATTAGTGTCTGTCAGTGGGGGTTGGAGAATAAAAAAAATAAAATAAAATACAAAATGAATCAATCAATGAAAGAAGGAATAAAGAGCAATTTTAATTTCGAAATAATAACATGTAAATGTAAATGTCTACACATATATCTCTGTATATAACAAAATGTGCATACATCATAATACGCACATACATACATACATACATACAAATTAATTAAATGCACTTTTCCAAGTGTAAATACGGTAACAGGCGCTGGCATCATTCAGACAGTCAATCAAACTTGTGTGCAAATGAGTAAATGCATGGATACGATTGTTGGCATATATATACATATATATATATATATATATATATAAATAAATAAGAAAGCTGCTTCAGTGACTCCATATTAATCTCTTAAAAACCGGGCCTATTAGAAAAGCGATTCTGCAACTACTTAATAACAAAAAAAAAAAAAAAAAAAAACACATTTTTGACAATTTTTCTTGGATCGAAGGAAAGAAAATAAATTAACAATTTTCAAAGGAACTATTAAATATATTTATTAAAAAAATAAAACCTTATTTAAAAATGGCAAATGGAAAAACCGAACTCTTAAAAAAAGGAAAAATATTTAAATAAGACATTCGCGGTTTGCGAAAAGCGCAGAGGGTTTATAAAAATTCGAGTTCTTATGTAATTGACGAGCATTGAAGCGAAAAAACTCAATTTTCAATCTTTTGTTGTTTGAATTAACTTTTTGAAAATCTCCCACGTACTGCTTCCCAGAACTTTATTTAAAAAATATGATTGAAAATTGTTGCAATAAGATTTGCTCCATTTTGAAAAATGGTTTTCGAATTTCGAAATATGTTATTACAGACATGCTTTGCTCTATTGTAATAAAAAAAAATTTGCAGACCTGTAGGTGAATATATCGAAATAGTCAGCACAACCTTCTTACCGGAAGTATTGATTTCTTTCGAATCGCTCTGAATCGCAAGTACATTCAAAGATCCTTTCAACAAAGTTACGTATAGTACTACTTCTTCTTTTTGAAATGCTTTTAAATGCACGGAAGCGTTGGTCTATTAGAAAAACTACAAGTAGAAAGTTAACGCTTTGCGCTGCAATTTCCCAGCAAAAAGGCCGTTCGAACGATCCGCATGACTCAGTAAGTGTGAGAAGTCAGTGTTCGCGGCTTCAAGCCTTAAGTGCGGTAAGGTTTTTTTTTATGGTTGTTGCTATAGCGATGGGTCAATCGGTAAAGGCATAACACTTATCAATTTGGCGCACACCCATTAGTCTGCGGCCGCTCCCACCTCCCTGTTTTCTTCTCTTCTTTCGGACCGTCATCGTATTATTCTCTGATTTGTTGATCATAGTGTGAAAAAAAAAAAAAATTCACAAGGGCTTTTTTCCCAGTTTGGTCAGTCGTTGCTAATGACGATCGACTCAAAACTTGAAACGACACCTAGCTGGGGGCGTACGATGGTCTCCAAAGAATTAAGCAACGAAGGAAAAACTTAGGGATTTGTTTTCTGAAATCATTCCCGATCAGTTGAGGCTTGGAAGGCGTCTTTCTGTGCTCTTTGATAGTGTGGATGAACTAAACACGTCCGCTTGCAGTATACACACGTTTATGTACGGCTGATCAGTCACTCGAAGGATGTCTATTATAAACATATATGTGCACGATGGTCGATAGTAGTGTTTTGTGTACATTCGATATGAAAGTGAAGGGCGGCAAAGACCGTTGCAAGTAGATTGCTTCAAAGTTGGCCAGTTCGAAGACATGGAACAACGAGTGGCGGTAGAGGAGTAAAATTGTTACTTGACTTGGTGGTCGCTCTTCTCTATCAGCATTTTGTTAAATTATCAATGAGTAAAGGAGGTGAGGTAGTAAATGAATATTGCATATATATATATCATCCGAATCCGTCAACACGCAACCATAATAAGCAAACAACCGTAACTTTTAATCAGATATTAATCTACTTACCCAATTCGAAGTACTCGAATCTGTATACAATTGTCAGGACTATTTAAAAAACACCAATGCCAGATTGGATGTGAATCGCCCATAAGCACGCTCTCAAAGTGACCCTAAAAGAGCCTGTTTCAATTTCTCTTAAAGAGATTATAGCCAATGCTATGATGCGCAACACGCATCAAGTCAAACACAACTCTAGTTATAATTCCCATGGCAACACCAGCAAGACTACTCGTTTGTAAGGATTGTGTCAAAGGTGTGATCAAGCCAAGTATAACATAAAAGAGGAAAAACTCTTTGGAAAAATGATTTTATATACTGCTCTTGCACGAACAAATTTTGTAAAACACAAAAATCCTATATGTAGCTTTTAAAAAAAAAAAAACTTTAAAATAACAACAAACACGTTAAGTACAAATGGAGTCGGGAACGTAAAAAGACAATCTTGCGAATGTAAAGATATTGTTTTAAGGCTTGTGTATAATTTTCCCATTTTCATTGAGTAAGAGTTGAATTTGGCTTCTGTGAAAAAATGATAAAAAAAACTCTTTCTACTTTTTCACAGAAATGTTATTTCTAGCTATGCTTTTGTATTAAATATATAGGAATATATGAAGAGATCTTTTTTAAAAACACATATAATATATAAAAAAAGGTGGATTTGAAAAATGAAAATAAAATACAACGCCACTGTAACCTGACGAAAAGAAACTGGAAAGAGTGCAAGTACGAACAAAAAGGCGAATACAAAAGCAAAAACACAAAATAAATAAAAAACGCTGAAGTGTACTGACTTGCGGAACTCAATAGGAAAACGTGACTGCGAAAATAACGAGTGAGGCGAAAACAGCAGAGAACAAACAAATGTAATAAAAATGAAGCGAAAGAAGACGCAATAGCAAAATAAATACAATGCAGGAAAATCAATTTAATCGCAAGCCCCTCCAGACACTCCACTTCAGTCAATTATTATTATAACACAATAAACTAACCGAAATTATGCACATGTACACAAAACTATTGTAAGACGCTGCGTTAAGAAACTACACACAATGCACAATAAATCACGATAAAACATGCAATTTGCCGGTTTCTTTTTCCAAATTACGAAATACGCAAAAAAAAAAAAAATATATATATATATAAAAAGAATGAATAAAAATAAGAAAATCAATGTTCTACTATTCCTCGTTAGCAAATTATTGCCATTTTTCCTTTCGTTTTTAACACGCGCTTTTTACTAAAATTTATTAGTTAACTCAATGATACATAAAAACGCAAGAAAAAAATAATTGGAAAACAGAAACAAAATTACCTTTTTCTTCTTTTTGTATTGCAGTTGATATAATGCTCGGAAACGCGAAAACGTTGGTTGAGGGGCGTCGCAATAAAAAAAAAGAAAAACAGAAGCACTTCTTTTAATTTCGCCTTTTCAACTTCGATTCTGTTTCCTCAACTCTTGTTGGTCTCACGTAATTTTTTTAAACACTTGAACACTGGGAATTTTTAACAAAAAATTTTCTTCTTTTCCATTAGAATTTAAAGAATTTTTTTTCAACGTTTAATCCAAAAATGAAACATTTGTTTCATTTAATTCGAAGCCGCCGTCTGTCTGTGTTATTATGTACACACGCACACAACAAATGCACTTTGATTTTTATGGGCAAATCAAAATAAATGAAGAAAAAAATTTAAATTCTCATAAAATTTAATTGAATTGCATATACAAAAAAAAAAAAAAAAAAGGTTTCCTTGTTCTCTGCTGCTGCCTTAATTTACGGACAATTATTTGTATGTATTTTCTCCTGTAAGTTTGTGTGTGCTACGTTATTATTTTGACAACTTTGAAACGAAAAAATGAAACAAATTTGTGTAGATTGGTACTTTTCTTCCAATTTGATGTAAATCTTCATAAATAAATGATTAACTTTTGATGTAAAATATTTATGAAACTTTTTTTATAAATTTTTCTTGCGCTACGCGTTTTTTGAATGAACTTTCGATTCAGAGTGAAATTTGCTTTGCTGTGTATTCTTATGAAAGGTGTTTTTGGCTTTTCTGAGAGTAAAATCTACTTTTCTTGAGTGAATTTATGATGCTCTTGTCGGTCGATTTTTGCCCTCATGTTTTTTTGTGCAACAAAAATAAATCACCTCTGTACAATTTGCAACAAACTATAGTGCTCTCTTTTCGACCAATAGTTGATTATACGAAAGAGAATTTATAAAATTCGCGTTTCAAATAAACCTAGGAGAATAAGAGCATGCTCGTTCTCATTTCCTTTACCGAAACATTTCTTTTCCAAGCTACAATGAGTGAAAACTACTCACTCATTTTAAAGCAGTGCTGCCAACGGCAAATAATAAAATAATTATAAAAATGTTGTCCCACAGAAGCATAGCAAAATCTCCTTGAATCTTCATAAAGGGTGAAAAAACAATTATTACCGGTTAATGAAAAAGTGACACGATCTTTATTAAAAAAAAAATAAATAAATAAACGTTATATTAATTGTTTATATATAATTGATTTTAAACAGAGACGGATCGCCTCTAAAATTTGTATCGGCAATCTCAGGGCTGTAAATTTTCTTCACTAAATGTATTTTCTCCTTGCAGAATATTATGTCATTCTTATTTGAAAAAGTAATAAACAAAACGGAAACCTTCGGTACGTGATAATAAATCATATATTATATGTACATTGCACCGATTAACTTGCGTTGATGTATAAATCAGTAAATCAGTAATGTGCGCCGCCTTTTCGCCTCTCCGATATCAAAACATGCGAAATTAAACTTTTTTCCGTCACTGCCCAATAATAAATGTGACTAATTTTCGTATATACCATGGACTTCGAATGTCAATAAAAAATTTGTACTTGGGATTTTCGGAAAATCGTATATATGAGAGTTGTGAGTTATCGGTATACGAAACAGAAAGTATTGTTTTCACAATGGAGGCTAACATAATGAACCGTTATTCTTATTTTCGGTTTGGGACTTCAACTTCGCCGACTTTTTACAAAACTTTATGGGAATTGATAAATAATACAGAAACAACAAAAAAAGAGAAAAAGTACAAAACAAAATGGTGATTATTTCTTTTAAATCTTAAGATTATTTACTTCTATTGGCTTAGTCCATCTCTGTTCAACATACCAAAAAAAAAAAAGATTATTTATTTAATTTGTTTACCTCACGCTAACGAAAACTTTTTTTTTACATTACGTGATTTGCAATTTGGGTTTATACTATTTATTATGCAAAAAGTGAAAAACAAGCAAAAGCAATCATTTACATTGTGATTGAAATTTTCTTATCGCACTAGTTTATTAGAGAGTGATATGTGACAGTTTCCAAATTATGGATTCATCAATATACAAATATTTATCTCACATATATACTATTCTACATATATCTAATCTATCCTTTTCACCTCTAATAATTGATCCAACTTGTTTACTTTTACACTAACTTACTTATCGCTATTTTTTACATTTTTTTGTTTACGTTTACGTTGATTTCTTTATTTTTGGTTCAAAAACCATATGATTTTGTTTACATTTGTCTGTAAAACAATATGGTAGCGTGGATGCCCATTCTGCCATTGTGCTACCACTTGGAAGTTTTTAACACGAAAACGAAATTGGCGCTGCATTGTGTTCGTCCTCTTAGAATGCTTATTACATACACTTCTCCAAGTACAAATATATCCACGTCTATCCTTACACTAGTGTGTTCTTCAGCGTAACCAACAGAAGTTAAGAGTGGATCATCCAAGCAAACCAAATATATTTATCACTCGTACGCATTCGTTTGTTCTCGTCGCAATACGAAAATTTAGAGTGAATCAACATTATATAGTTTTAAAAATTTGTGCATTTTTTAACGGCGTCGGTTTTGATATTTCCGTTATATATATATTTGTATACATACATATTTAAAACATTTGTTCATTTCAGTAATCATGTTATTAAAGGGATTAATAAAAATTAATAAGTTGCATATAAAATGAGAAATGTAGCAGGCTATTCTTTCTTTCTATATATATTTATTTTATTAGACATCCTCGGCTTTGGTAAATTCTTAAGCATAGAAGACGAAAAGCCTAAATATATTACAAAAGGCATTAAATCATCCATTTTCAGTCTATCTATTGAATCGCAATCTGGTTTTTCAAAAAAATTTTCACATATGCCTTTCAAATGACGGTATAGAGGCATCGTACTGCACTATGTCATGCATTGTCATTGTTAGATAACAAACAAACAATTTCTTTTCTAAAGGAGACATGAGGAAATGTGAAAAGTACGTAAAGATATTAATATTAATTTTAAAATCATCATTTTGGTCAATTCTTCTTCAATAAGTTCAATATTCTTTAATGTTTTCTGTATTTTGAAAGAATTACGTAAACTGTTGTTAATTTAAAATTTATTGCATATATCGTAAACTATTCGCAGATACGGATTCCTGTTAATGCGTATTGTAGAATGTGTGTTATAGCGATTTTACGGGATTTTATGCGACATGCTAATACTGATATGCTCTTCTGCTTTTTCAGGGGTTTTAGCAACAAAATTTCATAGTTTTGCTTAGCAGCACTGAAATGCATTTGCACTAATAATGCATGCATTCAATTGTACTTTGTCTTAATCACGATCGTACGCTCTTCTTAAAACATTTCGTAATATACTTCTGCCTTATTATCGTGACCTGATCGTAAACTTATAAGTTAACGAATTGTAAATCATTTTGAAGTGTAAGGGTAAGAAAAGTGTTGCATCAAGTCTTTGCTTTAAGCCTGGCATATAAACAGTTAAAATAAAATTGAATTTGTGTACGTAAGTGTGGATGTGAAATGTTGCACTTTATTAATTTTGAACTCGCACATTGACATTTATATGAACAAACTCTAACCGTACGGTTTTCGTTCAGCAACACACGCTACAAGTTAGTGTTAAAAGAATAAGAATCCGCCTGAGTAGCCGAAGGCGAGGAATCTCGTCTAGCAAGTCAATGGTCGTGGGTTCGAATCTCAAGTGCGGTAGAGTTTTTAATAAAAGCCGATAGTCTTAGATGCTAGTGCTTTTAAGAGTTTAGTCTTAGAATTTATTTCTCTGGCGAAATTAATAATAATAATAATAATAATAATAATAATAATGATAGAATGAGACATGCCATTATCAGGGATATGACCTACGATAAATAATCAACGAATAGAGACTATGATTTTGTTCGCCTATTCGGAAAATGATATTAGAAAATTAGCAATTGGGTTTCGTTCGTATTGGTAAGCAGAGGATCATGAGACATTTGTCAGCTTCGGCTTAATAAGCGTCAGTATCTTCGGCAAGACTAAATTTAAGTTAATTACGCGTTAGAAGATTACGCGTCCACGAATCCCTTACAAAGCATTAGAGATTACCATTTAAGTTTATCATTTGTTTCTAGACTTAATTCCAATGTGCCCGATGATGCACGGACCGAGAAAAAGGCACTCATGCCTATTGGTCTTGCGGCCGCTTTCAATGCATTTCTACACCGTAATTTGTCGCAATTAAAAGTACCACAAAATTCCCACTATGAAGCATTTAAATCAGATGGAAAGTGAACGATCCCACACCGATTATGCCTTCCACTTTCAGCCCGATGGTAAGCGACAAATGAAGACGAAAGTAAGTGTTCGTCAAAGAAACGTTGCTATAAGATAGATACTGAAGAAGCAAACATGTGTAAAGAATTATGCACGGGACGCCACCTGAACATTTAAACAAATCCATGTAATAGGAAGCAAAATGTTTCTTTATTATAACACATCAATCAATAAAGTTGTCGGATGGCATATAAATCTCGCCGCTATTGACGAATGCGATTACGATTTTTAGATAGTGCCAGGCTTTCAAATTTCATGTATTCAAATTTCATGACATTGCGTTCATTAGCTTAACAGGTTATAGTTGTCTTCGAAAAGTTCAAAATTCGTTTATTGATTATACGTTTTCTTTGATCCGAACAAATACGTTCATAAGCAGCATTGATTGGCTTGGCAGATATTATGGCGGCCCCTGTCGTTCAAGAAAATAAATTTGTAGGTTATTTGTTAATTTCAAATAAAGCCGTATTCATAGCCATCGCGCGTTCAACGTTCTGATCACCCGAGTTTGGCGGCTGTTAGCGGAACCATAAAAAAATGCACAAAATCGTTATTGAAGACCGAAAAGTGAGCAGTTGCCTGCGGTAGATGACACCTTTACGATATGTTCTGTAGAAAGCTAAGGTGTATTTATCATTTTGCACGAACATTTGTCCAAGTCCCAGTGAGTCAAGTTTTTCGATGTGACTCTCCGGTGTTTGATGAGTTTTGACTGCGTTGTTGGGCGAAAAGTAAACGAGTTTTTTTTCTTCTGTATGTGACAACGGACGCAACATATACTCGTCACTACCTTTCAGCGTCAAATTGATAGTCAGCCAAGTGGCCACCAATCGGCTAAGACCGACTAAAGTCGTCAAAAATTAACGTCACTAAAACAGCTGCAACTTTTAAACGAATGGGCGGAATATTGTACTTATTGAATATATTGGGAGTAATCACGGGCTGTTACCTTCTCGCTGACCAAACTTCAATAATGTCATTGTAAGACTTTTGTCATTTCTGCATAAAAACTTGTCTGAAAATTGTGACACGTGTTTTTATAGACCGTTCTTGCAACACAACTTAATACGATCGATACGTAACGTAATGAACCATGCCAGGCCAGATTTGTTTGATCTATACGAGGAATGGGTTATAATTTGCCCACAAGTCACTCGAAAGCTTCGCCGTTTCGTTAAAAAATGTAAATGTACGCGATCTGTTGTCGTCAACGTAGCAGAAGAAAAGCAAGTGTTTATTCATTTACAAGGCAAAAAGCCAAATACTTTCTAGACTATGTATATATATGTTTGTGTGTTCCTTAATGTAAATACGTATTTAGTAATTTAAGTTGAAATATATACTTAGCATAAACCAGCCAATCTCTTTTCACCGAACGTTTGTATTCTTCAATACAGAAGATAAGTCAGTCAACTAACAATCACACAACACAGCCAAGGACATATGAATAGTAAAAATTAAAATTAAAATTATATTCAGTGTTTTTTTAAGTAAATTAGCTCGTAATTAAGGAATTTATGTTCGGTTAAGGACTCTAGATTCTCTTTCGCGTTTCCTCCATAGAAAGTGTAGCAGGAAGCATGCAAGAATAGGGTGCACTTCATTGAAAACGATGATGGATGAATGAATTTACTTTTATTATGAGAAAAGTCAAATTAGCAATAATTCTTCTTCTTAAGCGTCGAGAATCAATGATTCGCTGCATTGTAAAAAATGAAGGAGTGATTGTGAACGCGGAGTTCTTTGTCTAGGCGAAGGCGATTAATTTTGATATATATATATATTTATTTATAAGACCAATGTCTGAAAGCAGTTGCATCTAATGCTATCGCACTTGAGATTTAAACCCACGATCATTAAGTTGTTAGTCGAGATCCTAGTCGAGATCCTACTCGGCCACTACGGCGCATTTTTTTATTTATATTTTTTATTATTATTATTTCTTCATATTTTGTTATCACAGTTCATTGAAAAGTCTTACCCATTGACTCACTTAATTGGAGAAATTCCGAACGAACGCGTCAGATCGATTCGCGTAAGAAAAATCACTTTTATGAGACACAGCTTTTTGTACGGTTGAGTCGAAAGGAACCTCTTCTGATGACATTGAGCATTTGCACATATAGACTTTTCTTATTATTGATGATGGGCATGGTGCTTTAAAGCGAAGAGAGCAAGTCGAGCAAACAATGTGGCAGATTCTATTAAACAAGCAAGTGCAAGTAAATTGGAATCTGGTGAAGCTTCCAGGTAGGATTGGCTTTCACAAAAACATGTCAATGATCTGCATAAAAGCCCAGTTGAGTTAGAGAACCCGTAAAAGGATGAAAATAACTTGATATGCATACAAAACGAGAAAGCTAGGAGCTTACAGAGAACGTGGATCACATATGAGTAATAAAGGAAAAGTGAATTAGTTTTTGATTGTTATTAAAGCTCAGCTTAATTGTATGCTCTTGTTATGAGGTGTGGAATTTTTTCCATTTTTATCTCTATGTGCAAAGAATTTTTTACATCTGGAGAGCATGATTTTTTGTATTGTATTAGTTCTTTTTTGTTTGTTTTTTTAAGCAATTTAAGATTTTTTAAACAATATTTTAGAAGATAAGAGATTTTCTTTTTTGCATTCATTTGTATAAATCTGTTAAGAAATTATTTTTGTTTATTCTCATCGAGAAGCGTGTGCTATTCTTGTGTTCAGGGCTTTGCATATATACGTATATACGAGAGAGTAATTCGTTGTACAGTAAATTTTATTTTATTTTTTGCACACATGCAACGCATGCTTATAATGCTGTGTATATATAAGTGCTTGTATGTTAATTTGTGTGTGTGTGTGTGTGTGTGTGTATATATGTGGAAGTAAAATACTTAAAATGGTTGCAACGTAAAATTCACTTAAACTATAAAAGTTTTGAAAACTTTCGGGAAATTCACTGACATAGAACATGAAATTCTTTATTTAGTATATATATGCGTATGTACATATGTGTGCGTATATTTCTTCGTATATGTGTTTATCAAGTCATGTGTATGTCCTGCAGGGATTTTCATTTATGTACACGTTTACAAGTCGACTGCACTCATCACACATACATGTACACGTGCTTATAAATATTTGTAGAAAATGAATTAACAATTTTTATCCATTTTCTCGCCAATGTACTGAAGGTATCACTGATATATTCCCAGTTAATATTTTATATTCCCGGACGACCTTCGATTCACGTTCAGTTAATGAAGATAAAAACGTATTTTTTTTTTTTATTTTTTTTTTTATTTTTGTACTTGCCAATGGATGAAGTTATACCAATTCTGCTATTCGGCTTGTCGCATTCAGGAATGTGAAGCACGTAGTCTAATTTTTTGTAAGCACATTTTTATTTTAAAGGAAATCAAGCTGACAAATTATTTAGGAGAGTGAGAATGTTTTGGATGTAGAAGAAGCTGACTTGAGGTGTCGAAATTTTAAATTGATACGTCAATGAGTTAATTTCGTGGCAGATATAAATAGAATCGCAAATAAAATCGGATAAATTTCAAGTACAAAATGTATCTAAACGATTGGTAAGTTAGTAATGAGGTTTTCTACGATTCGTGGATCAACAATATATTGCGTATTGTTTGTCACCGTTAATAGTATGATAGGATAAGCAAGACATGGCGGACATTATTTTTCATAAAATGTGGGAAAACACTTGCAACGCATTCTTGCATTTATGACGTTTTGTCCATATTTGTAGCATATCGCGCTTTAAATGCGTCATCTGTATTCTGTCGCTGTCGCATATCGCTCTTTAAGTGCGTCATGCGTTTCTAATATATCGATAACAGGAAGAAGAGCGAAATGAATCATAAATAATTCATGTTCAATTTGAAATGTCGTTGAACGTTAGATAAAGCAAATATGTGTGCGATCCACTATAAATACTTTCTACTGCTATGCTCTTCTATTTCAATCTCCTCTTTCTCTCGCTGATTCGTTCGCTTTGTTTTCGCCTTCGATCCTGCAGATTGGCAGAATGTGAAATATGGACAAATACTCAAACTTGAAAACTCTTTATGCTTTCAGTGGAGATGAAAAGCATATACCACAATGTGTCTATTAAGTCGTTAGTTCGTAAAACGCGAAAGAAAAAGAGGGAGAAAAGAGAGAGAGATAGAGATAGAGAGAGAGAGATAGAGAGAGAGAGATAGATAGATAGATAGATAGATAGATAGATAGATAGATAGATAGATAGATAGATAGATAGATAGATAGATAGATAGATAGATAGATAGAGAGATAGAGAGATAGATAGATAGATAGATAGAGAGAGAGAGAGAGAGAGAGAGAGAGAGAGAGAGAGAGAGAGAGATCTCAAACTCTATTAAATTAAATCAAATTAAATTTTCCACCGACCTTTCATACGCCAGGCTAATATTAAATATGGATTGATTGTTTGTTTTTTTGTAATAACATTTTGGATAGATCTAGGTGTTTACATGGTTTATAACCTTGGACAAAATGCAAATATAGACATAAGAAGACGGCTAAAGCGATAGACATGCTTACATGGTATGAGATGGTTTAACCGAATCCAGTTTGGTATCTTAAGTCCTTATGGGTCTTAAATATATCCGCATAATTATATAATGTAATTCCTCTTGTGAAAGCCAGTAGTAATAATGAGGAAGCAATAAAAAGCAGTATAGCTAATGTTATGTTAGGTAAAGCTGCCGTTGTACCTTATGTTATCTATCATATTAATCGGTCCAAAAAGGAAAAAGGAATTCGCCTGACTAATAAACCGGTAAACCGTTCTCCTATTCACAGATTTATGGGTATGCAAATCGTGAGAAAGAAATATTATGTTTATATATACATGACATTGTGGAACCGCTTTCTTGAAATCGTTCCCGCACAAACGTTCTTAAAAAAATTAAGCCAATGTAGAGTAACATGAGTCAATCAGTAATATTTTACGGTCATGATACCTCCAAATAACTATAATTTGAGAAATAGCTTCTTACTTTTACATGTCTTTGGATTATGTTGGTCCATTTTTTTTTTTTTTGCTCATCACATTAAACTTTTCATGAAAGAATATGACCGAATACGAATAGATAAAGAATTTGTATTAACCCAAGCAGTTTAGCGTACTTAAAATGATCGGTCTTCGTCGAATATAATAATTTAACTCACATTTTAATATAAATTGGCCGCACCGTTACTTGTCATATATATATATTTCCTCCTAAGTATATGTCATTATAAAAATATTGGTCAAGCGTTAAAAATGTTCTTAACATTATTTTAACATCGCCCACATAATAAAAGCAATGAATGCGCTTGAGAATGCCAAAAAAAAGAAATAAAAAAAAAAAAAAACATAGAAGAAAACAAAAAAAAAAAAAAAAGAAAAGACGAAAAAGGAAAAATAAAACATTTCTGAGAAATAGCATATTTTCCGCTTCTACGCATTAAAATGTCTGAATTTTCGAATAGCATTAAAAGATGGCAGCAAAGCAAGAAAAAAACGAACGAATGAAAATGTAAAAGGAACGCTAAACCGTAATCCACGAGTGTTGCAAATGTTGCAACCAACTTCGTTACATGCATGTGGTCGTGTATGTATATATATAGGTGCAAACAAATAAACACACAACCAAACAAATGACCAAAAAAAAAGAAAAAAGGGGGAAAAAACACTATCAGCCACTGTGAAGGAAAGTCGGAATGAAAAGGAAATATACTTGAAGGGAAATGATTCCGGTTCCGCTATTAAACTCTTACGTACTGATGACGACGATGATAAATAAGAATGATCATGATGAAAACGTAAACAGTGAGTAATCAAATAATTAAATTTTCTTTCACTATTCAATTTGATTTAATTTAATTTATTTTGAAAATAAATCTTTAATTAACATATAATCAGTAGCCTTACGTTAATGCTCAATAGCTGTACCGAATATGAAATCTGAATCTGAATCTAAATTTGATATGCGAAATATATTAAAAAATTCACATGCTAATCCACGTACAATTAATAATCGAATTTGTCCGGGCGAGCAAGTCAAGCTTCATTTTGAAATTCAAATGCCTTTTTGGGGGAAGTTTAGCTAAAAAGCGTTTTTTTTTTTGTTATTTTCAAAACGAAATTTCCCCCAAGCAATTATTCGTAGATGCAGCCGACATCTATAATCATTAGATTTAACTTCAAGTTAAAGGTTAAATCCGTATTTTGTTAACCCACTATGCATAAACATAAACACGTATACGTTTATATATATATATATATATATATATATATATATTTGTATATGTGTATATTCAAACACACAAAACAAGTATTCATACGTTCGCATATACACATATGTAAATGTGTACGTAAGTGCCAAGCATCATATCATCTAAAGAATACAGGATTATGTCACTTACTTAAATCGGTTTAGGTTCACCTGACACTTATGGATGAAAATCAGTTTACATTCAACTCTATACATATATGTATATATATATATATATATGAGGGCCTGCCTATGATTGTTGTTTGTATAAAAATATTTATGTGCTAAAGTCTATTTCTAAGCGAATAAGTGCTTGAATGAATGAATGAATGATTAAATGAATGAATGAATGAATGAACGAACTGAACGCTTGTAAATTTATGTACTAAATAATTTTTAACAAAATTGTATCAGCCAAGCAAATAAACATATATAAACGTAAAATAAAATTTGCTTAAGATTACAGGCTGCTTTCCATGATAATTAGGCACTTAACTGCACTCGCAAATGTATATGTTATTATGCTTATATCATATTATCTAATTGAATATGTTGTTTACGGTATGTTTAGCAAAAGCATTGAAGATGCTTTGCGGTTCACATGCACTTATGCCTTATATAATTCTATATACATATGCTATATATATTTATATATATATATATATATATATATATCTGTCTGTCTGTAAAGTAATTACTTGATGAATATTGAAACAATGATTTTTAGGTATTTGTTATATCAATTGCGATAGAAGACTAATTAAATTATTATCACAATCTTGACAATAACCAGTTGTTATAATTAAAACTGCAAATAAGGACCATACCCATAAAAACAACAAAATATACTTTCGTCGCATTGCTATACACATCTGTTAAGGTTAAGAATTATCAAAATGAACGAGATAATAATGAATTCATAATAAATTGCTTGAAAACTACAATATAAACGTAATTTCGTATCGAATTCCGACAAAATAGACCGAATAAATAATGTTTGTAAACTATGTTTACTGCTCGCACGCTAATTAACTTATGAGATAGATGTTCTGCATTAAATAAATGTTGAAATCTATGCCGAAACTCAATTATTATGTATAGCGTACTATACGAAATGTATGCAAGTGAGAAGACGAACGCGCAATGTCATTATGAAAATATTAATTTGTTTTTTGTTTTAGCCGATCCACGTGTACCTCTACATGCTTACTAATGTCGACAAAATCAAGGCTCTAGATGTTGTTCTCTTTCTGTATTCATAATGAGTAGAAAATTCAAACATAACCTCAACATTGAGTAAATCAGCTGTTCCGAGGCATTTAACATACATTTATGTAATTTGCTTATGTGTGCATAAATGTGTACGCATTCATCCGATTTCATTAATTTCATTAATTAATCATCATCAACGTAATTAACATATCGGTACTTGACTGCAAGGATTGGATATAATTTCAAAATTAATTAATTATTTGTTACAAAATTGATTAGAGAGGTTCACAGTAAAAATATTTTGCATATGAAATTTATTTGAATATCGCTACGGAGCGAATATCTTTGTGTACATCTTATCGATTCTTTAATGCTACACCTTGGAAAATATTGCTGTGTTTCGAGAGTGTGCATTATTAAGTTCATAATTGTAACAAATACTGTTAATGATTAACAAGCAAACTAAACCGTATTAATGAGTTACATGTTGTTGCAATACGCTATCGCATTTACGTCTATGACGTCAATAAGCCTGCCTTGAACTTTTAGAGATGGAAACTCTTTTTCATTGATCTGTTTGTCTAAGTTTTTAAAGTCTTTCCAGTAAATTGAAAAAAACAATAAAAAAATATTTTTTCAAATAATTTCATATCATTTCGGTTAAAGTTACATCCTATACCATTTCCGGTACGAGCATATTATAGATGGACGCGAACGTACATGCAAGACTCGGGCAGACGTTGGACACATAAAAAAAACAAAGAAGGCGAGAAAAAATAAATTTAAAATTCTATAATGTTGGATGGGTGTGGCTGACTTGTCAATCTGTTTGTATAGGTACTCTACGCTCATCATTGGACATGCGTTTTAGTTTGTGACAAGCAATGAGCAAGAAGCCCAGAAAACAGAGAAATCTCTTAATCTATGTTCTGCTGTAGCTTGGTAGAGTACTCTTCGATAAATTTAGCAAATTTTTAATAGCATCCTGCATGTCGGAACATGCATTCCCCCGTTAGCGAGAATCGAGAAGAAATCGCAAAGGACACGCCTAAAACGCCCACATGCCAAATAGTCCACTGAATATGCCCTCTCCGTATTATCGAGCATGAAAATTTCTTTTTTATTTTTTGGTCTCTTTTAGCATAACGGTGATGGCTATAAAAGATGCGGTCACGATCGAAGACAAATACTGTTTAGACAGAAGATGGCGTATATAATAAATTCGGTTAGAGCCGAATATAACTTCTCGATTCGTTACTTTTTCTTGACAAAAGTTCGTGAAAGACAGTACTTTGCCATGGTAAACGAACAATGAGAATTCGGATGGGTTGGGATCATTATTTGAACGGCTTATCATATAAGGTTCGTACATGAAATATGTCCTTATATAGAAACACGATGTAATTTTGGGTATTCTATTGTGGACGGTGAGTTCGTAAGAACGTGAATCTATCCGCTCTCAGTTTCGTACAATCACTTTCTGGAACTGTAATTTTGCCCTGAATACCGATAGGCTGAAGAAAGGTTTAGCTGTTCTTTGGTTTTAAGCTCCTTCGATATAAAATGTATATTTTACATACTCGTTGGTAATACATTTTTTTGACAATTTTGTATATTACGAAGCCCCACTCCGCTTATGCAAGCTTTTGATAACCTGAACTACGCTTTGGTATTTGATTAGTATTTAATATTTCGCATGAAAATTTTCCACTTTTTTTTACGAAAGCTGTTTTTGCTTATTTCTAGACATGAGTTTATTCAATTTAGTTATTCAGTTATCTGCAAATATATATAGCTACATTTATATACTATCGGTTTTTTATGCATAACCTTTTCAGCGATATTCCGACATATGTACACTGAACGCAGTTCGTTTTCTGCTCGCCTTTGTGTCAACCATCGGAAGCGTCCTCCGTTAAGCATAAGATGAAATTTATGTCATCATTTTATGAAAATATTCATTCACCGATTTCGTTGGCTGTCATGAAATTTAATTAAATTTAGGTAAATGCTTAAATAATAAAATTTAAGAAGAAGAACAAATTTTTCTTATTTCTTTCAGACTAACAAATGAATATACAGCGTATACTATATACGGGGAGGAAGTAACGTGAACTCAATCATGATGAATCAACTGTCTGGAGGCATAAACCTCTTCTCTAGGTGCAAGTCGTAGGCGATTTGGGTCATTTTTTGATAGCGATTTTGTTACGTGAATTAAGTTTCGCACATAGAGTGTATGAGAAAGATTCAACATAACCTCAATATTAAATTTCGAGCCATTCATGGGCGCTTGGCATCAAAAATTATTTTTCTGTTTCGATTCTGCAGAGACTGATCGAGAAGAACTTAATCAAGGCAATTTTATGAGGAGAAAAAATGATCTGTGTCTCGATTACTATAATAGTTTTGATTGAAAAAGATTACTTTATAAGCGAGCAATAAACGGTTAAGAAAGTCAAAAAAGCTTCTGATGCCGCAAAAAATGATTAATACATCCGAAAGCTGTTCAAAATCGATCAAATTAAAAGGAATAATCGATCAAAAGTGATCCTAATTAACGAGCGGTAAAGCATTTTGACTTTGATAGATTGATTATAACGATTTGAGAACAAGTTTCAGGTAGTATCAGGGTTTCGGGTGTAAGATTTTTTGTGGATACATGGGCCTCGGCACTTTGCATACTGCAAAATAACAATTGATGCTTAAGAATTATTGAAGAATTGAATAATTGCTTTGCTTGAATATCTCAAGGCTTCTATCAAGAAAGTCGTGAAGGTGAGGTGACACAAAGTTACTCGGCACATAACAGAATGTATTCAATTGATTGAAATCCTTTATATTGACTCTTGTGTTACATTTAGGAGTTATTTATTTTTCCTCATGAATATATGAATAGAAGAAATATATGCGACGTTAAGTTGGCATGAATGCGTGTGCGCGCGTACGTTTGATAATATCTTGTAACCGTTTAATGCAATATTAGTTAAGCATGCGTATTTGTATAGATGTGTTTATGGGTGTGTAAGTATTGTATGTGAAAAAATTATAACAGGCTTTTGACACAAGTACCGGAACTTCCGTCACTCGCTTCCTTGAGTTGCAGTCAAAATGTCAAGTACGAGTACATGTGTTAAACGTGACAACACCAATAAATGTATAAGAATACGCAAGTAAACGAATATGCTCAGGCATAGTCATATAAAATTTTGCTATAACAACAAATATGAATGTTAAGGCATATAATATGACATGTGAGTCCTATGCTATAAACTAAAATTTCCACTATTTGATATTTTTAAAACAATGAAGTGTGATTTTTTTATTTTTCTTTATTTTTGTTGTTTTTGTTTTCGCCTTTCTCTTTACGCGTGTAAATTTGTGCAATCGTTAAGTGTTCGACGGAATTGCCGGTTCCAGTTAAATATTATAAATCTATACACAAGTCAGTGCTAAGTGTAGGCATAGACGTTGTTCGTATGTGTTCATGTTGAGTTCATGTTGTCGTCGGCGCTGCTGTTGTCGTTGCGTATATGCTACACTTATCTATATGAAGATAGATATATAAATACATATACAAGTGTAGAGTTACATGTATGTGATGTGCATATATATATATATATATAAATGTAGCTTTGTAAGCTCATCTTTTAGTAAGAAACCTTCTAAATAATTTTCGAACATGAATAGCAAAGCTGTTCCCGTTTATTCAAAGGAGATGTCAAGTTTTTTTGCTTTTGTTTTTTTTTTTTAAACATGCCTCAAAAGGTTTCGAAAAGCACATAATAGTCAACGATTTTTTCTTTCTCCTTGTATATGTATATATATATATATATATATATATATGTATAAATATATATCTATAGATACATAAAAGTGTTTTCTGCACCTTATGTGAAAAATCACAGTTCCACAATAAATAGCGGTTTTACAGTAAATACATTTTCTCTACTGTTATCGTAATATGTACACAGGTAGATAAAAAGACAAACATTCTCTACTGCATGTATTGCAAAATCTATGCATTATTATTACTACTTCCACCAGTAGTACTACTACTACTACTACTACTACTGCTACTACTACTACTACTACTACTACTGCTACTACTACTACTACTGCTACTACACATGCTTGTTACAAGGTGAATGATTTAAGTTTTAAGTGCAGGGTGTCGTAATAAAATGCCCCAACATGTGATAGGACGGAGAGGGAGAGGAAAAAAGAGAAAGAAATAGATAGGAAAAATAAGTATATTTCTATATGGCATCTGCTTATGCGTTAAGACTTCAAGAATATATCTCCGCATATTAACTCTGTCCATATGTATGCATTTTAATAAAAATTGTTTTTCTTTCGGTTATGGATGATTATTATTTGATAGTGTGTTTTTGTAAGTTCCTTGCTTAGTTTACCGATAAGTTAATGTATAAGAAAATGTTGTTTTATAGCATAAATTGGTGTAAAAGTAGACTTAAAATAACAGTAAACCTCTTACATAAAGTTTCCAAGCAACGGGCTCATAGCGGAATAGTAGAGAGAGCAAGAAAGTCGATACTCGCAATTTGGATCGGATTTTTATCTTTCATATTTTATCCTCTACGAGCTTCAATTTGGATGGAAGGGATGACGAATGCATCGTTTAACGACAGAAGGCAAAATTCATAGGCGATATTTAAATTATATTTTCGGATAATTTATGAAATTATTTCACATTTAAGTGCCAGATGATTTGCAAATAATTACAAAAATTAAAAATTATATTGAAAATACCGAACCTTATCCGGTGTACCTATTGGTAATTGTAATGAATATGAAGGGCGACATTTCGATGAAAATTTCATCGCTTGTTCCCACCTGTGCAAAAACTTCATTTGAACAACAAGCAAGACCATCAAATAATGTTTGATGGAAACTATTTTTAATTATTCTACTTTCCTTTAAAGCATAGAGTTTCGGAAGTAAGTGATGTTATGACGGTGCATAGTCGCGATTGTGGAAATCTACAGTTCAGCGCTGCTCTGATGGAACCCAAAGTGTTTTCTCCTCTCCAACTCACACGACTTATGCGACAGCAATAATGCTATTAATATAATAGACGATACCTTCTCGATCCCAGTAAACATAGATCATGCGTTGTGCCATTTGAACTGATCGGCAGCCGGTTTATCGAGCTATCGTACGATACGAAAGCAAGAACCATTTGATTGCATTTTCGGTTGACGGTATCCGATCGCTTTCGTATCGAGTTTGGCTTTTTGTTTGTTGTTGCATTTACCATGGCATCTTTGTAATAATAACGTCGGGTATTCTATCATTAACTATAAGAATAACACATATTCACTCTAGAGTGAATCTTTTAGAAGAAGAAAGTTTTTAGAGTTAACATAAAATCTTATTTAAGTGTTTTGACTTCTTTGGCCTTTATGTGATGCTATATAGGTAAGAAATATTTGGCTTTTACTTAACGATATTCTTGAATTAAGTGATTAACGAAAATTCATTTCTCTATCAGTCACCCAGCCTTTACGTCATGATTACACTCTCGAAACTTTTTCTAAAACAAAAACAAAACCAAAAAAAAAAAAAAAGAAGAAAAGTCGAGGTTAAAGTTTTCGTTTCATTCTTGCTCTTTGGTCAGATTAAATCCAAAAATTCGTCTTAATTGAATGATTAAGACGAATTTTAAAATCACAAATGCAACCCTTCGTTCCTTGTTGATATCTTTTCTGGTGACCTTTCATATCTCTAAAAACGTAATTATAAAACCAATACAGTTTAATTAAAACTAATGGTTTTGAATTTCGAATCTAGACTGAACGCGATTTTGTTATGGAAAATTTGCTGCAAAGGATGTGAAATATTCCTTTATTTATTTAAAATTAAATTCAATTTACCGATGTTACTGTCGATGTTACACCTGTGTGCCGCTCTCTATAGCTACGTTGTGCGCTATATAATGGTTATTTTTTTTTTTTTTGTGTACTTGTTGTGAGTAAAATATATGAAATTATCGGTTTTTTTTTTTTTTTTAATATGTGTTGTTGTATAAAATAAATTTCCTACCACATAAAAGTATTTAATGGAATTAAAAAACAAATTGTTTTATTCCATTTATATTTTATTCTTTCTATGGCATCACTGTAATTATATATAGATGACAATTAAATTTGAGCTTGTGCTAGTTATATTTTGTGGTATAACTGGGTAGATGGTAGAAGTTAGAATTTAGGTTCACATCTGTATATATGCACACATATGGATATATGTAAAGATAAATAGGTAGGTAGAGCGAATCGTTGCAAAGGCCTATAAGGATTATAGAATATACAAATTTCCATACCCACACCTGTCATACATATAGTAATTTTATTATCATCTTTGCCATGTTTAGATGTACTCATTAAACGCTTATTTATGGTTCGCATCACATTCTGAGATTTACTTTTTTATACCAATCACCGAAGGAAGAGATATTCACACTTGCAACGACACTCTGAAGCGATCTAAGCATGTCCATCTGTCAATTTGTGATAGCCATTTGAAAAAGGATGCAGTCCTGGCAAGCAAGTTGGTACGAAAAAAGTGACAAGTCGCTTTAAGGATACGCTTACATTACGACATACGTTGAGAGCACTTATCTTTTCAAAAACAAAACAACTGGGGTTCTTACACCTTACCCGCAAACCCGTAAATCACGACAGATACGATGATAAAAAAAACCCTGAAAAATGGCCAGAATTTAATATTATTCGAAATTTAAAGAGGCAGAATAAACGGTAGCGCATTCATAAAAGTCGATGATAGAACTGAATATAGTTTGTATCCATATTCAGAGGGATTTAGTGCTAGCATAATACGCTGCGGCCTAACAACGCTTGGCCATGTGTTGCTTAACTCGTCCACGAAATGTCAGCAGCATTGAATTGAAGTGTGCTGGCCTTCAGGCGCTCTAACAAGTCGATATTACATCTTACGGTTAATTATGGCTAGATAGCTAGTCATCTGTCTGAACAAAGTTCCCGTTCTTATGACGATGACGAAAAAAGACGTCTTTTGGTATAATTGTCTAAGGGTATGTAATCGGGTCGGCCTTGCCCCACAATATTTTCCTCACTTGTTTTCTCTGAAAAATTGTTTTAAGATTTGCAAACAAGTAATAGTGTCTGAGGGTAGATCTGGAGTATGCATTACGCGTCACAATAATTCTAACTTTAATTCATGTGAATCTTGCCACTGCAGCTCTTAATTTGTGTATGCAAAATCAGCAAACCATAGAACAAATTTTTTTTCTAGACTTAAAAAGGCTGCTCTTCTCTGCATTTCGCAAAACAATTTTGAACTTGAATAATATTCAAGCTGAAGAAAATAAAAAGCTACTTAATCGGCCCACAAACTTCGAATTTTTTCATTATTACACTCGCCGCTGTAAGATGGCGGTATACCCACTTTGTTTTTTTCATAATGTGTATAATACCCAAAAGAAAGCTTCAGAGACCCTATATAAAGTATACATATTCCTGATGAGCGTGAAATTCTGAATTGATTTAGCTATGCCTGTCCATCTGAGCGTGTGTGTGGGGTGCTTGTTGCTGGCATTCTCCTGGTCGCGAAAATGAACATATCGCCTTCAAAATTGGTGGCAACATTGAAAGTTTTTACACGCACGTTGGTATTGAAAATGGTCCAAATTGGTCAAAACATTAGCCCACAATGGAGCATAAACTGAACACAGCTTCGTTTTTGTTTTAGCAAAAATATCTGGGTTTTCACTCAGGTTACTCAGAAATTATAAAAGTTACAAGTCTGAAATTTTGCGCATTTACTTTGCGAAACACTCTACTCTTTACGTGCAAGAAGGGGAAAAATCGAAAATGTCCACACAAAGTTACGAATGATTAAATTATTTATTTTTCTCAATTTTTTTGAGGTTTTATGCTTATTTATTGCAAAGCAAACTAGACAGAATGTTTCAAACTGTTCTGTACATTCCTCAAATGAAGATATATTATCTGCCTAAAAATGGGTTAATTCTAAAGTGAATATGGTAGAAACCGCAATTAATTTCTTCTTAATGATACCAGCGATATTGGTGTCAAATAAAAGAACTTGGAGAGTAGAATGCGAAAATCGTAGTGGTGGGTATGCGAGATTGGGCTCCTGCGCGATTATATAACTCTCTTACTTGTTTTCAAATTAACGAAAGAAGCGCCACTGAAGTCAATGAGATGCGACGATGATTGCTGCCTAAAAATAATATATCGATGATGACCGTAGCTCTAAAGTTTCTTTTTTTGTGCCAATTATCGCGATTAGTTTTCTACCGGCGTCGGGAGACGAAATGAGACCGATGATGAAGGGAGACAAAGGAAGCTATATAGAACCATCTTACTGATGAAAAGTCACCACTTTAGAAAATAATATGCGGAAGGCAGGAAGGATCTGCAATAACATGAATTCAATTACGCTTGGAATTCGAATTTGGAGAAAGTCGTAACCCGTCTTTACAGGAGCTCATAGAAAGCCGAAAGTGAATTCTTCCCTTAATTTGAGCTATATTACGTTAACAGTGATATTCTAATTATTTTTCGAATATGATTGATTGAAAACTAATCGATACCTGTGGCAGAGAATTTGCCTGTACTTTATATAATCATCCAGTTGCCTGACTGTGGCAATTAAAATCTCACTAAATTTTTTTCTTTATACATTGTATGCACTGAGATACGTTTATGTTATCGATCTATTCGTTATATCCAGTTTCCCTAACGAGCACTTATTATACTATAGTTGATACTGCTGGTCACTGTGGAGTTTTTTTGCATGGATTATCAGTACGCTAATCTAATAAGTATACCTGTGACATATAAAAAAAAAAAAAAAAAAATTAAAACCATTTAATGCTCTGCATATGTCTGCATTTATTTTAATTTAAATGCATTCCGAAATATGGGCAAACGTTCACGTACAGATATAAATTAATTGAATTATATCTTAATTGAATTACGTATTAATCGAATTTATATTCACCATTTTATATATAATTAATAAACAAAAAATATAAATAAATATATAAATTATAAAGTAAAACAGCACAACAAAAATGCATTCGGTAGAACATCACTTTAATTATGATTACACAAAAAAAAGTGCATCAAAATACACTATTTTTCTCATCTGAAGCATGGAATCGCAGTCTGTTGGCAAACGAAACCACAGTGGATTTGAAACGTGGGGAGAAGCTTATCGAAATTATGTCTCAGACTTACACTCCGAAAGGGATCAGTCAGTGTTTGATCGTTGCCTAAGAAGCCTTTAAACGATTATGCAGCAGCTCCTAGGCTTTCATAGCTAAGAGAAGAGAGTTTCAAAAGCTCAATAACTTTGCATGAAATACTTAAGTACCTGTTAAGGTTTCTGTTGTATTTGATTGGACAATCATCTGTGTCCTGCCTCCCCCTTGATAAAAGTTTATTTACAAGAAAGCTTGAGATGAATATAAAGTCATTTCCCAAACGTCTGCAGCAGAGACCCCAACTAGTTTTTTGGTCGAGAGTAGAGAGAGAGATTCTTAATAGATTCAATGATCTCTCGTTCCACGGCAACTAATGGGAGGTGAATTCTTTTTAAATAGCTGAAATTTCGCCTTTGTTAGAAGACAGAAAAGATTGCTACCTCGAGGGGCTCGGCCTTATAATCTCGCCTAGAAGCTTTGCTAAAGGATTTTATTCGAGTTATGATTCGATTATCATGTGAAAAATTGTCTATCTCCGATGTGTCAAATCTATAAGAGAAAACGAGGCGATTGCATTACGTATTTAAGAAGAAAGTTGATCATTTGAAGACGTAATACGTTCTCAACTTAATGGGATTCAATTTGCCAATATGGAGAGGAGAGCAGTACCTTATTGCTTCTATGCACAATCACATATTCTAGCTGCAGCTCTTCTTTTCTTGTTAGCGATATGATGAAAACATGTCGAAGGCTCACAAAAATGTATGTAGTTAATATTTGTAAGAAGCGAATATTGCACCAAATGCAAAAATAAGTCATTTATGAAAGAAAAGCATTGTGAGAAAGTGATGGGAGAGTAGTGAAAAATATTTTATTCAACGATTTTCCATTCCATAATGGTCGCACCCTTTTCTCATCTTTCCAACAAAGAATCAATTCTCTGAGAAGAAGCGCCGCAGTTATTTTTGGTCTATTCAATTTTTATGTCGAATTACTACCATAAGGAAATTTCCACCATAAAACATTAACAATTCAGCTCTCTTCAGCTCATATCCTAATACGCGGTAGTATTCAAAAAATAGACTTAGGTGATCGAAATTCAATAAGATTGATTTTTCGATCAATTTGCTATTATAAGCCAATATTCCTCATGATCTGTTGAAAATTTGATCTTTTTCATAGGAACGATTACATGAGAGGGGGCCCAAGAAATTGCCACAATCGAATCAAATATTTCATACCAGTTGACAATGTCGAAATATTATTACCCAGTGACCTTTATCGGACAATTTTGAAAGTTGCAAGTTCTTCCACATAACGATTTTTCAAAATAAGTCGTTATGTGAGCAGTGGACGAAAAAAAAAGTGGGCCGATCTTTTCCAAAAGCATTCGTCGTTGGGTCAAGGCCCATTAGTGTACCAAATTTCATTAAAATATCTCAAAAATTGTGATCTTTAGTTCGAACAGAAGGACACACGGACAGACATCAGGTCGAAAGACAGACAGACAAGCTTTGATTGATTTAGAAAATGATTCTAAATTGATTGGCGTAACAAAAGATGGGTCCATCACAAGTGCTTCCGGTTGTTACTTATGTCCGCACAAACTTATTATACCCTCTACCGCAAGTGGTGCGACGTATACAACAAAACCCAATACAATAAAATGCAAGACCTGCTCATTGATAACAATGTTAGGTGTGTGTGCTTCGTAGAGCACTAACTACGTTTTTCACGTGCGTTATCTTTGCTCTTCTGCTACTTGACAATTCTGGATTCGTTCCACATGACGTCCACAATTTTGTGATGAATTCGTTTCAGTTGCATTCTTCCCCTTCTTCTTCTTCTTCTTCTTTGGAGGTTCTACACTAGCCACTCTTGCACTTTCTAACTATCCCGGCATACGTATGAAGCGGCCGTTTAAATTTACTCTGGAAAAGATAAAGTTTTGACTTTCAACTGATGAAGTGCTTAGAAGAGATGTCACTTCTTTCCTTTTCTGCAAAAGAAACGATCTTCAACTTAACAGTATTGTATTAAGAATTAATATAGTTTCTAACTGAGATGTGGTAGTCCATATGTGGGAAAGGTTTGCTTCCAGGCAACAAGCCTTACTTTAATTTAATTATATCACAATGATATAATCCAAGTAAGTGATCGAGAAAGCCTATCTACGAGCTATTAAATTTAACGAAAGCAGCCGAATGGAACGGGAAAAAATTGCCCTACTCCCGATATGTCCTAGCGTTAAAACGACCGGTCGGACAGTGCGTACTTTAACGGTTAAATATATAACAAAAGTAAGCTGGATGATGTAATGTTTCCTATCGAACTCGAGAGCCATCTTCGATATTTTACATACACTAACATTGTTTCACAATTGGTCTCTTGTTGATCGGAATGAATGTGACTGTGATACTTAACGTAACTGAGCCTAACTTCTTCTTAGGAGGAATAATTTTACCGCAAGCCGGAGCACAAACGAACGTGATTGACGTTACCGTTCGAAGACCTAATTAATGCTTACCTATTTATATGTATTATGTATATTGCGTACATAAAATTGATACGAATTATGTTTATCGCAAAGAGAAATTAGGAACAAGAGAAAAGAATGTAGTTAACACACTGTTTCGATTTCAATTATGAAAAAAAGGATGACGAAAACTGCTAAAAAAAAATACTTATGTGTACAAATAAAATCCTGTAATGCTTTTGTTTTT
This sequence comes from Glossina fuscipes, assembly GCF_014805625.2. Lineage (NCBI taxonomy): Eukaryota > Metazoa > Arthropoda > Insecta > Diptera > Glossinidae > Glossina > Glossina fuscipes. Next base: position 18,616,609 of record NW_023998415.1, read on the forward strand.
TCTTAGTTCGAATTCGTAAAACAAAAAATCAAAAAAAAAAAAAAAAAGAAATAAAGGGGGAAATGTGGTTACCGAGAAGGAGTTTGAAGGTTGATTGCGCACATCACCATACACGAATACCTTTGGTTTGAACTATGCTCAGTTAACATGAATACGTGTACATAACATATTCATTTACATATATATACAAACATATGTACATATATATATATATATATATATATATATATATATATATATATATGCATTTTGCTCTGATTAATAGAGATGTTGAAGTGCTCGCATAAAACGATATAAAATATTGAAAATATTTTTCAATACCACCGAGTGTGGTAATGCAGTGCATATGCCATTAAAACGCACAAATATGTACATACGCGGGCACATCTACTACTGTACCTATATCATTTATAGCAATGTATGCATACATATGTGCTCGAATTGAAAACACCTGAACATGACACATATTAGTAATATGGTCAATGATGAGTAGAGTGCAAACAATTTGGTTATAAGTGGGCGTTTTATCGATACGGTGCGATACGATGCCATACGTTACGCTGCGAATACATTTGCTGTAGGTTTGAACGAAATAAAAGCTGAATGTCTGCATCAAGTGTGTATAAGAGTTTATTTTATTTTTTTTTTTTATTTTTTTGTTGTTTTTCCGGTTTCTTTTTTTTTTTTTTATTTTCAGCTAAGAGCTCTGTAGGATTGCATTTCACCAACAGAATGCCTGGTGAACATTTAACTCGAAAACAAATTCATTTAAATTTCTATTTTATTGTTTCGTTGCCAGACACTTTATCATTTCAATTTACTCAAAAAACAATGAAAAAAAAAAAAAAAAAAAAAACTAAAAATCTCTTAAAACGTCCTTTAACACGCATACACACACCTTCGCATAAATACAAAGTTCACCGTGGTTATGTAAACATTGTCAAATGGTCGCTCGGGGGAATGGGTAGTACCATCGACTCTGAACATTTAGAGTATAATCCATTTATCAATATTCACAAGAGTATCAACGTACAACTGATTAAAGAGAACAAATTTAGGGATTTTATTCGAATGTTTCAGTGAAATATGCATACAATTGAAGGGTATGTACAGGAACAGGAACACACCAAAAGTAATAATTAACTAAAGTTAGTTGTTCATCAAATCATCGAATCATAAAAAAAAAAAAAAAAAAAAAAAAAAACAAAATATGAAAACAAAATCTATTTAAACTTTCTTTTTAAACATAAAGAACTTTTCCACAACTCAGCTTAACTGTGCTGCATCTAAATTGCAATCGCATTAAACGTATGACTTAAGAAAAGTTTACTTAGAGTTCAAAGTGCTTTTAATTCCTATTTTTATTATCATTATTAGCGCAAATGTTAGCTCAACTAAAATTCTTCAACTTTATCTGAATAAACTTTTTTTTGTTAAATATTGCGTTTACTCAGATATCCAGGGCGAGTCCTTTATTAAAGGATTTTTAAAATATTTGGAAAAAATAATTAATATTTCATCCCATTCAAGGACTTTCTATTTAATCTCTTTTTTTATAATTCTAATTCATAAAAAACTAACAAACATTTTCCAAAAGAAAAACCTAAATAAATAAATATATTAAAAGAAATAAAGAAAGAAATCGTAGAATTGACTACAAACCACGCGCCGAGAAATAAAAGTCGTGACCAAGCAATAGTCCAACGGTGCAGATCTCGGATCACAGATGTCCAACTTTTACGGAGCCTTTAGATGCTCTACTGTATTTCGCTTTTTATTATTACAAATGTATTCCTGCTTGCCTTTTGGCCGCTAAACAGGCTCTATTTGATCGAACTAACACTTTTTCTGGATGAAATCGGCCCATAATTGGAAATACCTTTTCAATTGTATTATATACTAAACGTGGCCTTCAATTCTGATTCTGCGGGCAGGGCGCCTTCAATTTCCACTACTTATCTGTTTTCAAACAATGATTTGTGTTTGCGGGTAGCGTTAAAGCAGCAAATCGTACTGAATCGTGAAATCCGATGGCTAAAACTCCTCCTCGACCAGTTCGTGAGCCAACTCAATATTCGACCTATTTGCTATTGTAAATTTTCTTTAAAGCTTCGAAACGTATTGATTATTCGATATTGGAGGTTTATCTAAGCGCGTTCCAGCTATATTTGCATTCATATGTTTTCGCTTTTGCGTCTTCAATTTTTCAATCACAAAAAACAAAAAAAAAAAAAACAAATAAGAAACTTATATAATTGGAGGGGTGGGGAGGAATCTCGTATACCCGCCACTATGCTTTTCGTATTCTACTCTCCAAGTTCCGTTTAATTTGAGACCCACAGTGCTAGTAGTATTAAGAAAAAATTTATCACGGTCTCCACCAAGTTCATTTTAGAATTAACCCATTTTTAGGGGGACAATATATTTTCATTCGAGGAGTGTACAAAATTATTTTAAGTCTTCCTTTTACACGTCACACTCGATACTCAGGCGGACAGACATGGCTAAATCAAGTCCGAATTTCATTCTGATCAAAAATATATACAATTTATAAGGTCTCTGAGGCTTCATTTTGGGTATTGCATGCATTATGGAAGAAAACAAGCCGATGTTACGAACCGACATTCGTGACTTTGTCTACCGCAAATGCTTAACTTATAATGCCTTTTGAAAGGAAGCTACCTATAATCGATCGTTGCCATGCCAAACCCGGTAAGAATCTGGGAAATGTTCCGCGAATTGCTTTGAATCTTACCGTCAGTCGTCAGTTGCGCCAATAGGTAAATTTGTTTTTGCAAATTTTTGGTTTTTGCTTCTTGGAAAAATTCTTTCTCATATTATATTCTAATAGATGAATAACGAATCATATCAAATATGATTAAAGTTTCCATGCGCGTACGTCATGGATCTCGATAAAAAGGCTTTCATCGTCATTTAATTAAGCGACACTTGACCGGTTCAATAAAAGTGAAGATTTTTCTCAACAATGAAAACAAGTGCCAATAATGTTTATTAAAAATCTGCTGCAGAATTATGTTTAGACCCAATACACAAGATAACATCCTATATGTATTAGCCAAGCAACATGCTTATGCCACTGGCTTGAACGGGGGAGTATTCTATTCGATTTTTTTTTGTAAATAGCGTTTTATATAATTGAATTTAATACCAATTCAATAAGCAAAGCAATGATTTTTTTTCTTTCCCTAATCTTCCCACACACAATAATCCGTTGAAAGCACAATTTAAATATTTATCGAAAATTCTTGCGAAATTTAAATAATTAGCGAAAACAAAAACAACAAGAACGCTTACATGCACACACCCCTGGTTAGACAAGTAGACAATTAATTTGAAAAAAACACATTTCGGTAAAAATGCGTTCGCCGAGCTCGAAGAACAGTGGGACATAGTATTTGGCAAATCGGTCTTAAATATTATGAAATTATTTTTTTTAACATTCTGTAGAGCATAACAAAGTTAATAATAATGCTGCTTATATTGAAACACCCAACCTTTATAGAGGAATTGATTATTTTGTAATTCTCTCACATGAACAAACATTTTTCATTGTCATTAAAGTAAATTAAGCAATGGCCCACTTACATATAATACTTTTATAAATAAAAATGTTTACGTACTTAAGGGGAGAATGTAGAATATATTCGAGTTTCACGTAGAAAATGCATTCTTGATCAGTTAAATCCATCTTTCTGGTTCATGTGTTTTGTTGAAATCACTCAACTGATTATAAAAATTTAAATATAAAAAATTTGTAATTTTTACGAAAGCGAAATTCGGCCTTTGGCTAACTAATGAATACAAACATGCCTCCAATAAATAAATAAATAAATAAAGTTACGTAAAAAAGAAAAGACAAAAAAAAAAAAAAAAATGAATAAATTTTCTCTTTTTGGAAGTTAATCGAGTTATGAATGAAGGGAAGTACGAGGGGCCATAAATAATATTCACACAAGTCCGTCCTTCACTTCACAATCTATTTGTGTACCCTTCCCTGAAGTATAGAGGTACACATGCTTCGTCAAACGTTTCGCAAGGCCTAGTAGCAAGCTTTAGAGATCCATTAAGTATATACATCCTAGATAAGCATCAAATTCGGAAACCAATTAAGTATGTCCGTCCCTCTGCCTTTATTAAACATTCTCAAAGACGCAAAAATGAAAATATCGGTTTTTAAATTTGGCAAAAAACACTGAAAGATACAAATCTTGCATATAAGTTGGTGTTGAGACTGGGCCAAATCGATCAAACGATATGTGTGAAGCACAAGTACATAAGAATTTCTACATGTCTTTTGCATGGCTGAACAAAATCAGTCACCCTCACTGGAGTAGCGATATCTATTTTTTCATTTTCGTTGTTTTCTTTTTTTTGAGGCAAAGATGAGCACACAGCCGAGTAGAATTTTTCTATTTGTTAGTGACTTGTCTCTTCCGAGTAGCATGAAGCAATTAAGGCATATCTGTGCGTATATATAAAATATGTCCCAACCTTTTGAATAAGTATCGAGATCTCGTGGCCACACATTTCAATGCATTTTATCTTTATATCCCTAGTATCATCTACAGGTTGGTTTTTTTTAAAGACCGTCTACCGTAATTCGATGCATTGACTTGCTGAAATTTGAAGCCTACTTTTACTATAGAATTAACATTATAGTATTTTCCTACTCGCCTGCTCTCATATGCTTAGCCTGATTAGTGTGAATTTAGAGCACCTTAAAAAAAAGGAATTTCATGATCTTCAACTAGCAAACCAAGTGGAGGGCAAACTCGAACGGACAAAAAAAACAAAAAGTGCCTTTCGTTCTCTCTGCTAGTTACTTTCAATTTTAGATATTATATTAATCATAATTTTTGACTTGTCTACCATTTTACAGCCAAGCTCATGTACTAAGTAAATAACAACATCGCCGATTATTTGTTGGAACGAAAAATCGATTATCAAACTGAAACGAAGTCATATTTTTATGAAACATCTGCCAGCATGACACTAAGTGAGAAGCGCCGTTCGATTAAGACGCGTCAAGTTGGTGTAACTTCAAGATATGGAAAAGAAATTATTTTAAAAATCAAACTATTATTTCAAACAGAGTCTAAAGCGTTTCCAGCGGATAGTTCAGCCTCAAATTTATCTTTACCATGCCAACACATTTCTATTAATTGGTGCGAAGCGCTACGCTGACTTCTAAAACAGAATTGTTTGAAACCATTTAGAATAATATTTTTCTCTGAAATGGCTTCCAGTGATTCGTCTTTAATAAACCTCCCAAATATCCTTCTTAAAAAGCTGAAGAAACTGGTATGATAATAACCGTTGATATCATTTGGAGGTTTGCCTGGCCTTGCAACCAGAACAATCTTACCCGATTTCTGTATATTTGGAAAATATTGGAGTTAGGTGCGTGCGAAATTGTAATTATGTAAGTAAAAAATCAAATATCTTCATAGGGAATATTTTTTAATGCTACATTTCGAACGTGATCCAAAGCATGAGACTTTCTTGATCGTGTTCCAGACACTAAACATTTGATTACGTAACCAGTTATTTTATCCTCCTATGAGCACGTGAATTGAATTTGAGCCCCGTCGCCATACAACGGAATCAACCATATGTTCTCTTGCAAGAGAGCTCAAGTCACAGAAAACTTGATAATATTCTCACAATCTTTCTGCAAAAGCCCTATTAACAGATAGAAAACGTACACCATCTCGATAAGCAATGTGCTCATATTTCCGAACGGCTTATTTACTTGTCTTCCAATAGCATATTTGTGCAGTTAAGAGCATTCATATAGTTAACTTATTATTGATAATGATTCCAGAATGGACTTCCACCGGTTAGGATGAGTAGGCTACTCTAGTGGTATGAGACGGTGCTACGAGTTGGTATAAGTGATGGCATGAATTTTCTCGCTCACTCTGTCAGATTGAAGTAGAAACTTATAGATGCGGTAGGACGGGTTGGTCGTGCCCTACGATGTGACTGGTGCCTAACTAGATGTTCGGTTCGTGTCGTATACATTGGCCTGTTTATTGCTTGTGCGCCTGTGTGGCTTTGGACGAGTATGTCAGTTGTCGGGCAAAAAATTTTGCTTTGCCAGCAGTAGCAGCAGTGTGTCGTATGATACCAATGAATTAGTTGGACGTTTTCTTGGAGGGGAATTTTGTGGATCTGAAAGCGTTGCCTGTTAGCACTGCCTTTCTCATAAAAACAACAACAATCGGATCGATAGATGGACTGGAAAAGGTCAATTTTAGCGAGTGTAAAACGCTCTTGAAGGATATTCCAGCATTAATGCAGTCTCTTCGGAAAAACAATGAGAAAAATATAGAGACGCATCAGTTCCTTTGTAATAACGTTTTTGTGACAAATCGTCTAACTTTTAGCTTAAGCCCCTGTTTAAGGTTTCTGCTGATAGAGCACAGATCTTTGTATGGATCTTTGCAGTGAAAAGACTTAATTAACTCAGGGTCTTGCTGTTAAGGCAGCCCAGCCCTCTTGCACTTTGATCTGAGACGCACGTTTTATGTAAGACTTCGGTATATGGGCGGCAACTTTAATGTTTGGTGTTTCTAAGACGGTGGCCCTGTTAAAGGAGTTTGCCTATCGTGTCCTTCTCGGGCGCCGTGCCTGGAAATAAGAATTGAGCTCCTCCTTCTAATGCCTGGGTTTATCTTAACTTTGCTGCACTCGTTTCGTGGTCTTCGACAAGCTATAGTACGGCAGTTTCTTCTTTCCCTGTGCGTTCAAGCATCGTGAGATTAAGTCTCCACGGCACGTAAGCAATTCGAGTGATATACCTTTACACTATTATTTGCTACGCCCATTTTAGTTTTTTTTTTTTTTTCTCGTAACAGGAAATATTAGAATTTCTGTGAGAATTTGAAAAGGGCAAGAAATCTTCAAGTACAATGAAAAAGACTTATTTGGGTGAGGGAAACCCTGTGCCATTTTCGTAGTAAAGCTATTATGCCATCACTGCATAGACTCTTGGATTCCCTAGGGAAAAGCTGAATATAGATATAAGAAAAAATTAAAAAGGGCCGAATGTGATCGATAACAATAATATTGATAAGGATTAGACAAGTAAACGAATAGAAAACAAAGTCGGACTTATTAAGGCAAAATTTACTAGCCCCTGCTTTAAGCTATGTTGTAATTAGTTGTTTAACTATTTATTTTCTTCCTTACAAATTAACTCAAGCTTATGTTACCTTACAATTTATTATCGTCTTTTTTTCATGTTTGCTTTTAATCATTCTCAGACCACTTTACCGCTCCAGTTTACAAAGTTGTCCGTTCGTCCAAATGTCTTCCTATTTAATTATTCATTAAAATAACAAGAAGATTTTAACGTGTAGACATACTGCATTATATGTCTGTACGTATATATGCAAGTTTATTAAAACCTCGTTTTCAAGTTTGTCGATAAATAAGTTTTCCTCTTTTTTCTTCTCTTACTCGCATCCTCTTCCGTCATCTAACTGTTTTGGCGGTCATGACAATAATCGTTGTAATGAAAATTAAAGAAAAAAAAAAAACTTTAAACGAATGTAAATTAAACCTTAACTTCTCCAGATAGATCGCAAACAACGGTGTATTGCACAAAGTATCGGGCAGCATATTATTTTTAGGTCGACTGCCTCTAATGAGTGAGCAAATCTTTTAATGAGTAATCACTTTACCTTTAAAGCTCATCCAATGGTTCATTGGCTGCTCCTTTTTGCTTCATGTTAAATAGATTCTCGTCTTTTGTTGTTGTTGTTGTTGCTACTGCTGTTATTTTTCTTGTTTACGGTTTATTTTGCATCCTCTAACGATTGAAACTTTTTCTAACTGCACGTTATGTTGCTGTTATTGTTTTATTTTTACTTGCTCTTGAACACCCAACCAAACGTGTTTAACTTTGGCTTAGTTGGCCATGCCGATAAGTAAGAGGGTTTTCAATATTCTATATTATTCAACGTATGCAAACATACACACATACACACACACACACACACACACACACACACACACACACACACACACA
>NW_023998415.1:18624674-18642222 GCF_014805625.2 Glossina fuscipes
CACACACACACACACACACACACACACACACACACACACACACACACGCACGCACATATACACATACGTACATACATGTATATATAAATGTATAGTGTACGCTATGTATGTAAAATGTTTATGCAAGTATTGGCCTCCCATGCTGATATATTATGTAGGTAAGTGTATTAGTGAGTTGGGTTAATTTCGCCTTTGAATACGTGTTGGTGTCCATTCATGCATTCAATGGATTCATCCAACTGGCAGTAGTAGTGGATTCGCTTCAATGGGTCCATTCGGACTCAAACAAACTCGACGTATTACATATGTATAGATAACATATATATATCATATGCATATACATTTATGTATAGATGAATATATTCACATTCATATATCGCTCTTTGGAACGATATTACAGCGCTGCTGCTATATGCTATGTTCGTGTATTGGCTTTCATTTAAATGTTTATAGAATTTAATTGCTGGCCAAAGCATATCTTCCGTTTGCCCCTGTTCTGTTGGCGTTGGTAGTGGTTGCAGTTCATTTACTCTTATTCTTGTTGTTGTTATTATTTTTCTTATTGTGAAAATTTATCTTTTATGAAATTCTATTCTTTCACTTGAGGTTTCATCAGTTTACTTACTGAAGCACTCACTCATCAAATAAATGAACCAAATAAAAAAAAAAAATAAAGAACAAAAAAAAAAAAAAAAGAAACCAAAAAAAAAAAAGGAAAAAATATGTTTTCTGTTCTATTTTCCTTTCTTACAACTCTTCTAACTTTTTTCCATTGTTTTCTTTTTCACACAATTTGAAGCAGATCCTTTTCAATGGTATTAATTAAATTCTCAATCCCTAGAGTAAGTACTTATTGTTACTTAACGGGCATTTATTAAACCCACACTATAAGCGGTATATTTGATTTCTCAAAGAAGCTTGCAACGCTAACTATAGACGCTATAAACATATTCTTGATTAGTATAGCTGCTAATAGCTCCAAATCTATGGCCTATGTCTATCTATTTGTGTTTGCCCACTCATTGATATTATGATTACGATTTGAAAATTTTATCCAATAGAACCAAATTGATCTCAATCCTTTTCTCACAAATCCTCGTCAGATCAAATTCACAACTAAGCCAAACTATGCGAATATTATTTTTACTTATATCGTACAGTAATTTATGTTTCAACTCCTACAAACAAGAAGGAGTGTCGCGTGAACAACATGACAACGACCATCTAGAGATGAAAGCAGAGACGGGCGACAACAGTTTGATCCTTGATTTGCTTTGACGCGGTCTTTTCGCTTTCTTTCGCATTACATTCTCACGATTCTACGTTGTTTCGGAACAACCATGGATTGTATCGGAGGAATACGTGAAGCTAAACGAAATAACTGCAAATCATTTTTTGAAATTAATTAAATTGTTCTAGTTCACGTTTCAGCTACATCTTCAAGGTCGCTAAGCTGATGGTGTGTGATCGGTCGGTTGTCGTAAAAGAGAAAAATGCATATTTTTGTTATAATTATTTTGATTTTATATCAATTTTTACATCTCGAAGGAACAGTCATGAGGTAAAGCTTCGATATCAGCTTCATTTCAAAGGATGCTTTCCAACTTACTATGACTCTGGCATGTTGCACAGAATGAGTCATCGATTGCCGAATGCAAGATGTTCGATTTTGATGGCCTTTTCCTATACGGTTCGTGATCAACTGCTTCTCTGCTGTCTTTCAAGCCGCTTTCAAGTGCCTTTTTTTAGTCTTCGACTCTTTCACGTCTTCGACAATATAATCCTCTTTCTTCACATTTTCTGCTCAAAGGTATTTTACTTTAAATTTCGCTGACAACAATTTCCAACAACGTCGAAAGATGGCCTAATGTGTGAACTGAACCTTTCATCGAATGTTAATGATAATCCAACAAACAAAAAAAAAAATAAGGCACATTCATATATATATAGAGAGAGGGTGCGTACATTAAAAATGCAAGTTCTCGTTATATTTTGAACACAGTACGTGGATTTGTTTGTAATGCGTAAATATATTGCCTGCGAATTTCATAAAATGCATATATATATGTATATATATAAATAATAAGGTCGCGTTATTTATGATTTTGTGTTCATCCGTTGGATGCTAAAAGTATGATTACGGCTCCAATTCAAACCAATCATTTCGTAGCATTGTTCGCAATTAAAAAAATCCCGAATTGCTAGGCAAGCTTCTCGATTAGTAATTTTAAGGTAAGCCCTGAATGCGGCTTTCTTCTTCGGGTTGAAGCGACATCATGTCTACTCTATTATCGTAAAACACTTTAACGAAACATGCCCTCTTTACTTTGACTAACTTGTTTTCCTTTTCTTTTTTTTTTTTTGGATGGCAACCAAAATCATCATCTGCAAATTGTAGGTGACTGAAGTTCGTTGTACACTTAATACAATATTTGGCATCTTTTCTTCCTACTCATTTTTATTTCTTATCAAAATAATATCTGGAATGAATTTATTACAGTTATAAAAATTGCGAACACTACAAACGCACAAGTTTCGCGTTCGCTTTCTTTTTTCTGAAAAAAAAAAAAGGGATTTTTTTTCCCAAAATGAGTTTATTAAATGTATTATAACAAGTCTCTCTAAGCTTCCGTTTCCATGAAGAACAACGTAATCGAGCGTTAGCTAGTTCTTCAAGATATATTTTTACATTTGTTGTGAAATCTATCCAATAATAACCACAGATTACGGAAAACTGCTTCACTGAAATTTATACGTTCAACTGAAAAAATATTTATTTATATACTTTGGGAATCTGTTGGAAATCTCTGGACTTTGGTTGTAATCCTTGAACGTAATTGAAATGAGCGAGCAGCAAGCAATGTAAGAGCGGGAGGCAATGATCATTGTAACTGTTTTCCATTGTACATATCCGTCCGGCACAATCGCCAGACCTCAATATTGCTGAACCGTTTGCTGAGCGTTTTCAAGCAGGGAGTGAGGGGCAGATTTTTATCTACAAGAATATAGAAAAAATTGCGTTGGAAACAATTCAGACGCTTTGCAATTCTATTTGGCGAACTTTTTAAAAAATTAGAATAACTCTATATACAGTACCTTCCGACTCGCACATACCAAAGTTGAGTTGAATAGAGGGGCAGATTAATGTTTTCACACGTACGAATCTCTATAGTGAAAGAGAAAACTTTAAATGATCGGTGATCGGTGAGAGCAACTCTTAGGGTTCTAATCATTATTGGAACAGAAAGACTGATAAAATGAAGTCCTTAAATATTTTGCAGCCGTTCAAAGAGATCAGTTTATGCCATATTCGAAATGCGGATATTTAAATGTTACCAGCTGAGTGATGCAATTAATATATCCTCATCATTCACTGATGAGCATAGGAAACTGCATAGGCCAGTGTCAACAAGATGACTGCTTTTAATTTGACTTTCAATAACTGATGAAAGTCTCGTTTTCGGTCTTCTATTGGCAAACATGAGAAATAGAATTCAATCAATTGTTTGCTAACGAAAGTCAGATAGATTCCGTTAAGGTTATCGAATCGTGATTAGAAAAATCTATAGAGCAGTGATCTTGTTCTATGGAAAATTGATTTTATATCGACTGCCGAAAGATGATAATAAATTAATTTTCGTTTCTTATCTCCGTTCGTGTTCCGTCAGAGCCGTCAGAGACTTTGTAAGGTATGGCCAAAGTATATACATGGGCCATTAAAAACCAAAAATAGGTATTATCAGCGACATAATTAATTAGCCTGTGTGAGAGAATCGCGTGAACATCGCCAGACTTGCGCAACAACGTAGAGGCTTCAAAGTCTTATTTTCATGACATTCCCGGTTAGAAGGGGCAAACCTTAATCTATGTTGCGTCTAAAAAAAAAAAAAAAAAAAAAAGGAAAAAGAAAAAGAAAATATATTAGAAAGCTTGTTAATAGCAAATGCCGATTTAATTCGACTTATTGTATTGGGTGGAGGAATAGTAATACAAAAGCCACCAGTTATAGGGATCACTAAGACCAAAGCCATACTAATTAGAAACACATGAGCATTTCACTTTGATTGCAAATGTTGGCTAAAATAGAGGGAACAAGTATAAAAAGTATAGTATAGGCCACGGCCCACTATTGAATACCCTACATCAACCTACAATTATTCAAATAACGACTTTTTAAAATAAGACGTTATATTGAAAATGGACGGAAAACCAGTCCGATTCGAATCGTATTCAATAGCATTCTTCGTTGAGCCAAGACACGTACGTACGTAAGTGCATCAAATTTCGTCAAAATATCTCAAAAATTGCGGCCTATAGGTTGAATACAAGAAAAGCATAACAGCGGATAAGCTCAGATCGATGCAGAAAGTGGTTCTACATTGACCGGTGTTGTAAAAGATGGATCTATTTCCAGTTCTTGTGATTATTGCATACATCCACACATGAACCCAATACGACGACAAATGCTTTGAGATATGAAAATAATGTAAAATAATAAATAAGTAAATAAATAAAAAGGCAGGGAAATAAAGACCACAAGCCGAAGAATAAGTAAAATCAATTTCTCCCTCCCATATCGTCCTTGAATTCATTTCAATTCATTAGAATTGGATCCATCGTAGCACTGCAATATTATTAATTAACTGTAGCCTTATTTGTGAACGCGTACTACATATCGAGACAGCGCACAGGTTTAGAGTACACCAAGAAGAGCGTAAGAATATAATTGGCAAATATTTGTTTAACGCCCTATTAGGAATCGACCGATTGAATTGATGCTAGTGCAATAGTTCTCAGTAAACATAGGAGAGATCTGTCGCCTTTTCAATGATTAACTTATTATTAACTTATTCCGGTTCTTTTTTTCGTGTTGGTGAAGAAATCGCCAGTGAGAAATTGTCGTTGATAGCCTAACGATCGAACAAACTCGATCTCGTTACCGTAATCTATGACTTCAGAGGTCAGATAATTTATTATAAATCTTGATAAATGAAGAAATTAAAAGTAAATTTTTTCAAAAGCGATTATAAGGCGATCCATATATCAGATTTTTGATATATTGTATAATTTTGCTTTTCCATCGTTGGTCCCTTTTTCGTTGCAACTACTTTTATACTGTATATGTAATATATATGTGTATGTATGAGGAATAAGTTTTTTTTTTTTTTTGCATTAGCGACAGTGACGAGTGTGCAGTGTGTGTTTGAGGGAGTGTTTGAGTGTAACACTAAACAGTGGTTGAGCTTCAAGCTATTTGACGCGTCGACAATGTTTCCTTTTCAGCACAATTCGCAACTAACTGCAAACTTTCTAAAAGATATAGGATATATGACGTTATGCACTCAAACATGACAATCGCTTCAATGAACAATTGTATATAATGATGATTATCGTTGTCAGTTATCATCATCATGATCAAAACATTTAAGATAACAGCTATGCGAAAACTTTTTTGTTTTTTTTATTTTTTTAACTTTTATTCACATACCAAGGATGCATCATTGTAATCAACTAACGTAGTAAGATACTGAAAAGACATCGCGGAATGAGCATATTTTTGAACATACAGGATTATAGCCTATGGATCGTTTATTTACGATTTCATCCAGTAGCAGAACAGAGTTGAAATTTGTTTGTAATCGCTGTCATTAAATTAATTAACTCAAGTATGCGGGAAAATCTTGACTGACCTCTTATTACACTTTTGCAATAACAAACAAATAAATCAAGTGTCTTCTTGTTTTTTTTTTTTTTTGTTTTTGTCAATTGAAGCACATTCAACCTTTTCACTTTGTGTATACCTTGTCTACGTGTACTGAGGACAATTATAATGTGCGTATATGGCTCGACTAAGCACATGAATCTTTAAAATAGCGTTCACTTAAATATTCTCGCAAAGGTAGGAGAAAATCAATTGTTTCATTATTGACATGAGATAGAAAGCAATTACCTATAAACAGTAGCGATTATTTGCTAAGGTCTTTATATCTATTACAATGTATTAAATCCGCGGCTATCGCGTTGTTAGTCGCGATCCTTTGTCTACTCCGCTATTCATACTGATCCAAACACTAAAAACTTATTCCTTTGGTTTTCTACCTTCTTTTCAACTCCTTTTAGCTGACTTATTTAGCTTAGCTATTAAACATTCCGAACCGGGGATTATGTAGTTTTTTTTTTTTTTTTTTTTTTTTTTTTTATATCCCCTGAAATCAGATAAATAATGCTACATCATCCTACAGTTATTCTTTAGGCGTTTATGAGAAAAGTGATCCGATGCAAATCATTCTCAATAGAGTTAGTCCTTGGGGCAAAACGTGCAACAAGTGTAACAAGTTTCATCAAAATATCTCGAAAATTGCGACCTGTAGGTTGAACACAAAAACTTCTCGGTGTTAACTAATTATATACTATGCCGCAAAAGGTGTAGGATGTAGTAAATAAATAAATAAAAAACAAAACATACAAGCGTATCAAACCGCATCAAAATTAAGATGTTGTTGTTGTTGTCGGAAAGATGCAAAAACTGTTAACGTTTTCCTTTATGAGCTAAATCATAGTTTCTTTCTATTTTGCGGACAAAGATTCCATGATTGATCGTCGAGCGTTTTATTTTTACTTAACTTTTTCGAGGGTAAATTTTTTGAACGCTTTTACTAGCGATGAATTATTTACTTGTGATGTTTTATATCACAGATCGGTATTTAAGAACGTTTGCATTGACAAGGCAAAGTTTTTATTCTACAAATTACAAATAGTTGGTTATTACTATTGGCTAAAAAAACAAATCGGAACACTATATTAGGGCAAGGCCTACCATTAAATACCCTACACCACTTCGCCTAGTATAGTTATGCGGTCGGTTTTGCAATAATACACCGAATATGACGTATTCGTGTCATGCAAAGGCATACGGTTCACGATAATCCGCACTTTGGGGGAAGGTCCAAAACATTTGATCAAAATTTACATACGTCCGCAAAAACTTAATAAACGCTACATTACAATGGATGTAGGGCATAAAAAGAAGAAGAACTAAATTAAATTTTACAAAATTTTAATCCAAAGTGTTATTCAAATGTTTTTCTCTTACTGAGACAGAGATTAGCATCAACGACAAAAGTGTTTGACTTGTGATATCTGCCACAATAGCTTACAAAAAACAAAAAACTAAAAAATGGAAAAATAAAAAAAGTTTATCTATTTGTTAAGAATTCGTATTTCGTTTTCTTTTCAAATTTTGCTTGATTTGAAGTGAAAATTTTTTCATCCGATCTAAATAGAAAGACAAATAAAAACGAAAAATGGACTCCGAGAATGGACAAAGGAGGAGACAAATTTTGTGAGAAACTTTTCAATTGGTTCATACATTTGTGCATGACTCTCTCACTTAGAATTCTTTTTGAATAGTTGCAAGCGAATGTAAGATATTTGTGTTTTTTTCGTTGTTATTTTCATTTTTTTCTTTTTTCGTTAACGTGCTTACACATATATACAATTTTAAGAACACGGGCCAGAATGATATTTTTATTGCTCAAGGATGTCAAAGGAACAATAACAACGAAACAGAAACAGAAACAATAACGAATTAAGCAACAAAGACAACAATAAAAAAAGAGAAAAACAATATTAAAAATGTTGTTTCAGCATCGAAGGACGGATAGTTAAAAAATTTCGTCCTTACCGTCGTGACATTACCGAGAGCTTCAGTTCGCATATTGATAAACGTAATACCTTGACTCAAAAAGAAAAAAGAAAAAAAGAAGACTGAGCTTGAATGGAAAAGCTAAGAGCTTCTAGTCCTACCAAAATCGTAAGTAATTGCCCCACAATTTTGAATAGTTTTAACAAAGACACCTACAGCGAAGGAACGCTGTAGGTGTCCAGTAGTAATCCAAAATAGTTTGTCCATTAAATACTTAACCGTAACAAGTTCGAGGTAATCTGAAGTGATTAATCACGACTATTAAACATGTGAAAGAGTCGGTGGCAAAATCATAACTTAATCCCATAACATTAGTGTATGAGGTGGCAAACATTGCAAACAGTTGCGGCTGAACAGCGCGATAGATTGACTCGTGTGTGAGTGAGTCTGTTCGCATGTAAGCCAAAAATAGCTACAACAGATTAATTTCGAAGAAAATCTAAAATTTAAAAACAAATAAATAATTTCTATAGAAATGCTGTCAAATCGGCAGAACGTTATTTCTGTAATTCAAGGGGACCGTTCAATACAGAGCCGAAAACTTCTCGTAGATCTTTTTTTGATGCTGCGTCTCATTTTTTTTTTTTTTTATAGTAGCCATAAACATCGACGATCCTTGCCTCCATGAAGCACGAACAAATTGTTCGTTTGTGAACTTTAAAAGTGTCCGCCCAAATTTCGGTGAGAAAGCAATTATCGCTCAAAAGCCAAAATCTTTCCTTATCTTTCCAAGGATTATTGAAATAAATATTTGCTTTCCTCTAACGTACAAGACTTTTTATGCTTAACGCATAAGCTAGCGGGGAATTTCGCAAAAACAATATATATTTCATTTATGGGCTGGGTGCCCAGGATTCGTCCTAAGACGTATATAATCTTTTTATTATTTTTTTCAGCACTTTTGCTGTTCTTTTTATTTATTAGTTTTTTTCTTTCTTGTATTGTCACGTCCGTCCGATAAATTTTAGCTGTGACATAAATACATAGACACAAACATATAAGCACACACATCCATACATATATAGGTATTTGCATAGTTAAGTTAGTTTTAATGTGCATGCACATCCATTATGCGCGTACTCATGCTTCTAGATGTGGTAAAAGCGTTTCCTTAAAAAACAGTTTCTGTCTCTTGTTATTTCAATCAAACAAATTTAAATGTTTTCCCCAAACGTTTTCTAAACGATTGCTATCTAGAAGTCAGAATTTGGAATAAGGCGTTCATTCAAGACGAATTTAAAAAAAAAAACTAAATAAATAAA
Source organism: Glossina fuscipes (assembly GCF_014805625.2). Classification (NCBI taxonomy): domain Eukaryota; kingdom Metazoa; phylum Arthropoda; class Insecta; order Diptera; family Glossinidae; genus Glossina; species Glossina fuscipes. The sequence continues at coordinate 18,633,642 of NW_023998415.1, forward strand.
TAAATAAATAAAAATAAAAATAAAAGCACAAAAAACGAACATTGGAAGTATATAGTTTTCGAAATGTCGAGTAAGACGATCGGAGGATGCAAGTAGCGGTGAGTTGTTTACTTTAAAAGCACGTTAAATATATTTTTTATAGTTATATTATATTTTTTATTGAAGAACAAATTTCCTCCTTTTTTTTTTTGTGCACAGGACTGGACTTGCAGTAAGTGTGTTGATTATAAATATGTATTAGAAAGTTTAGAAGGAGAATACGCGAAGCATTAAATGTAAGCATAAGCACGGCTAAGTTCACTGAACTGCACATGTAGGTCATATAAAGATTATTAATCCAGCTCAGCAACGAACTTTGTTTTTTTTTTGCAATAATTAGACATTTTTGCGGTCAGGAGAATATTCATAAGAGACGGACAGACAGACAAGAGAGCAGAGGGGTCCGCTTCAGACGGTTCAAAAACTTGCCCAAGAACATACAAACTTTTTGGGTAATAATAAGTAAATAAAGTAAAATTTTTCGATAAACCATACGAAATCAACTTTATAGAGTTAACGAGCACGGCTAGCACGCAACAGTCGTAACACGTACATGTCGATGTATCCGCCGATTTGCGGCATTTATCGTTTCCTGTTTTTAGTTTTCCTCCACGCAGAACCAAATAAATTGCGATAAAAAATCAATCACTGTGGGGAAAGGCTTCAAATTCTTACACCTTTTTTTTTTTTTTTTTTTTGCTTTTTTTAGCTAAAATCCCAAGGAACTATTACTTAATGTTAAATAGAAATAACTCTTTTTCAAAAACGCCTGCACGCATATATTTTGAAAAAAAACAAAAAAAAAGAAGAAAAATTCTATTATTTAACGGTTTTAATAAATGTATGAACATTTTTATTGATTCCCTGAAGTTATTTTAAGCATAGAATGGCATAAAATTATTAATTTTAAAATTTTGCATGTATTTGTAAATCAAACAACGAAAAGCTGTATCAGTCTCTGACCGACTATATATATATATATATATATATAGCAGTTCGATGTGAGATGAATGGTTGATGCGGTTGATATGGTTTTGTAATATCAGATACACAGATAAACATATTACGCAAATTTTTATACAAGGAACATGGGTGCACTGGTGCATTTGTACGGATTGTTTATGCAGTGTTTTCTATTAAATAAACAATAGTAGAGAAATAAACTGAAAATCAAGTTCAAACTTTTTTAAATGTATATACGAACGTATATAGCATTTGCGAATGTATGCGATGGATGTATGAGTGCAATTGTGTACACCAATACTAATGCCTATTTATGCATAAGTGCCAGGGCATACTTTATCTTTCAAAGTATTCAGATATTCATGCTTGTATTTCTCGTACACTCATACAAGCACAATCATATACGTGAACATCACCCACTTGGGGGATAACTTTTAATTAAAAACTTTAATAAAATGTGTCAGGTTAGATGCTAAAATTGTTTAGGTGTACTACGGTAAGTATGTAACGTATTTATACATGTATGTACATTCACATGCACACACATTCATACACACACACACACACACACACACACACACACACACACACAAATATTTTATTTATTTATTTTTTTTTTTTCTTAGGGGCGTAGTGGTAGCGCACTGCCAACTAATGTTGCCGTACAACATTCGGATAAAACCATCCCGAAGCCGTTTTCGCATTACTGTCAGATGGATCCTTCTGAGTCGTTGATCTCCATCATATCATCCTCTGTCCCCCGTTCTCGCATGAGATTAAGAGTTTAGATTTTGTTATCGTGTAACTTTATACTGAAGCATGTCGTGCAAAAAGCTACCGCATTCTTTCCGTTTCCGTCACCATGGCCGCTAGCAGATTATCTAGTTTGATTAGTGTAGCGAAAACTGTGTGTTGTGCAGCGATGTTCATGTCTAAGAACGGATCGCAAGTGTTATCCACCCGTAAGTTAAAACGGCAGAAAAAACTCTAGGAACTTGTGTGACCTGTTTTGGTCCTGGTTTTGTACAAAGTGCTTGCGGTTGACAACGCTTCATCCGCGACGTTAATTTGACATTTAAATGTTCTCTGCGGTATCTGAGATTAATACGAAATTGAGCACGATGCGCATCGAGCTCTTTTTCCGGCAGTCGGAGCGTACTTCGCTCCATCGCCAGTATCGCTTCACTTCTTTCGACGGCTAGCTTTAATGTGTACTGATGTAGCCAGCTGCTTATCCGACTTGGGCTATGATTTGCAACGATTTGTATTAGTGGAGTCCTCGTCTGCTTTACATACACGCGTTTATGCATGTATGAATGTATATATTAAGCTGTGTGTATATATATGTATTCAGTCTATATTCATGCGAAAATTCAAAAACAAAACAAAAAATATTCTAATTAATATTACTCAGGCATACTGTCACCTAAAAGTGTAAAAGGCGTGACCGACATTTTTTTTTCTAATACGTCTTTTAGTTTTCATTGTTTTATTGCAATTTACATTCCAATAGCAGATGGAATTGCTGTGAATAATCCTAATAAAAACTGCCGACATATATCGTTTAGAATAATTTCTTGTCGTCCCTACACACAAGTAAAACACAAAAAGCTTTGCTTAGACTTAAAGCTGAAAATTGCGCCCACTTTCTCTCTCTTTTTTTTACTTTATTATATATATAAATATTTTTTATATTTCATTAGTCCATATAAGCACGACGGCGGGATTTTGGACACATTCAATGTGAAAATGGGAATTCCTCGAACAGCAAGAAACACATATGAAGTCTCATTAATATTTTCTAATTTGCAAAGTTTTGCTTCGATAATTTTGTTTGACGACATTACTCACCTCAATTTGGTCAGTTACTGCTAGCATCGATCCAGGTAAGGTTTTAACCGATTGTAACCCCGGGGTTTCGGATATGATTTCACCACTGGTAGAAAAAATGCCTCCAGGTATTCATTTTTAACGTTTACTCGACCCATTTGCGGGTATACACAAATTAAATACCAGTCCAAGCATTACAGATGCAATTATATATCTAGTATTCGATGTTTGGCGTAAAGTTATTACGATTTCTAATACGCCTTTGAACATCAATCCCAAGTTAATCGCACTCTACATACGCTAAGGTTTAGTTTCAGTTTGGCGGCAGAATAATAGCAAAAGACATCAGTCGTAAATGGATCATATTGGAAATTCCCCGCGGATTTTTCCGCGATGGCGAACTCCTTTTTGTAGCCTGCTCTTTCCAAATGGTTCCCAACTGTCATGTGGTTGATGTTTAGTGCCTGTTGCTGTGTCCTGACAGCTTGCGTGCTGGCCCTGCTCCCTCAGTTGCAAAACTTGATCGACTTTTTCAGTGACTGCGCGGTGCATCTTTGACATCGAAATTTCTGGAACGAAATGGAGCAAACCACTTCTTCGTCCTTCGTTCACTTGCAGCATTCCTACCGTACACTTCATAAGTTGTTTTTTTGCTGCCGCGGATCGTCGCAGCAACACAATTAACAAAACAATTACAGTTCCACCTTTATCAACATTTCCCCGGTTGTGTGTATTGCCAAGTATTACCAATGTAATGATGAAATGAACATATGCTTCTCTTTTGACGATTTCAAAAATAAATTTTAAATTTTAAATCCTTCACTTGGATTTTACACTAGTTAAGGGCTAATTAGTTGCAGTTAATATAGCGCAGATTTAGTGACAGTATAAGTACATGCGGCGCGCGTTACCATGCTGAGAGATTTTTACTTATCATGTTTTGTGATAAATGCAAACGTATGGCTGAAATGTATGGCTGTTGTCATGGTTATGTTAAATTCCAAGATTTCATTACAAAACTCTTGCAAAAATTTACAAAAATTGTTTTGATTATCAACTGTTTTGCGAACGATTTCAATAGTTGCTGTTTACGATACCACTTAACATAAAATATCGTTTAATAGATGAGTGTTTCGCTCATTAGTAAAAAAGAAAAGATCTGAAAGGATTTACTTGAAAAATATTTACATAATTAAAAATTTCGCATTTTTTTTTACATTCTTTAGTAATGTTGCCATAAATTTTTTGCATTCATCATTAAATGTGAAATATAGATGATGCTTGGCAGATTCAGTACAATCGGGTTAGTCATTACGGGCGAAACGAAATGCAATTCAATGCTAAATACATGCTGGGGAATATGGGAACGTGGGAATATTGGTAATGGGGATATTTTGACGTGCCTACCTATTGACTGCAAACAAGTTCAGTTGCTTGCTTATCGATAACGCAGTCAGGATCATCGATTCGCGCGAAAGAATCTCACGAGGGAATTTCGTGGAGCGCGTAGAAATATCGCAAAAGTGAATCGCATAAAATTATCTTAAAATATAAAGACAAATATCGAAATGTTGCGACTGTGTTATCTGTACTGCGTTCGCCTGTCGTCTGTCAATAGCCCAAAACTAGATTCAACAGCAAAACGTTTTCTTAATATCTTGCCTTCTCTTTGCTTGCATTGACTTAGATAGATTGAGAAAGAGCAGAAATTTCATTTATGTTTTTGATTTTCTTCTTCAGTTTAGTGGCTAAATCAAATTTCCCTCTGTCCGTTTAGCTGTTCGGTCATCTATGCTTGCATTTTTTTTCTATTTTGCATTCTTCTTCTATTTTTGCATTTCTCAAGTCAAAGGAAACCTGGCAGACGAAAACGTGTAAAAAATGTTTTCCTTTTATTTTGTTTTGTTGAGTCTTCTATGAAAAACTAAAGAGTTCAATGTTGCAATATAGCCTTACAATTATGGGCCGTTGAACTGAATAATTGCCAAGTTACAACCTCAGCAGAGATTTCTAAATTTTCTGCAAGATCAATTTTACTCAGCCCCACAACAAAGAGCTTCGGCACAGTATCGACAACGAAATTATTGGAATAATTTATCAAAAAAAAGTATATTGTGTGTGTGTAGTCTATATTTTGTTACGAAACAACCGTGATATAATCAGCGCATAACGACTCTGCTTAGTAGAGAGGTCGACATATGTTGAAATAACGTTTCTTTAAAAAATATTCGTCTTGATGTTGGCGTTCATCTTCATTGCTTAGATTGAATTTCCTGCTCGAAATCTTAAGTGAAACGTTTAAGTGCCGCGTGCGTAAGTACCGTTGAAACACTTTACGTGAAAGAGAAATCACAAAAAGGATACAGGCGTGACTGACTGGCGGTGCATTTTAGTGCTTAAATCTAATTTTTGACATTTTAACTGAAATCGACAGAAAAAGTAAAAAATGACAACGTAATAATGCAATAATAATAATAAAAAAAAAAAAGAACCGTAAAAATTGTACGCAATTGTGTTGTTGTACGATATAAGTATGTATATCTACAGTATTTACGTAGATGTTATATAAATGAACTTTTTACATTTAATACAGAGTGACAGTAGAAGAGTCAATAAAAGCATAATTAAATTTTGATATCAAAAGCAAAACTTGAATTTACTTACGTATAATAAATTCTATTAGGAACAAAGAGTAGAGAAGAGAGCATATCGTCAGTAAAAAGAATACTAAAGAAGTGAACGAAGCAATTAAGATAAATTTCTCTTTCTATTGCGTTAACAATTAATTTTATTTTTCAAAACAATTTAGTTTCTAGCTACGGCGCGCTTACATCAAATACCCTCGAAATTTTCTATACCGTTCACGTTCGCAATCTTGCGTTTCCATAAACACCTCTAAACACTACGAGATGATATTTTCTACAAAATTTTTCTTCTCCCTTTGCCGTTGTATTGCCGCTTGAATGCCAAGAAAATTTTGTTCAGAGACTAAGATGAGAAGATCATCTAAAATCTAAAGGCCAAAGGTCAGCAGCCAGAAGACTTCATTAGCTACTTCGTTCAGACTCGCAACGCAATCGATAGAATAAACGCATTTCATAGAAGAGTATCCTTCAGTCATCATTTGGCCCTATGGCATACCATTATGGGGAACAACGAAAAGTATTTATTGAATACTTTTGCGCTGTCGTTAAAGTAGTGAAGAGGATTCCTTATAACAGTACACGAAAGCTCTCTTTACGTATTTAGAAAGATTCGGTTTACCATAGGTGTCTTTGAGAGGATGGTAAAGACCGGAAGCGACAAAGAATATTGTGCTGTAATAACGATCGACGTTGAAAATGCCTTCGATACGAGTGGCTGCAAATGCATCAGAATAGAGTTAATTTTACTAACCGAAGGATTAATTGATTCCGTACGCACCATGAATGGCGATTCGTGCATGCTAGTGGTACGGGTAAATAGTAAGTATTGCTGAAGATTGTTGTTTCCGCGTATCACGAAAAAAAAATTCGCACATACGCTTATTAAAAAACTCACAAAATCATATGCATGACATAGGGAAAGAATGCGGTGAAGGGAAGTGTGTGTGCATCACACGCTGTTTTCGTGACTTAGCCCTTTCACGGCTTGCTATAATTGGCTAGTCACTATGGATGTACGTTCAATTAAGATTTCAATCGATTACGACAGGCAACGTGCCACTGCATTGATTGAACAGTTAACCGTCGCTATACACGGAAAAGAAATTTTACTTTTGCCAGTATTTGTTCAATTCGCGATCATTAATGGTGAGTTATGCAGTCGTCCATTAAACTATAATCGATGGCTAGATTTTTCGGTATTTATTTTCGCTTTGTGGAGAATGAAGAAGAAGTTAAGCTGAGTTTAATCATTCCATCGGCCGTGTCTAATCGACATTACGCAAAACAGCCATTACTGTTAAAAAAAAAAAAAAAAAAAAAAATTAATCGGAAAACCGTTTTTTTCTTCAAAACCTTAATATAAATTAAAATCATAGTGATTGGGCATGATCTGCGATCAGTTTGACATCCGTTTGCATAATTCGCCAGAAATGGCGGTTTGCCAAATTAGCTTAATCTCCTAACTTTTTCACTTCTCAATTTTAGAAGTGATTGGATAGTTGCAATGAATCGAAGCGAGATTTTCTGTGATAGGAAGGGATTTGTTTTTTTTTTTTTATTTATTTTTTGAAAGAATAAAAAGCTTTGTCCTTTTTTGTTGCTGCCACAACGAACATTGCGACCTTTGTTATGATAACACTTTTCATACTATTATGGCGCATCAGGTTGACAGCGCGTAAACAAAGGAATTGAAGTAACAGTAAAGCGTTTACAAAACAGGCCCAGCAGTGGGGCAACGGTAGCAACATTGCATACGTCGAGAAGAACAAAACAAACCAATTTCCTATAGATTGAAATTTAAAATTGTATATATATATATACATATATATATATATATATATATATATGTGTGTGTGTAAATGAACAAAATGAAAACTTTTGCTGTATACATATTCGGGCTCATGTATTGAAAGACAAACATGACTTTATGAATAGCGGTCCTGAGGAATGGCAGACAAAATAAAAGTTCATTAAATATTACAGAACGTAAAACTGGTACAAAAACTGGGAATGCATACACACTATATAAGAATTATTATAAACTAAGGGAAAGAACATAAGCGAAAGAGAAAAATAGAAGATTTTAAATGACAAGAAGAGAAATTCTGGTTTTCCTTCGAGAAAAAAGATTTTGCAGACATAATGCAACCAACTCATAAATTATGAACATATTACGGTAAATATGAAAAACTTTAAGAAACTTAAATTTGATTAAAGTCGACTTTTGAATACCCAACGCATTAGAATTTTTAACATCCATCTCAAACTACTAATAATAATAATTTAAAAAATTTCACAAAACTTACTGAGACATTTCAACCGACTTTCTAAGCGAACATATTACCTTACGTTTACGATCTCATTATAATTACCGGCAGCTGTACCTATGATGTAAATAACAAAAGTAGTAATATTACTAGCAGTAGTGTTATTTAAGTTAGCAATGATAATACCGCGCGCGCGATTTGATGGCGTTCACTATGTGATGTCTCTTGGCTTTAAGTAAAAGCATAAAACTGCTTGTTGGTATGAAGGAAAAACGTTCAAGAAAGTCATTTAATGAGAAAAAAAAAAAAAAACCGAAAACTAAAAACAAAGAAAAAAATAAATAAATAAAAGTAAACCAACGAATGAGAAGATCTTCTTCGTCAGAATGTCATGGAAAATTGCCAGCGACACCGTTTTGCTCTCTCTGGTGCGGCATATATACTCACATGATGACGATGATGACTATAAGTGGTACAATTCAAATGCATCCGTGTTGGTGTATGTGTTTGTATGGATACAAATAAGTAGGTTGATGGTTGTTGTCTTGAGTAGTATGCTATGTTAACTTGCCGTGTGTAGGTGTGGGTTGATGTGAGAGGTAAAGTCGGCGGTTGGATAGTTGTGTAAACAATAGCAGAGTTTATGTTGTTTTAGTTTTAGTTATGTGTATGTATGTACGTATATATATATGATGTATATTTGATGTATGTATACATCTTATATATTAGTGCATATATATATTATTTAAAAATTTAAATGCTTGGTACCATCGTACTTGCATAAGTACAAGTATGTATGTATGTATGTATGTATGTATGTATGTATGTATGTATGTA
>NW_023998415.1:18642322-18763673 GCF_014805625.2 Glossina fuscipes
TGTGTATGTATGTATGTATGTATGTATGTATGTATGTATGTATGTATATATGTATGTATGTATGTGTGTGTGTGTATCTTTGACAGCTCGAAATAATGAAAGCTAAGCAAACCTATTGTTACATTTTTCAATGTAATTTTTGTTTTACTTTTTGTCCTATGTTCTGGTTTTACACATATACATATATGGGAAAAGTGACAATAAGCAAAAAAGCGAATGTTAAGGAAATGGCAAACAAGGTGCGAGCCTTCCGATAACGAAAGATGAACCTACCCCTGAATTATACTTAGTGAATTCCTATGGCTTTGACGATGGAAGTGCCTTCAACCTGCCCCATGCCGATAAAATTTTGAAGCCAAACTAGTTAGTAGCGAAATACTGCAGAGTAAGATCGAGCAAGCCAAGACCAAGAATTAATATATGCTCAACACTAAAAAATTACTGCAGCAATGGTATTAAAGTCATTACGCTTATAAAAAGGCCTGCAAAGCACGAGCTATATACGAGTCCAGTGTTATTTGGCAAAACTTTCGACGCAGAACAAAAGTTGTTTGTTCCCGTTTGATTTTTGGTTTTCGTTTTTTTTTTTTTCAATTTTTTTTCTTCTCATTTCGAATTTGATTTAGAGTTTTATTAGGTAGGTTGCAAAGCTCTTCTCGCTGTAAAATTACAGTCGCACACATATATCTATATATGCATATATATGTATATACTGGCGACGCAATATTTAACTATGGTTCCGGAGAGAGGATTACCGTCAGACGTGGCGAGGGTTTATGTGCGGTGCAAGTCCTATACTAACTTAAGCTATTAATGTGAGAAAAAGAATAAAACATATATATAAGGATAAGGATTCTTCAAACTTTTATATATGTATTATTAAAGATATTGTCTGTTTAAATAAATTTATGCACTTCGTTTCGGAAGTATACAGGCATTAAATATTATGCGTTCGCATTACATGAATTACATTATATACACACGGATATATTTACATTCATATGTATGCATATGTGCGATATAATATTCATTAACGATGAACAATAAAATTTAATTAGCTATGTGCGCCTATTTTAACGCTACGCTATGGAGGCTGTTTGTTACAAGAACGTTTTCTTTCCATGCAATACGTCCGTGCATGTTAGAAGTAGGCTCAAGTTAGGCAAGAATAGTATTTAAGCTCGTCATTCGTCAGCTCGTAAAAGCCGTAAGTCTTTCTTCTTAGATAAAAAGTTCTCTCAATAAAAATTGAGTCCGTTGTTTAAGTAGCAAAGAGACCAAAATAAAAATATCAATAGTTTTAGTAATCTCACGTCAGCAGTCGATCCTGTCGTTGACGAACTATAAATTCCCTTATAGTTATCAAACTACGCAGTAAATTCTATGTTATATACGAGTCGTTCTCTTTACGAATATGTTCTCTGCAATGCCTCTGCACAGCTTATTTTGGATATTTTATCATAGTAATAACTCAAAACTGGTATGCGAGAATTAAAATGCTGCCTGCATGCCATTATGCCTGCGCCTGCCATATTCCGCTTACCTTGCTTAACTTTGTTTATTAAGGAAACACGAATCTCGATAAATGCTTGATTTAAACGAAATGCAATCGTATCCCATATTATTTACGTATGCCGAACGATTTATGAGAGATCCATCTTTTATTATACCGCTCGATATGGAATTATTTGCTGACCAATTGAAGTCAGTGTGTTCGCTTGTTTCTCTTATATCTGTCTATAGACATTTGTGTTCAAGCTATAGGCCACAATTCTCTAGATATTTGAATGCATTTTTATACAAATAAATGTTTCGACTTAGGGACGAATTCCGTTGAAAGTGTAATAAATGTAAAAATTTTTACGACCCTACCTCAGGTAAATTGCTATATTGAAAAAATCGTAGCGTAAAAAAAAAAAAAAATTCAATTCGAATAGTTGCCCAACGAAAATCATAGAAAGTTAATACTTCGACATACTAAAAAATTTATATGGAATGGGAACATTTTTCCTCCGTACAATTCCATAGAATTTTTCTGATAAGAAAATTAGGCTTTTTACAATCACAAGGTCCAAAATAGTGTTATCGTATATAAACATGCCGTGACCAGTTTGTCATGTATAAAGGAGTACTTCTTGGCCCTGACATGTTAAGAAGGTGTAAGTTTTAGTATTTTACTAGTTGGAAACAACGTGAAACAACGTTGCGGATTAAGCCCGTCCTTTAAGTAACCTAATAATTTTTTTCATTTCTTTTCTTCACACGGTATCAATAATAACATAATTTTCTCCAATATATTCTTCATGAGAACCGTTACATGAAAGGTGATCCAAAATGGGAAAAATTTAACAAAGTTAATTGAATTGTTGCGTCGAGATATGTACATTTACGAAATTATATTTAAACGCCTGGAAAATGGTAGCCTTTGGGCTAATAGATATCAGAGGGACAAGTGAATGAATAAGAGGACAGACAGGCTTAGAAAATGAAAATGTATTGGGCATGATTATATATTGGGCATGAAACGGTATGGGTCTATCGCAAAATTTCCTCAGTGTTCCACAGTCATTCACCCGCACAAACCTGAGATACCTATACCATAAATGGCACAAGGTCTATAAACGGATGGAAAATGCATAGAACTTTTTTGAGAGTAAAATATCGGTATTATAAATTTGGATCGCATAATGTTTTGGATCTTCTTTCACTTCAACTTTACGTGCAGTTATTTTTGTAAAATTTTATTTTTCATTACCATTACGAAAATCAAAGGCACTCAATGTAAATTGTGTGTATCAGAATCAAAAAACTAAGAAATTTTTGCCATCTGCACTTCCGACTGTACTTTAACTGAATCATGCGAGATCTGCAATTATCTTAGTAAAAAGGGATAGGAATATTCCTATGACAGTGGCCCCTTTTTCAGTGTCTTCATCGAAAATGAGAGAATTCCAATTTCTCTATTTAAATCTGATCCTATTGACAGATGCGCTATATTCTGGGAAATTCGTACATCAGCCTTAGAACTGGAAGCTGTCCCGAAATCTAAAAATGTCTCAATCGCGTAGACCTATTGTCCTCCAATATCTCTACTACTTTGTCTCTCAAAGTTTTTGCAAAATTTATCTCTGTTACTTGAAATCAACACCTTGACCAGAAAATTGTATCGATTACTTCACAACCAACCCAATTTCTGAATAAAGTCATATCGCAATTTTTTCAAACGACTTTGAGGCAACATGTGACAGGACGTGTCGTTATGATGTTTTAGGCCTCATGAAATTATGTAATCTTGGATCCAAACTCTTCCACGATTTAAAGTGAGAGTCAACAATTATATCCGAAACTTAGCGCCATAATGAGTGATAATCAAAAAAAAAAGAAGAAAATGCACATTTGTAGAAAGCGTCTACGTAATGCAGAAAATCGGCTGATGCATATAAATACAATTTGGCAATACAAAATGTGCGGACGTTCAACACTCTGGGGCTCGCGTTCTCCCTCAGATACCGCTGAAAACTACACTGCCTCAAGTTGAAGAATTCCATTTTAGCTAAGGTGAATTTTATGCAACACATTGCTTGGAAAGGGCATTCATAGCAAAGTCATTGCCAAACTTCTTAGCTCACAAAAGTCTATTGCCGGCGAGGATGTGTGTCGACCAAGAAAATCAAAAGATCGCCGTCTATTGTTTTTGTTTATATATTATTTTACTCAAACATTATTTTATTTATTTATTTATTTATTCCACTTATACAAGAAACTCAACTAAAACAAAATGGCAGTCGAGTTCAATTGACTCTTAAGTAAATCTTAAAATTATTTAATAATAAAACTTAGTATAAGTACAATAAAACAAATAAGGAGGAAAAAAAAAAAAAAGCATGTACACAATTAGCATAGAGCCACGCCCACAACCGATACAGGTCCAAATTGCAAGTGAACCCCTAAGCCATCGCAAACATGCATAAGCTTGGCAACCGATAATTGTTAACAACAAATTAATTTTCGACTCATAATGACAAAATCTAAGGTTAAATCAGTTTAAGTACGACATAGGTAAATCGCGCTTGTTGAGCAATATTGCTTTAATAGACTTTAAAGAGTCCGTTAATGAGAATAGATGATAGACATCATTTAGGTTCTTGCAAACAACTCTGAGCGGGTTAAACAGTTCAAAGTTATATTTGCATTGACTAAGCTTTATCAACATAAAGTACCTAGAGAAGCGGTTAGGGACATTAAAGCAAATCTCACGAAGTAATGCGGGCGAATCAATTGCACCATTTATTAATTTGATTAGGAAGGAAACCCCAAGAACAAATCTACGTTTCTCGAGTGACGGTAAGGATAACAGAAGCAACCTATTTTCATAGGGTGGAAGAGGGGAAATCGGGTCCCAAGCCAAATTCCTAAGTGCAAACAGCAAGAATTGCTTTTGTATAGATTCAATTGAACCAACGTAGCATCTATATGAAGGAGACCACACAACAGAGGCATACTCAAGAATAGGTCTAACCAAACACGTGTAAAGCCTTTTAGTAATATAAGGATCATCAAGCTCTTTGGACCACCTCTTTATAAAACCAAGAGCGGACCTAGCTTTGCTTAACGAGGACTCAATATGCAAATTGAAACGTAACCTATAATCGAATAGAACGCCTAAATCAATGAACGAATCGACGTCTTCCAACCTGTGCGAATCAATGAAGTATTGGGTACTAAACGACTTCCTTCTTAAGAAAGAAAGCTTCTTACATTTATTTAGATTTAGCTTCAGAAGATTGAGAGAGCACCATGCAACCAAATTGTTCAAATCACTTTGAAGATGATGTGATTGCGATTCTACGGAAAAAGAAGTAAACAGTTTCACATCATCAGCATACATTAAAATCTTACTGAATTTAATCACGGAGGGCAAATCATTGATGTAAAGATTAAATAAAATAGGTCCCAAGTGGCTACCTTGAGGTACGCCAGACGTCACGGGAAATTCATCCGAGGTAATGAGGTTAAACAAAACCCTGAATGATCTACCATACAGATAAGAGCTTAACCATTCAACTAAGAAGAGAGGAAAGCCAGAGGTCTGGATTTTAAATCTAAGAAGTCTATGATTAACCATATCAAACGCCTTGCTAAAGTCAGTGTAAATGACATCAGTGCGAGAACCACTAGAAAAAGCCTTGAAAACATGAGAAGTAAACTCCAACAGATTGGTCACCGTAGATCTTCCCTTTCGAAAACCATGCTGGAAAGGAGAAATATACAATTTCATGGAAAAGGCTATATGCTGAGCCACAATTCGCTCGAACAGTTTAGGTAAGACACTCAACTTGGCGATGCCTCTGTAGTTCTCTACAAGTTGCCTACTACCACTTTTGTGAATAGGAATAAGGAAAGAAGTCTTCCAACACAAAGGGAAAACACCTAAATTCAAAGACTTATTAAAAATCTTTGAGATAACATCACAAAGCTCGCCAGCACAAGATATAAGTACACATGAGGGGATGCCATCGGGTCCAGGCGAACAATTATATTTCAGAGAGTTCAATCCGTCATTTCAAACGTCATTTTCCGATATAACAAAGTTAGGAATTGAAACCGAATTAGAAATCGAATATGGATAATTTTCCGATAAATCAAAATTGGCAGTTGAAAAGTTCTGTCGGAAGTATTCCGCAAAGAGATTTGAGGATTCAAAATCATCCGAGGACTCGGAGCCATTAAAAGACACAAACGACGGGTTTATGGAGATTTTTCTTTTGGAATTAACGAACTTAAAAAAGTATTTAGGGTTAGCAAACAAGGAGGATTTAACAAACTGAAGGTATCTGCAGTAGTATTGGCGGTTGAGGGAATTAAATTTATGCCTTGCAACAGAGTAAGCGAACCTAAAATTGAATATTTGGCTTTAACCTACGCAATTTTTAAAATGTTAATCTGATGGCATTTTCCTCTGTATGTAGAAAAAGAAAAGAAAACACTCCAAACTATATGTTCAGGAATCTAATTAAAAAAAAAAAAAAATTTAAGTGCCGTAAAATGACGGTTGTCATCTTCTGCATATGGGCGGCTCTGTCACCTGCTTATGAAGTGGTAGTCGTTTCAGGGCAAGTTCCGCTTAATCGCATCGTTCACGACGATCTTTCAACCTAAGAAATTTGCTTTCAAGAAAAAACTCAAAACTGTTATTATCACCGACGGCCGACGGTTGTGTTCAAAGCTATCCGGAATCTCTCGACTTTCAGCTGGGACGCCATTAACAAGTCAGGGAATAGGATCGAGACGCTTTGGGTGCCTAATCGTATCGAGCAATTTATTGGGAAATGACCAAGCTGATCGAGTGAGATGAGTCTACCAATTTTACACCTCTGTTTATGGGCGGTATGTTGGACTTTCAGAGACAAAATTAAGGAAACAACCCTACAATACTATCGTCAGGACTACTCTGCGGTTAACATCCATCTGGCACCCAAATTATATCGCATTAATATTGAAAAACTGAACGCAAATCAAATCAAATCAAATCATTAACTTGAATCGACTTCTCCTGCCAGAAGTTATTGATTGACAAAACTTGGATTTTCGATAGGAAATTATGCATAAATTGAAAGGATCATCTTTTTATATAGTCTGTCCGGTGAACGAGTTAATACAATGTAAATGCATATTAGTTCATGTCAGCACAACTCAAATGGATAGCTTTAACCAATGGATAGCTTTAACATAATCAATGACCTGATACACGAACTTATTTCATTTTCTTACAAGCAAGATTGCGTCGCACAAGAAAGATTGCGTTTGAAATAGTTTTTCACAATTATTTTAAAAATAATAAAATTTTATTAAGACAATGCAAGCATGGTCGTAATGCACTTACCTTCATAAGACAACACCGTTAAAACAATGTCTTCGTTTATTTATTGACAACAAATTTGTTTTCTTTGGTTTTATTTGCACAATTTAACGCAGAGCCAATTATGATCACTACAAACAGTATTTGATTGTTTTCCTTTTTTTCTTTTTCTTTTTTCCTTTTAACAAAACAGCGATTTAATAATAGGGAGAAGCACGCTTACAGTTGCTGTGGTGGTTGATTATAGTATAGGTCGTTTTTTCAAACGAAATTTACATGTGTTTAAGGGTATTGTGCAGGCAACGCGATTAGCAGCAGCAGCACACAGCATAATAACACATGGCACTGCAACCTAGGAATCGCAAACATAATATTTCGAAATATATTGCATTAATTGCATGCTACACGTACAGCATATTTAAAGGGACAGCTTTAATAATTGAATGTCTAATAGATAAAAATGAAAAAAATAAATAAATAAATAAAAAAAATACACCCGCCAACGGGAAATAATTTTATTATTAGCAACAAACTCTACGCTAATTCAATTGAGAAAAAGGATCCATTTACTGAGATAACAACATGTGTTTGTGATGATGTTTTTAATAAACGCAAATACATGCATACGCATACTGATACCTATGCCCATATTATATATAATGCGATAAATATATATGTATACATGAATGGACGTGTTAAAGGTTAAGCATTTGCACGATAAGCTCATAGGATTAAACTGTATTTTCTCTATAAGTGACTAAATGTTTGAATGTATGCATCGATATACATATATATATATATGTATAGCTGGCATTTTAGTTAAGAATACAATTCGTATACAATTACGAAATGCATCACATATGCAACCTACATGCATTTTATCCGATATCTAATTATCTTAAATGCCTTTGAGGCTGACTGCTCACCCACACATACACAAGCAATCTCGCATTTATACACACACACACACACACATTTTGACACAATTTGACAGTTAGCAATGATGTGGTGATGCGGTTTATTTCGGTATCTTAATTGCCTGTTATTTTAGGTTTCTTGGATGGGTCAGTCGAATGTTGCTGCACTTATGCCTTAGTATTTACGTGTCGTATTTAAGCACATTTGTGTGTCTGCATGTCGTCAGTCAGTTTAGTTGTGTATGGTTTATAATTTGGTTTAAGTATGCAATAGAAATGTTAGTAATAGTAAGGGTAAGCGTAAAAGAGAGAGAGAGAGAGAGAGAAAGGAATAGAGAGACAGAGAGAGAGAGAGAGAGAGATAGAGAAAGAGAGAACGAAAAAGATAGAAGATGGGGCAAGAGGACAGATATATATATATATATATATATATATATATAGGCAATAAGTGCACGTTTGCTTGCTTGATTGGTAGTAGTTTTGATAATGCTTTTTATTATTAATACTATTTTTACAAATTTTTTTTTCTTTTGTTTTGTATTTATTTATCGGCTTATTGTTTATTGTTGTTTTCGATCTTTTGTATTTGCTTTTTTTGTTTTTTTCTTATTTTTTTTTGTTTGCATTTACTTGCTTTGCTTAAGCGTGCCCTGATACTGAACTTGATAAAATTGCACAGCCAACTGTCGAATCAAGTCAAAACGAAACTATTTAGGCATACGGCAAATCATAAACTTTTGTCCGACAATATTCGTTTACTCACGCAATTTAATGCCAACGTTTAGTGAATGTTGCTTTTACACGCTTCTAAAGTCCATCTTACGAAAACGTATAAAGACAGAAAATGCACACTTATACGGTATATACCTGTACAACTACATATACATAAGAACATTGTACATGTAATGGCCTTTAGATTATTATGCTTTGCCGAATCATCGAAGAGAGTAAGAGCGTGAGAGGTAGTTGACGAAATGAAAAGAAGAAAAGAAAAAAAACGTTAGCTTAACTCTACATAAAGGGTGGCATTCGAGTGCATTTTAATTGATTTTTTTCTCATTTTACTGTCTACAAATGCATGCTTGCACTAATGCATGTACGTGTAAGCGTGCGTTTAAGCACATGTACGTTAACATTTACCACCTATATATGAACGCATTTGTGTGCATTGTCTGTGCATTTGCAAAAGTATGGGTTTTTTTGTTTTTAATAAAGTTCTCTCGTGTGCTTGTCATCATTTTCATCGCCGCGCCATCGTCATTACCATCATTATCATCACCATCATCATCATCATCATCATCATCATCATCCTGTGTAAGCAGCACGTACAGAGAATTACGTACACATGCATCGCATAATAATTTAGCTGAACTCTGGTGGCGTATAAGTATCAAAATATTATGTATACGTTCTGGGACTCAATTAACTAGTTTCTCTCTTTCAGTTACTCTCTCTCTCTCTCTCTCTCTCTCTCTCTCTCCTTCTCTTACGCTTTTTAACTAACTTGTTCGTATTTTCTTTCATTACAATTTTCTGATTGCCTTAGTTGTCAGAAATGAGTATGAGTTGAGTACATTCTATATACAGCGATGTATTTTTCCGTAAGATGGACATCCATTTTTAAAATATGCAAAATTTTATGTATAGATATGTACATGTGCAGACATATATAGGTTTAACTTGCAAATAGTTTTGGAGCTAAATAATAATTTGAGTGAGAGTTTTCCTTCATTTTATGCTTTTCATATATGCTATTAGAATGAAAGTTATTAGAATTAACTTTTTATGTTTTTATTGCACCCGTTACTTAGTCAACACATATTAACATGAAAAGTATAAGAAATTTTCAATTGATTCTCTTAATACTATGTATATTTTTCTGATATTGTTTTTATTCTTGAAATTAAGTAAATCAAAAAACAATACATACTTTTATTATTTATATTACATTAATATGTACATATATATATATATTTTTTTTTTTTGGTATGTTGAACAGAGATGGACTAAGCCAATAAATTTGTGGCTTATATGTATATGTACATATATACACCTAATTGGAATGAGCGACAACCACGATTGCAACATGTCGCTTTGCCCGCGCTGTCCTCTGTCTGCTGATAACGGTGCTCTATTTTAATAAGCAATAAACTTTTTGGGTTTTGATTGGCTCCCGTCGGTATTTGACAATGACGAAATGATTGGAGATAAACGAAATATTGGCAAATTAACAACTTACCTCTTACGGAAATCTAGAAAATATTTCAAATCAACAATTTATTTGTTATTGTCATTAATCAAAGCTATTTCTATTTAGAAACAAGAAAGATGCAGCCACTATCCTTAAGATAAATCAATGTAAAAAAAAACACTATCTGTGTACAAACACATTACGCATACCTGAGATCTAGAAGCGCGAGGTCATTTAGCGGTTAAAAGTTGCACACGTCTATTTTGTCAAAGTCCAACCTACCTACATATACATCGATTACTAGATATTTCAAAATTTTATAGAAGCGACGATTTCAAGCGCAATCTCGCAGATACATGCAATAGCCGGTAGGCGTATGTCTTAAGACTATATGTCGATATAGTATACATTGAATTTTTTACTTGTTGGCCTTATGTCATCTACAAGCCTAAGCTTAAGTATCATTGTAAACTGGATCCACAATTTCTATGCAAGTATTAAAGTTAAGTTTTTTATTTATCGTCTCGGCTTCGCTTCGGATATTAATTTTAAGATTGTGACTTTCCGTGAACTTTGCTTTCAAAACAGGCCAGAGAATAAAGTCTAGAGGCCATAGGACGATTTTGATTTTAATTCTGATGCAGTTAGATATCGATAGACCGCAAATAGTTCAAATTTCATTTTCAATTACAAATTTCAATATATGATGAGTTTCCGTGCTGAGAATGATGTGATGGCCTTAATCGTTAATTAAGTTGAATTTTGTAATTTGTAGCTTGTAGATCAACGCTAAACTTAAAATTTTTTAATTATTTTGCGTAATGGGATGTGCATCGCTCTGCAAGGCGCTTCGTGTAATGTCTTCCTTGTTTGTAGTTTGCTTGATCGCGCGTCTAACATATATTGATGATGCATTATTGCGCTCGCGCGCCTGCGAATTACGCTACAGTTTGTCGAAACC
The DNA here is from genome assembly GCF_014805625.2 of Glossina fuscipes. NCBI lineage: Eukaryota > Metazoa > Arthropoda > Insecta > Diptera > Glossinidae > Glossina > Glossina fuscipes. The sequence goes on from NW_023998415.1 coordinate 18,653,251, forward strand.
ACGTTCAGTAGGAATTGTCTCAAAGTAGGTTTGATTCGTTATATTCTTAATGCCTTGACTTTATTGAATAAGTCAAAGGATACGTTATGTTTAATGTGTACATTAAACAAAAAGGAGAAAAAAAATCGTGCATAACATATCGAAGGAATTATTCCTGATTGAAAGAGGAAGTTGCTCACTCACTCTCTCTCTCTCTCTCTCTCTGTTAATAAATAATAAAATCTTATTGTTTTTTGAATTCTATTTATACAGAAAAACTTGTACTTGCACTGGTCTAATATTTTTGTAGGCACTTAAACAGGGAGAAAAACTACGTATTCACGTAGATGATATGACATTTACTCGGATAATGTTCAAACAAAAATAGAAACAAAACTTTACTTTAGAAACCTAATGGCTGAATAGTTAACGTGCATGCACAGAAACATAAACATGCAGACACACGAATACAATGTGCATGTGTATGCATACTGCCAAGATCTATGTAAATTTACTTTTGTCAAAGCATCTGTACATGTGTTACATGTACACTGGCCCGTTCGAAGGTACACATTCATGCCATACATTTATGCCTTCACTTGTGTAGATATACACAAAAATTTTTTACAAAACCTAAGTGCATACAATACCAAAAAAAAGAAAAAAAAGGTAAAAAGGAAGAGAAATGCAAAAAAAAAAATGAAAACAAACAAAAAATGGGTTCTTTCTGCCTGAAGATATATATATATATATATATATATATATATATATGTACATATATAATTTTTTTTTCGTTTGTATATAGTTCCTCGTTATCTGTCATATTTAACTTACAACAAAAGCACACGACAAGGATAATGTTAATACCCACATTATTGCAAGATAAAATATACTAATTTTCTCATTCTGTTGGTAACATCCATATTGCGTATTGCATAGGTTCGAGTCCATAATCAAGTCAATTGCAATAGCAGTTAGAGTTTCACATATTGCTTCTGTGCAAAAGATCACATCAACAGTTTCTATCTTAATGCAATTCTAAATGCAAGCTTGCGGTGGTTGCAATGTAAACAAAAAAAAAAAAAAAAAAAAAAAAAAAAAAAAACCCGCAACACTTGGCATTTTGAACAAAGGACTACAAAATGACGTACTTTCCCTGAATATGTGTGGTGGAAATAATAACAGATCCAATCAAGAGAGAGTTCAAACTAAAAAAAATACTCGTCGCCAGTCAAAGTTAGAGCGAATCTCCCGTTTATATGGCGGCAGTGTTCTAATCGTGCCTTAGGTACTCAATCTCCTCCAGTCAATGATCACAACTGCGAAATATGCGTTTCATACTACCGGTTCACTGAAGTATTAACGTACTGTGGAATCTGCTGTGTTACTACATAAGCTTTTCCACGATTCGTCCATTAATCAAGCCCTCTATCAATAGTCCCATAGGGAGCAATCATTGAAAAAAAAAAGGTAACGAAATAATTAATTAGTGGATGTTTTTGTTTTTTGTGTGTTGACTGGCTATTCAGGGGATGTCTCCTGTGCTTGCGAGCACGAGTGTTATAGGTAAATATACGGAACGGTCGAAAGGAGATATGCAGATGATTCACGGACGAGTAGGTAGGAATACCGCGGTGGACATATTTTTTTTTTAAATCTTTTTAGAACACTAGCGCTGGACGTACTTATACACAAACACCATATAACCCACATTGCGCCGATGCTCGAGAGTATCGAGCAGTTTTGAACATGCTTTCGTCACCCATGACCACCGGAACTTTTCGGTACACGCGGTCGAGCATCCCCAAAGACTATTTGCAGGCTTGCGCCCACACACGTGACGACAAAGGTTTATAGTCTTTACGATCATAGTCTTCACAAACGAATTGTCTTTGGAACAATTTAAAGCTGCACCATTCGTGACATCAATAGAGAACGGTCAACTGAAGCGAGAAGAGTGTTTTTGAGATCGACATTTTTTCAACTAAATTTCCCAAACTGTTTTCATAGCAATTGTCTCAATTAGCGCGTCCTGGCGTAAGAAGAGACGCACCTTTCCTAAAAACAATCAATAGTCTCTGATTAAGATTTTGACGTTAGTTATGAATTCGACTAGAGAGTGATAAATTTTCCTGCTACCGTCTGCCTATCTAAATTTGCAATAAGTAAAGTGCAATATGTTAGATATGACTTTTCAATACCGCACATAACGTATCCCCAACAATTTTCACTCTTTTCCTTCGGATAGTTCATAGTCTTTATGATCTAGTGAAGCACGAAAGAGGTTTTCCGTTAAAGTACTACCGTGTCCCAAAATATAGGACCGGTCTAATTTTCCCTTTTTCAAATCTATTCCGGTCTCTTTTTGCGAATAGGTTCATGCTAACGGCATAGAACACTCAAGCAATTTAACAGTTTGGCCCGGCGGAAGGAATTCATAGGGCACAACACCAGATATGACAGATGTCTGTCACAGTGCTACCAATATGCAAAAAAAAAGACAATATTTTCAACTTAAATATTGATCACAGTATTAATTGAAACAGTTTTTATTAACAACAGTTTGATTTTTTTTCTTTATTCTTTCCTTTTTTGGCGAAATGCTAACCAATCACATAAAAATCATATATTTTTTTATTAAATCCCTTAACTCCTTCCTCTACTTAGTTATTGGCACGCAGATTAAGTGATTTTTCTTTGGCTTTTGTAAATTGTCAAATTTGCATCAGTCATACAGCACGTGGCGTACAGCTCCTCTAGTTACACGGCTCCAGCGAGAAGGACCGCATTTCTCTAATATAATAAGAAAATAATATTTTTCCATAATTTTCCCAAATAATTACATGATCTGTTTTTGTTCAAAAATTTAGTTTCTCCGAAACTTTGGATTTAGCTTTCTCCTTTATTTGGCGCACCTGTATACGAATAATAAAAATAATTGTGAACTGCATCTGTTCGAGTTTACCCAATAATTTACGATTCGATCCGATGCGATTCGATGCGATGCGTTTCAATAGTTACGAATACTTTCAAAGTAATCCTAATGCTAATTGCAATAATGGCCATGTGGATCTAACTATATGAAAATTCTTCTTAATAAATATCTTTGGGCACTTAGCATTAAATATTATTTTATGAACTTAATTTAATTGGCTTATAATCTATTAATATGTTGTGGTTTACTTTATATATTAAACATTCTTAAAAGTCATTTAATAAGTTATGTAAATGTTTGTTTATATGTTTTTGTCACAACGTTAGCATTATTTTAACATTTCATTGAATGCGCTATACAATGCTTTATACAAAGATATGAACACAATTAAAATATGTACACATATATATATATATATATATATATATCTATTACATATATATACATGTTCTTGTCATCCTATTTATTGCCCATAAAGCTGATAAGTTATAACCATCGATTCATTCCATCATATCCGTTTCATAAATATTTTATGCAATCGTTGCATTTTCATTTTGCATTTATGAATTCATGAAAATGCTGCTATTCGATGACAAACGCTCCATAAAAATTATGTGCAATAAAATATTTACATAAATATTTGCATTTCCATTACACTTGTACAACTTAAGTGATGTTTTTCGTTTTCAAAAATAAAATATCAAACAATTGAAAAAATCCTCGAACTGAATATTCCTTACGCATAACATTGTCGCATTGTGACACATAACTCACTTATTAGTTAACGGTGCTTTTTTTCCCTCTTCATCGTCATTTCTGATCAAAAGATCTACCGGGTTAATGGAAATAGGATTTGTACAGCGCCATCTACAAAGAGGCCTGAGATATCGAAATTAAGCCAGTTTTTCTCATTAATTTTTAGCCAACTTGTTGAGGCCGTTTTATGGCGAAGCCTGTGAAAAAGAATAAGTAAACAAACCGTGAAAAAGCCTCTTAGAGCAAAAAAAAAAACCCTGTGTTTTGTAGCCCATTTGCGTAGGGAGTGGCATTTTATGGCATTATCTTACTTGGATTCGCAAGCACTTGCAACATCTGATGCACACCACGCGTCTTTGATTCAATCTTAATTTATTAAAGGATATCGCGAAATTTACCTAAGGTTTGCATAAAATACAATCTGGAGTTATTTTCTTTTTAATTGGGTTTTTTTTTTGTAATCGTAACGTAAATAGGATAGGGTTATGCATGAAATAGAACATCGGGGAAATGACCTTCACGACCTTGCTAACACATAGGCACTTTTTTATGAACGCTCTTCATGACCATTTTGCGTAAAAGTGGGCGAATTTTTGCTAATGAACCATCGGATGTCCCTCTTTAAAAATCCAGGTTGCTGGCATAAGCTTTTGACTTTGAACACCACTGTAACAAGAAATGCAACGTTGTCAATTACTCTCTTCACAGTTGACAATATTGCGACAATATTTTGCACGAAATGGACGAACTGTGGCTGCGAAGCTTTCATTATTATTTGAAATATTGTTCAGCGATGAAAAGGCTTCGTTTTTTACTAACCCTAAACAGTCAGCTGTCAGTTGGGTCTTTTCTTGATTGCCGATACTTTACCGCAAAAATGGCGGCAAATTCAAATGTCTCGTGTATTCGGGGATACCGCATGAAATAATAGCGGAGAAGAGAACTCGGCCTCACTGCTCTGTTCTATTCCGTTCTGATAAACTGAATTTCAAAATAATTCTGCTAAAGCTATAACCTTTTGTTGTTTTTGCTTGATATGACTACTCGCTTACTTTTCTTCTGAAACTACGGAGTTGCGTGAACTCGCTGAAATCATTTTCGGTGTTAACCGCACTATTGCATGTAAGTATGATATGCAATAAGATCGCAATTCTTGTTCGTAAAAATTTTTTATACTAGGTATTTACAAAAATTTTGAACCCCTTTGCACTTAAAAAAGGCATTTATTGTGGAAAATTGTTGGGATATATATGTTAATCAAAATAGTTTCCATCGTGTTCTACAACATTTTACAATATTTTTGGCAACACGGCAACTGACCTGTAGAAGCGGTAACCAGGAGACGCCATGTCCGGTACGTATGCTGGATGTGGCAGAGCTTCCCATTCGAGCTACGACGGCGTATCCAGGACAACTCTTGCAACGAGTAGTGAAAAAAAATTGGCATTTTCACTCAATTCGTGTCGCCAGTTTTAATCCGTTGAACCCAAAGCCGACAATTGCGATATGATGGACCAGCATCACCTCTGAACGTTTGATCATTTTATGTAGAGAAAGGTCATAGGTATTTCCCATCGCTGATCAAAACTTTTGCAAACAGCTAACAGATTTGAGATCGTCTTTTCTCCTAATCTGATAATGTGGTGTTCATCAGGCGGTATTCATATGCTTATAAGCAATAAGCCAATTATATATCCGATTCGATGCATAAATTGAATGATTTGAATCGATGACGCGGAGCATGTAGCGAATTGCCAAAAATGCCCAAAATAATTGACAAGTCAATGTGGGCCTTGCTAATATGTTCCCAAATTTTATTGAATAGTATAACTATATGCGGTATAACGGCGTGAACTTTCTTCAAGTGCTACGGTTCCTATTTTATGCACGATACCCCATAAATTGGAGGCACCCTTTGTTCTCTTGTTTCCCTTAAATTAATTCTTGACCTGTAATCTATGCATTTAATAGTGATGAGGTAGATGGTCTGCACAAAGAGAACAACACAGTACAACATTACATTTGTAATGCCATAATTACAACTTGATTAACATTAAAATAAGTAGGAATCCATTCGTTATTAGCATACATTTCTTTTTATAAGAAGCAAACGTGCAGCATAAAATAAAATTAGTTAGACATTTCCTGAACACTTTTACTCAATACCCAGATCAACACCGACTCTTGGAATGATGGACATAAGGCATTAATAATTTAGCACAAATTCCTCGAGGGATATTTTTGTAATATTTCAAGCTTTGAATCGGTGCCATTTATCACAATTACGCATGTGCCGATGGTTTGTAAAAGAGAACAAGTCGCAAGTCTGGTCGCATTAGTCAGTAACACCCCCTAACGACATTACCTTTAAAACAAACCATAGGAAGTATTTCACTTTGCGCGTTAACTGAACATTCCAGTTGTAAGGAAACATCCAAGCGCTGGATGACCTATTTGCGACCGCGAAAATCAACCATGAATGACATGTCTACTTGAGTTGCAGTATACGATTATGTACAGATAGAATCGGTTAGTTGAGATTTTGATTTTTCGGCTATTGAATTGACAAGGATGAGAGGAAGCAAAGTTTGAACAAATAATTTATAAAGAAGGAATGGAAAGGACGTTTGAGACAGAGTTCATTGTTTTCCCCTTAGCCATCCCTATAGGTTCTCTTAATTCGTTCACGTTAAGTTTTTTGTAGTGTTTTTATATCAAATAAACGAAAAATCTCATACCTGGGGAATTATTATTTTTACTTTATATATTTTTTTTTTCATTTTCCAAAGTTGTTAGTTTTTTAATTTTTTTTTTTTTTTTGTTGTTTTTAATTTATTAAATTTAGTTTAAACTATACTATGTATATGTATATAAATAAATACATTTTTCGCATATCTCTTTTATAAATATTCTAAAAAATCTTCGTGCTGCTCCTTATGATGAATCGTGCGCCTACTTATATATTCCTGCCTTTATGCACTCTATAGCGTTCCCATCGTACGACAGAAATACATTGAAAATCTTATAGTAATCTCTAGCGCCCTTAAAGACTACAAATAGAAAATTTACATTAGTAATATAAAAGATATGCGAATAATAAACAACATTACATCTAATCGTTTATCGCGCTTTAAAATTGTGATAAAATAAATTTTTTTATGAACCTAATGTTATCTTATATTTATTTTAGACTTGTTGTCGATGAATCAGCACAATGCTCTTTGTGCAACTTCTGTACCCCTGTAACCACAGCTTTTTGCAGAACATGTTTGCCATGCGTTAAAATATATATATATATACAGGTACATACTTTTTTGCGTTTTAAATGTCAATTTTCATATATATATATATATCTATAAAAGCTCTATTCTATCTATTTAACAAAATGTCTAGGCTTATGCATACATATATAAAGGTTCGCTTCGTTTAAAAAGTTTTTAATTATTTTTTCTTTTAGATTAAAATACATATCGCATTCCGTTTCTTTTAATACAATGATAATTATAATTGATGAGATGAAAAAGAATTTTTTTTTCTTTCTTTTCATATGCATATACAATAAAGAATAGAATACTATTTTGATGTTATTGCTACACACATACTAAACTTCATTTGGATCTTTCCATCCGTATTTCTGTTTTTTATTCTTACCATAGTGCTTATCACCATTGCTGTGATAACTTTTATGGTAATTTTTATCATCCCTTTGTCGATTACCAGCAGGCGGACAATAACAACTACGTTGCTGGGAGTCTAAATATGATTTACAACCTAACGTCAGGGTGCCGGTAAAAAGCATTTTGGCTGCGGCTTTACATCCTTTAATCATTAAATCGCTGGCAATTGATTTCTCGTAACTGTCACAGTACTTGTAAAGACAGCGTTTAAAATCTAAATCACAGAGTTCTTTGTCACTGTTGCAGGTATCGTAGCAGATGTCATGCTCATTACAGCAAACCTCCATTTCGGCAGCCGGTAAATATTCGGTGCTTATGCGTAAACCTAACGAACCGCAACCATCGGCCGTAGGCGTATAAAGCTTATTTTGAAGCGGGCGAATATCTAAAATTAAATAAAATCAAATAATAAGTACTGCTTATTAACATAGCATCCATGCATAATGGAGTAGAAACATTTCAATAAAGGATCACAACCACCTTTCAATCACATGCATAGCAAAGACCCCGACTATCGTACAACCCGAGTAAAGGCTGACATTCAAAGAAGTAATTTTCGTCAATTGGCCACATATTCGAATCGCGTAGAAATCTACATAGAAAATTTGAAATTGTTAACTAGCAAGAACAATCGAAACGCTCATCTTAGTCTGATTTTCTTTCGATTAAAAATTCGCCCACGACTTCACGACGTTATACAAAAGAACAAACTTAATATCAAAATTTGTTGTCAGTACTCTCGTTAATATTAAACTCGTAAAATAATTAAACAGTTCATCATTCTGTCGACAATTAACAGAATATCGTTCACAGTTCGCATTTTCTTAAGTCTTAAGTCTTGACCTTAAAAAACGTTGTAGAACTCTCTAAATAGGGCCGTAGATTGTTAATTAATAGAACGCAACAATCAGTTAAAACGGATCAAAAAGAGTTGACTAGCATTACTAAAATCTGCATTTAAATAGGGCCAAGTATGCAACATTTCTTTGATCAACTATCGTATTTCACAAGAATAGAATTCGAAGCATATACGTGCGCTACAATATGATACAATACATCAAAACAAAATATATCTTCAAAGCGAATGTAGCGAGAAGATGGCAAAATGAGAGCTGAAAGAAGATCGCGATATAATGATAAGGATAGATTGATCGTTGAAGTTCTTCACTCATGTCGGTCAGGTGCTACTACGACTCTTAACAATTAAAGAGATCGCATACTAGCCTTAGCAATAGCCAATCAATTACGAAATAAAGCTAGTGCATAATATGTTCGAGATTTATGCATAAAGGCAATATTGTATGCAGGATAACCCGAATGAGTATACACACATATACATCAATTACTATTATAACTTAAATCAGGTATAACGGTTGCTTTCGAAACTAGTCCAGATATTATGAATTTAAACAAAACTTAATTGACTTAATTTTAGTTCTACACATTGGATTCATCTGGTTCATTTGATCTTATGATCAAATAACGTTTTTGCGTGAAGGATTCATGCCTTAGTTTTTATTATTTATAAAAAGTCGCGCTTAACACTTTCTACAAGACTATAGCATATTCCTATCGCTTCGGAACTCTAACAAACTTACGTAGCAATGAACACAAATTTCAAATTAGGACTTCATTTGTAGGTGCGTCAGCCTGTAGCAAAAAAACTTTTAAGAATTTATTACTAATCGTGAAATATAACCCCATCGACAAGTAAAACCAATTTCAGTTAGACTAAAACCTTTTGTAACCATTAATATTATTGTTATTAATTTTTTTTTTTTTTTGGATGTTGAGTTGGAATGGACTAAGCCAATAATTATACTCCTTTAGAGTAACCAACACAATCTCACCATTTCTGTTCAACGTAAAATGCTTTGCAGCGATGGTGAATTTTCACAGAACTAAGGCAACAACTTTTATATATATATATATATATACTGCTTTTATCAGTATATGGCAACGCTGTATACTCCCGCTTAAATTTATATTTTCATAAATTGTGTTATATATCATAACCACCAAAAGTCTGGTAGCGATTTCTTCTTGAAATTAAAAGGGATTTCGGTTTTTAATTCGATCATATTAAGTCTAAGAATTCTCAGTCTTATTATTACGGTAACGCGCAACATAAGACATGAATTGCATTCACAATTTCTTTTCCATTTTTACTGCCATTTGGTTTAGCAAATCATAACGTCTCCGAAGTTGCCGATAGCGAGCTTGAGTGCAGACCTTATTTATCTTATACAAAAACCGCTGACGGTTTGTTGTTATATTCATAACGCGGCAGTTTCACACACACCGTCAGCTGTTAATCAGTTGCTACAGCATATTTTAATATGAGCGCAAGCAATAAGAAAAAAATATAAACAATTGACGTAGCACTTCAATTATTGAAAAAAGCAAAATTGCTACGCACACATGCAACTAACATATGCTTGTCTGCTCTTATTAAGATTTATAGAACAGTTCTTGTTGCCCTTAGTTGGCATTCTATAAATAATTTACGTAATTAATGTTGCTTGTTTTTCTTAATATTGTGAAATTTTAGAAAATTTAACTCAATCAACAGTTTACCTTGCCCGCCATTGTCTGTTGGACATTTGAAAATGCATGTTTCCTCGACAGCAGCATCGAATACTTCATGGACCGTGCGGAACTTCTTTGCTACTGTTATAAGATTCTTGAACACATCACCGAATATAGCTTCTGCCGCTATAATGGCGTCTCGTAAATGTGCAAGCGTATTAGAACCATATCCGGAATATGCGTACGTTAAAAACGTTAAAACGTATATTGCAATTTTCATGTACGTCGCTTGCATTCCGTACCGACTAAAATTTTGTTTTTTTTTCTTCACTTCAACTTAAAATTTGCCAGAGATGCCGTTAGTGCGATATGAGTACATTTTTAGGATATGATAACCATTCGTTGGCAACGAAAAAGTGTTTTCTTAAGAATTTATTGAAAAACGACAAATTGGGAGGTTAAATATTTTTTATAGCCTTCAATAGCAGTATGGAAGCTCGCAATTAATTTCACACATACCAAAATAATCAGCAGCACAGGGATGTTACTGCTAACATTGATAAATATAAAAATTAATTACATTGACTATGCATTTAGAAGTGTTTATAAATCAAGAGTATTTTTAAATAATATACTATTTCAAAACTTTATGTCAAATGAAAAAAAGAATTTTTAATTTAAATTTTAATGTTTGACATATGTTACGTTGTCGAAGAGCCTTGGAGATCGTTATCTGTAAAATCATTCAAAAGCCGTTTTAACTTGTTTTCCACTAACTTGAATCAATCTGATTACGGTGGGAAAAAAAGGTCGAGATTAAATTTCTTTAGGATAGTAACCATAATTTTTCTTTTTCTAATAATTAATCTAACACAATTAGATTGGTTTCAATATTCACGTCGATTATAAAGATGTACTTTGTGCCAATTGCAGGTATTTAACAAGCATCCTCTAGATCCTCTAGCGAAATGTAAAAATATGTTAACTGGGAGCTAGTTTGATTTATCTATGTAAGCGTTTTCACACTCTACATGGCTAAAATGGAAGATAGACGGTTGCAATTTTCATTTCAATTTTTCCCACAAAATTTCATTACACTCTAACCAATATTTTAATTAAACTATAAAATATTTTGCCATTAACTAGTAATTAGAAAATATTTCTTTGGAAAGATTTGAAAATGCCTTGTTTCTAATCAAATCAAATTTCTATTTTTTTTAACTCACGCCTTATAATTTGTTAAAAGACCATGATTTTTATTCAAATATGTATGAACTTGTGATTAAAGATTTTCCCTAAGTCGATTAACAATTTAGAAAATTTTCATTAGTTCTCAACTTTACATATTTAGCGGTTGTATTCGTATGAAAAGTACAATTTCAAATGAATACAGAAAACATTGCAATCAGCAATCAGTCAGCTGCGCAAAAAATTAGTGATGGAAAACATTCAATTATAAAAAGCCACTATACAAAAGTCCACTATTTTTATGTTGTTGCTGTAAAGCCTGTACCATGTGTGGCTGTTGCTGCACTTTACAATTGTTTATTTGCTTCCATTCTTTAGAGTTGTTGCTGTTCATAATTTTGATAATTATGCGAATTTTTTGTATTTGTCAATGTCAGTTTATATATGCGCAAATTGCAAAGCGAAGGCAACATAGATTTCTGTGCTTTTAAGTGAATATTTACTATACAAAGTTAGAAAAGTTGGTATTGAGAATCTGATATATGAATTCATTCAACATTTACATGTTAATGGTATGGTGCAACTGGGGGCGAAATCGTTCAGGCTAAGGAGGCTTGTTCCCACTAATTGCACTAATGAAATATTGGCGGACCGCTGTTGAGGATATTGTTCCAGATTTTCTGCCAGAGAAATACGTGAGGTGCGCAACGAACACCTAAGGAACACTTGAAGAAGAAGTTGGAGGTCGAAGCGCTAAGTAACAGATACAAATAGAATTCTTCTCTTACCATCTAGTTATTAACTTAAATAACTTTTAGGAACAACCTGTAGAAGCCTTACGGCGTTCTAGCGGTCGTTGAGCAAAAACTTATGATTGAAAATTAGGATGAACAAAAAGAAAGTTTGGCGGAAAGCAATGCAATAGGCTAAGTTAAACGAAAGAGTTGAAGGAGATAGTGTCCAAAAAGTGATAAACAAGTATTTAAAATGCTTGAAGAAGATGAGATGATGGAAGAACTGGAACCAGAATTGGACAGTTTGGAAATAACTGACATAACAGATCAAATAGTAAATAAGTTGACCAATGATGATATGGAAGTGCCAAGGGAAAAGGACCGAATTTCCCATGAAAAACAAGCCGAGGACAATGAAAAGTGCCTGACATGAGTAGAAAATAAGGAAAAACCAGGCATTGTTGAAAAGGACGACATTATTTATATCATGGTAGCCACTAATGATAACGTTCTACTTAATCCGAAATTAAGAACACGTGATCTATTGACTGATCGAAATTGAGATGACGACTTACAAGAGGAAATAGAAATTATCACCGAGCAAGCAAAATTCTTAACTCCTTTTGATCAGAATGGCTTCGGGGATTATCAAATGCAAATCATATGTTGAAAATAATCTACATTATCATTGAAAACGTCTGAACAGAGGCGTGAAAAAATACGTCTCTTAAGAGTATTAGAACATGTCTTAGAAGATGTCTTAGAAAGCGTAGAAGAATTTGATGAAGATAATATCCCTTTCAAGAAAATGAGGATTCTGATATTGATCGTAAGAGCCTGATAAATGAAAACAATCAATATTTTGATCAAAACTTCAGAAAAATGCCGAGTCTCTTTTGCTCTGAAAGATGAGACTTTGGAATTTCATAAAAATGAAGCAGCAACACAAACGCTAATTAAACCTTTACGCGATGTGATGCCGCTAGATAATATTCCAATAATTTAAACAAAATCGACAGTTTATTGAAGAAAATCGAAGTAAATAGGATTTTAATATGGTCGAACAAATGACCATTTTCAAATTCAGAATACAATGAAGTACGTCCGTCTATCAGTCTGTCCACTTATTCATGGGCCCAACTGTGGAGTATTTATGGTGCATATTCTCTCGTTCGCAAAGGAGAATATGTCGCATATAAATTTGCAAAAAGTTTGAATATGGCCCAAAGAGGTCAAAGAACATGTTTACAACGCCTACACGTCTAGACATTCGCAATTGCGAGCAACTTTGCTTTCCTTTTTTTCAATCTCCTATAGGATAACGGCGATAGGTACAAAAGATTCGGTCGCAATCGCATATGATTTTCTTATGTATCTTGTCAATTTTTTCACGTCTCTATGTACGGAACTACGTGTATTAAATTCTTGTCGAACTTTCTTGCCAGCATTGCCTTTTGTCATTCCATGCACCCGCGCCGACATTTTGCTTTCAATATCTTACTAGAATCTTCTGTGTTTTTCTCTGCTCTTTTTATATATTTTTGATTATACAAATATTTCTTCAGATAATCGTCCTCTTCCCAATGCTTTTCTCAGTTTATGCATCTCTTTGTCTGTTTGTTCAAAGTTTGTAAATAAATCGCCCAAAATCACCTTACACATTTCTCTGTAGCATCCTTGCTGTCAAATTTAATATACAAACCTATATCCTATAACCTAATATCAACGAATGCAGCCCTGCACTTATAGGAAAATGAGTAGGCGATTGTTTTTTTTTTTGTCAATCGACTCAGTTTTGATTTTATTTTTTGGTTTACATTTTTTGAGCAACAACACTTGCTCAAAAACATGCGCTTGAAACATTTCTTCCGAAAATTTGTATAAAATTAAAATAATAAATGATAAAAGAGTCTAAATTGTTTTTCAGTTTGCATTGAAAATTTGGAGTAAGAAAACAGTTTTTCAAGAAAAATTTGTATAAAATAATGAATATTAAATTATAATAAAGTCCGAAAAAGATATATTGCTAAAAATTGGGAATGACTTCTATATGCATGGCAAATTGGCTTGGCAGATCTTTTTTGAGATACGCAAACGTTGCGCAAATTTCCAGAGAAGGTTCTTGGCGTCCCATGACGATTCACGAGTCACTAAAGGGCTCGTTATTGGAGTGTACCAAAAGGAAGGAGGCAAGGATCCCAAACTGACACCAAGTGGAGAGAAATTTGATGACCGTGTACAAGACAAGGTGACCGAGCTTGTTAAAGAATTCAATATCACCGGTGCTCTTGGTAAAGGAAAAGTATCCAACAACATCGACCAAGAGTATAAGTTGATAGCTGTAATTGGATTAGGCCGTAGAAATGAATCACGAATGCATGGAAAATGTAAGAGTTGCGTCAGGGGTAGGAGCTCGCAGCTTGCAAATGTAAGGTTGTTACTAGCTGGCGAAATAAGTTTACACATTACACGATCATATACGCTACACTTCTACTTACTTCACACGCCAATTATAAAAATTATTTAGGGCAAATTTCTCTTATGAACCGACCAATTTCGGCGAGCTAGTCAGATTCTGTTTAGAGCCCTTTAAGCATGCTACACACTTTCAAAAAAAAAAAAACCAAATATCCTGAAAGTAAAAAAATTCAAAAATTAAAAATAATAATAGCAATAAATAAGTAAAAGTTTACAAAAAAAAAAAAAAAAAAAAAAAAATACGGAAATTGTTCATTGAAATGGAAAAAGAGGGTGGAGTACGTAAGAAAGTAAGAGAAAATGAACACAAAGCAACTTATGTTGATAAAGCAGCAAAAGAATCAAGCATCAGGCAACTAATCGCTAACCTTATTAATTATCCGACAAAGTATTTCCGATTCATATTGATCCTTTTCCAATGCAATTCGGCGAGCCCGTCGTACCCTTTTTTTATCGACTCTTTGAATGCTTTTCTAGAAGAAAAAGAAGAAGAACATGTGAACAGTAAGAAAGGAAGTAAAAAAGAAATGAAAAACTTGCAATTAGTTTTCGAAGCATGTGTTTGAAAGCGGTGAAAGATTGCTACAAACTATTCAAATATGTTATGAAGAACATCTGTAATAGTTACATTATGAATACACATTTCGAAAAATATTTAAGCTAAATAACTAAATAAAAATGTACACATTGGTTATATATAATGATAAGCAGTTTTCGATAGGCATATCTAAGCAAGTTGATAATCGGTTGGCTCTTGATGGGCGCTTGAATTATTGCATATCCGTTTGTTAAGTTTTGCAAGATTGCATGCTACATCGTATGCTACAGCGAAAAGTTCTCGGCTTCTTATGTTCCTAATGCAAAACTCTTTAGGGAATTGTGAGTTTGTTTAGTTTTCAGGTCTATCCGTTCATCATAAGCAAGGTCAGTTAAAATATGCTCTTATTAATTAAACTAATTAAATATTAAAAGGATCTAGTTTCACTTTTTATTTTCCTTTACCTTCGTTAAGCATATTCCCG
The DNA here is from genome assembly GCF_014805625.2 of Glossina fuscipes. Lineage (NCBI taxonomy): Eukaryota > Metazoa > Arthropoda > Insecta > Diptera > Glossinidae > Glossina > Glossina fuscipes. The sequence goes on from NW_023998415.1 coordinate 18,668,549, forward strand.
CTGCCAAGTGAAGGTTTAGGCGGCATGCATTAATGCAATGAAATTGATTACAATAAAAATTACTTTATTACTTTATTCTAACGAGTTAAACTTTCTCAAACTTTTCTATCTATGGCTACTAATCATTTTCAGTTTGTAGATAAATTTTACCCGGCCAATAGACGGACGGACTAGTGGAAATGTATCGCTGAAAGGGCTCAGAATTTCACGTTATTAAATACAAATGCAATTAAAAATGGAATCGTCATGAACTTACTTACTAACACTAAAAATATCGGCGTTTGTAATTAAAAAAAAAAAAAAAAAAGAAAAAATCAAGCAAGAAAAAAGCAGCGAAACGGCATCTGTGATAATTTCGAAAACAATTTCGGTTTCGTGCTTAAACTTCAATATTATCCCTTATGTGTAAGGAGTAGCAATCAAATTGCTCAGATTTGATCGAGCCTAATTAAAATTCGTTCGCTCTCAGTAGAATGCGAACGCAAGAATTGAAATTGAGATACAAATCAAAGGATACATGACGATGGGGAGGATTGAAATCGGTAAGCATCGTTGAAAATTGTGGTACGAAATTGTGAATATTTAGAGAATAGAGGCGATCACCATTTCAAAAGCGTTCACAATTTAAAAAGCGAGTTCCCGCCCTCGTTAGTAATCAGCTTATTTCGCAGGCAACTACGATGACTTTTATACGCCTGGCACAGTATCTGTGTATTTATCCATCTATCTGTCTATATATATAAATGAAAACAATACTTTGGTGGTCATGAGGGCGAACATGAACACCATAATTTTTCGTTAAACAAATTACGTAAAAAAAATTTGAATATATGTGACGCACATGATCGTCGGAGAAATTGTGTTAACGCATACAAGAATTTTTTGTATAAACTCGGGAGAGTTTTTTTAAAAGGATTGTGTCAGATGAGAATATTATTGAGCGATGACAACAAGTTCAATACCTTTTGGCTGAACGCTTTCACCATGCAATACTTCGTTCCATGTCGATCTTGCAGATGACTAAGCAAGCATGTATTTGTATGCGTTCCTCTGAGAATTTATTATTGTAAAACGCTAATGGGTTTCATAATAAAAATATTTTTTTATCTTTTAATTGATAATCGTTGAGCAGGAATTGGCTAAACCGGCAATCGAAAACTCTTAGGAAACAAAAAAAGCGATTATTTTCAATTTATTCTCCACAAGCTTGAATCGCCTAATCGTTTTTTCATAAAAGCTCTGAAAAAATGCAACATGTTTCAGTTCACGTATTCATGTAGCGTATTTACGTAGCGTTGATAGCAAGTAACTCTTAATTTAATGAGTAATTATGCCCGTAGACCTTTGCTCATCGCTTAGGTGAGAAATTTTGAAAGAAGGTTACGCTTGAAACTGGAAGCGAAATTTGATTAAGCGTCAGAATGCAACTCTGATTCATAATTTATGCAACGTGCACGTCTCTGCGAAAATTTTTTGCGAAATTTTCCGTTACAAAAAATTAACCATTGCTTTTAAATCAAAATCTATGTTACTTCATGCTTATTACAATCGCGACCTTCGAACGTTTTAACTGGCGATTTGAAAAGTTGATCTTCTGATGAAAATACTTTTTATGCGATTGTAATCAATGGAATGGATATTCCAAACTACGGTAGAGGTATATGATTATATAATTTATCTGAAAGTGATTGACGTGATGACAAGCAATAAATGGCAAGCTTGTGCGTTAGTAACTACAAAGAATACAATTTGTTTCAGAACTATTATGTTTAAAAATATATAGCAGCACGTTTAACGTACACACATCTCTCAATTATATACATCAGAGCTTACCAAACAGTGTAAAGCAGCGAATTGCTTGAAGACGGTTTGCAAAATTTAATCCGTGCTTCGGTTCGTCCGCCTATCTTTCTTTTTTCAGCTAGTCTGCTATATTTAAAATACCCATTTAAGCCAAGGTGAGAATATTGATTGCAAGGAATTCTGCAAAACTAAGAACAAAATATATATTTATACTTATTGTAAAAATGACCTATGATCATTTTTCATGGCGTCTAGGTGTCTACTCTATCCTTGAATATTCTGTGCGTTTTTCAAGCTCATTGCTTTGTTACATATGCTGGGCATACTGACAAAATTTCGCGACTTTTGTAAAATTTTTTAGCCAATGTGTCACAAATTACATACTATATACACATACAATCCTGTTTTGCTTCTTTTTTCTTTTATACGTAATTTTAATGTTTATGGTTCGCCTTATTGCATTCTTAAAACTTGAGTCAAAAAAAAAAAAAAAAAAACAAAGAAAAATGCTTAGCAGGAGCATAGCACCTTCAAAAAAAATATTGATTTGCTCAACATATTTTCCTTTTGCATCAAAAATTAAAATCCCTACAACCGCAGTACTACGACACGATTGATGCTCGACCATTTAACAAACTATTACATGTTCATTTTTTTTTATAGCAAAATTTCCGAGATATTTCTATTGAGTTATACAGTCATCGATTTACGATTTTATCGACCCGCCGTCTATCAAGAGTCCTTTTGTCGCCGCCGCTCGATTGCCATGGTTATAAACCGTCTATTTGTGATTTACTATTAAGCCACAACTAGTTACTTCGCATAAGAATAGTATAGATACTCGGCGCGACATTCTAAATCAAAGCAGAATCGATGGGAGGAGGAGATTTTCAGGCCGGAAGCCAGATCGGCAAGGTGTTAATGCATAAAATTAAACAACCAAGACTTGCACACGCTACACTCGCACCTACAACTTACAATTCTCAGCATTTCAACAGATGGCATTTGCAATTATTTGTAGAACGTCGTACTCTAAGGGTAAGCTAAAAATTGAGACGATGCAAATTGCGACGCCAGCTATGTTTCATTAACATAACATTTTCCTCTCTCCGCAAGGGAAGAAAACCCGCCATGAACGATGTATGTATCCCCTTTGCATTGAGAGAAAGTAGCAAAATTATTATCGGCTCTGGTCGATATCTTTCGTATTCACCAACTTTATCTTAAAAAGTATAAAAAAGAATCACTTCAAAAATTCAATACTCTATAATAATGGATGGAGGCGACTGATCTTTTGGAGAGAATTTTATCGTTGCATCTGTGGCGCTTTATGAGCAAGAAGAAAGAAAATTCAATTTTCTTTTCGGCTTTCGAAAATAGACGTGTGCACAGCTTACGCTGTAATGTAGGTGTGCCTTCTGACCGAGAGAATGTTCGACATAGCCAAATCCACGAACAGACAAACAGGGAGGAGAAACGAGCACATCGTCTCTGAAGCTTGATTCGCTAGATGTGTGCAAATATGTATTGATATAGTGGGTATAATGGGTACAGTGGGTTTCCTTTTCGGCGATGCATATAAAAAGATGTCTAAGCGAAATCTAGTTAGAAGTGTTTTAAGGTTTTGTAATCCAAACTGTTCAGTTATTCCGTATTTGACATGTGGGTGAAGCTGCGGGTTTAATGATTGCTAGCCAGTATTTGGCGGGCAGGCTGTGGGAATTTAAACTTCAATATTTATGCCACTGATGGCAGCTTGTTAAATACTGACTGCAATTGAAAATTCATATCCAAATGGTAGAGAGCTTTCAATTATGGCAGCTGCTCTAGATTGCAATTTTTATTAGCCAAAAGTCATCGAATGCATGTAACACAAAGGGAATCTAAGTGAACGTAAAGTCGAACGAGAGCACTTCCTTAAAAAAACTTGAAGAAAATTATATGAGATTAATTAACTTCATCGGTATATTATGCGAAAGATTGGATTTAGAGCAGTTTTTTTTTTTTTTATTATCTATTATTATGATAGAAAGATATTTCGCGAATTTGTAAATGCGAAAATTTAAGTGTATTTAACAAAGTTGAGCATCTCTGATCTGTGCATAATAAGTAAATGCGGGAAATTGTAAGCATTTAAGCTTGTGTTATGCCTCGCGCAGTATTTTCTTGTTGTATAAATTGCGAACAGTAAGAAAAACCATCGCAAACCACAAAAACAACATCAGTAAAACACAACTAACAAACTAGCAAACGAACAATGAAGCGAACGCTTAGGCCAGACAAACACTAGCCATGAAGTAGTTATAGCGATAAAATAGAAAGAGAAATAAAAATAAACATAAAAGTAAAAATAAAAATAAGAAGCCAAAGCATAATACCCAGCATCACTTACCATTCATCCATCCATCCATCCATCCAGTCGAACATTTGGTAAATAATTTTGCTGATTGTGTGTGGTGGTGGCGGCACTTTTCCATATTTTTACAAATTAGTTTAAGACGGAACGTGAAACTGCACAGTTCGTCTAATCGGTACGAAAAACAAGAATTTTCTTATAAAATAAATGAAAATTAATTTTGTTACATAGAAAGGAGGAAAATACAAAATATATAAAAAAATCAATCTTAATATTAAAATCGTTTGTGTAAAAAGCAAACTGAAAAACAACAGCTGTAAGGTTGTCATTGATAAATTGCTTCAATTCGATATGAAATGTTCGTCTCGAGCAGCTGTTTATTGAGTAGTGATATGATGTTGTGACGGTGGTGCAAAGCGTGTGTAACGTATTTTCAAAAAATTTCCTTTTAGCCGCACCTAACGCACATACCTATATATATAAATACGTGAATATATATATATATATATATATATTTATTTATGCACACGGTGGCAATTGTCGTGAAAATGTTTTATTATTAAATGAAATATAGAAACAAATATGCAACAAATTATTTGCGTGTATTATACGTATACATATATGTACATGTTTATATATATATGATATGTATAATGAGGTCTAATAATAATATAAACGTGTAGAGATATACTGAATATCGAAAAACTCATAGACGATTAACACAAAATAAGCTATAGCGACTTTTGTTTATATATGCGGCTTGGTGCATACATGATAGTAACATATATAATCATCTTCGATGGATGGATGCTTTAATAACTGTGGTTGAATCAAATTTTAGTCTTGTGTGTTTTTTTTTTTTTTTTTTTTTTTTTTCTAAACCTAATCGTATTATGTATATTGTGTGTGTGTGTGTGTGTGTGTTCTCAATCACTAACCGACAAACAAACAAATAAACAAGCAAACAAATACACACATACACCCATGCGCGCACTTAGTCACAGACAGGCACATATGTAGATGCATACATATCTCCTTCAAACACTTAAACTATCTAAAAGAAGTTAAGAGTAAATGTTTTGCAATAAACCGGAAATTCTAGATCATTAGTTTATTACAATAACAACTAACGACGAATAAGAAAATCACTTTCGAAGCCGAATCTCGATAATTTTATATCCAGGTCCAAGTTCACATACGATTTTCATTTCCTCAACATATTCTTCAGCGTTTAACTAAGCAAGTATTTAGTCTGCGTTTGCACGGTCTTTCGCTCTGTAAAACATTTACATATATTTCAACCGTAAATATGTCGAACTGAGTAGCAGAAAGCGGCAAATGTAGCTCTCAGAGCTACATCTGATCTTCCCGAGATCACATACGCCTTTTTATATCTCTCTCTTTGTTCGTCAAAACAAAAAAAAAAAAACAAAAAAAAATTTAATTTCTCTGGATACAGTTACTTAACTTTGCATGCAGATTCCGGTCGGCCTAACCTTATGTTTACCCATCTAAATATCAAATTCCGATTGCAGCCGTCTAAAGTGTACATTTCATCGACATTAATAATGCTTTGTTAAACGGAGCATCGAGCATATTCGTTATGAAACTTACTTTGAAATAATTTCCGAGACATTCTTGCGCACTGTCTCTTTATATAATGAAAATAGCTTTGTGAGTTTATAGCCTACTATAGATACAAGTTGTTTGCTTTCCCAAGCTTCCCAATGATATTGACATTGAAATGGAATTGAATGGTTGCCCAAGTTTTATCATTATATTTATGTATGTATTATTCATTCATAGATTTTGTAAAATATAGACGTGATATTGTAGTAAGATTTCGCTTGTAGATAATATAAGAAATCGTGTTAAATATATAGAAAGGTCATGGATTCATTTTTGACCTAACGATTCTTGGGATGACAAACGTCGGGTATATCTCTAATATCTCTAATCCGACTTGTTTAGCTGAATTCACAAGTTTCGATTTTTCAATTCGAATTGTATCATCAGTTAGCGAAAGTTTTGACAGGTAACGTATCTTGGTATTGGGACGACATTGTTTAGATTGTGTTTTTCGATGTTGCAAACTGATTGACTTTATTAACATGTCTCGCTTCACTGTTGGATATAACAATGGACGGCATCTAAAATAAAAACAAAAACAATAACAACTACTATAACGATGTAAATTAAAAATGTAATCTATATAACGTTCTTTGACTTCATTATGAAGTCCATGTTACCAATACAATTTCATTAGACCCTGTTTATTTTTGTTCGAAAAACTGATCATTCAGTTAGTCAGGCAAACATTCAGCCAGCAGTGTAATTATCTCAACTCAATAGACTACTAAATTAGAAACGTTTATTTAGTGTTGTTGCCGCTGCTGCTGCTAGTGGCACTCGTTGTGTTATTCTCTTGTACGTAAACAAATCATAACTCATATATTAGACGGGTCAGTTCGCCGTTGATCGTTTGCTGGTGCAAGTAAGAAATTCGAATATAATCGAATAATATAAGTCTTGAGTTAAGAATTTTTAAGAAAAATTGTTATTATTTAGGAAAAAAAGTAAAAACAATTAACAAAAACACAGATTATTATAAATTAAAGTAAATCGTTACGATAACTTAAACATATTTAAAGTGTCACCAGCTGTATGGTAGTATGAAAGCGTCTTAAGAACAATAAAAATTATAATAGCCAATCAATATCTGTTTGCTATGAATTTGATGAAAAAAAACTTATTGATATTCGATCGATACACAATTTTACATTTCAAGTGAGATTTAATCTGGGGTCTGGGGTCATTTAGGCGCCTAATTGCAAATGCATCGAACATGTTTTATTAATTTTGTATTTTTTGTTCCCCGCACGTCAACTTGAAAAACTCTACTCAACTAAGTAAGAAGAAGGCTGTACGAATATGAACTTATATATGAATTTAGTTCAGAAGTTATCTTGCTATCGTGTTTATTTTAATTTAAAAAAAAAACGGAAAGACCTACATTTTTATACTCCATAGCATTGGACGGGCGTGACTGATTTTTCCTATTTTCAGAATAAAAATTCAAATCTATATGTCGTGTGTGTTATAAATCTTGTGCACATAACATGGAAAGCAAAGGTACTCACAGTTTGTGACGCATACGACTGTGGGCGTTGTGGGCGTATCCTTTGATCGATTTAGCTCGTTTGCAAGTTCTTTTGCAAATTTATAAGCGATATCTTCGTTTTTGCAGACAAGCACAGACAGCACATGCTTAGGTGCATTACGAAGCTGATACTAGCTAAGAATATAATATTATATAGGGCTGGTTAATTTTTCCCATTTTTGTACCGATTCTATAGCATCACCTACAGAATATGCGTTCTGCTCTATTTTAGAAGTAATGAACGAAAACGGATTTATTATTCGTTTTGAAGAAAGGGAGGTGTTCTCAACTTGCGTGCAAGAACTCTCAAGGTTTCTGCCAAATTTAAAGCCGTTACGTGATTTTAATCACAAATATATGTACTTTGTCGGGTCTCTGCAGCTTCCATGCGTGACGGATAAAAGAATATTTTAAATAGATTAGTGAATCCATTGCTAAACTCCTATGTACATGTGTTGATGTCGACATTTGATGTCATCTTATTCAAACCGATTGCCGTTTGAATCTTTCCAACTTATTCGTCCTTCGTCACTGTGGATCGATTTAACACAACCATTGTTACGATATAAACACATGAACTCCTTACTTTTCATTTCCTTTTATTGAATTGAAAATTATTTTATTAAATTTCTTATCAAAATTGATAACGCGTTCTATTCACAATGACGGGGTTAAGCATAACTCGGAGTATGGTAAATTTTCTCGAAGTCTGTTTCAAATTCAATTAAACAGAAGTGTGAGATGATTGCCTTTTAATATAAACGCTGAGTCTAGGTAGAGATTCATGGCGAAAGTCAAAGATCGACATATCTCAGCTTTAAGGTTAGATGATAACGGGCAAGACTGCATAGATTTAATACTCATGCGAGCGGAGAAGGACGTGCAAGCGAAGTCTATCGCAACTTGACTACGCTGTTATGCATAGAAGCAACATTGAGAAATCTCTCAGACTTTTGTTAATTTCAGGCGTGTTTAGGTTCCTTACCGAGAGCAATAACTTGTGTGTTACTTATAAGTCGTACGTTAAAATAATTCCAGTAATTTCTAGTTTTTTGCATGAGAAAGAGAAAGAAAGCAAGAAATAGAGAAGTGGCGGCCGGAACATAGTGGCTGTGTGCCCGATCGGTAAGTGTTATGCCGTTACCGTCAGAGTATTTGCTATAGTTACGATCGAAGTAAACTCTAGCGCACTGAGATTTGAATTCGCTAACACTCACTTGATAGCTCCGAGTTTCATCTGCTCGGCTACTCATGCAAAATCGTAATATTCAAGGATATAATAGAAGGTTATATGGGAAATTTTCTATTTGTTGATTTATCTCGAGCGCTTTGTAAAGCAGAATCATGTACAGACGTGATTGAAATGGCTTCGGGACGTCTTATAAATTTGGTGGTGATTTACTCCAACGTGCGATCTTATACTCGAAAATTTGAACTTGGAGCAACTATCTTATGAAATGCCATTATTTTATAGCATGCGAGAGTTTCAATAGCAAAGTCGCGCTTCTAGCAAATATAACCTGAATCTTAAACTTCTCGAACAGATGGATTTTCTCGCGGCACGTCGGTCGGGTGTTCATAAATGAATTTTATGTATTCTCATAGTTTAACTTAGCTGACAGTCGCGTATTTTATTAAAATTTTTGGAAATTTTGAATTGACTAAAATAAAATAAAAACACTTTTTTTTCTGCGATTTTGGCCACAAATACGAATTTTGTATTCTATGATTGCTTGTATGATCATGTGCGAGTCAATTATCATTAGCAAAATTAGGTCATAAGTACTGAAATAGAACGTTGTCATGTTTTCAGACGTCTATGTACATATGGCGCGGACAAAATTTAATGGAAAACATTTTTCATTTGGACACATCAATAAACCATTGAAAGGGTTGACATCTCTAAAAAACGTAAATCAATATTATTATAATATAATTTTAATATCTTTTTAACTGCCTACGAATAAATTGCCAAAGTTGACTGAACGTTCTCTTTGTAAAAGACTGCTTAATTCTAATAACTCAAGATTCTTATCAGAAGAAGCAGGGCTCAAATTATATGTACAAGTGAATGTGACAATGTGTGTGCTGTTATTTGAAACTAGGCGACACAAGTCGAACAAGCCGAACGTCGCATTGAACGTGAGTTCACCACGCTAGAAATGGTGAGGAGAATCGACAAATTCATATAGGATGATCACCAGTTGAAAATGCACGTGCAAAGCGATATAATAGGTCTTTCAAAAACTGCTCCTGACGATATATTGAGTAAAAGTTTCAATTTACGAAAACTGTATACCCGATCGGTGTCAAATTGCTTTATAAAAGAACAGCTACAGCTATCTGAAGGTGTCACAATAGGACATTTGGCGTTGTTTCAGAGAAATGTAATTGATTCATATCCGCATAGGGGTAAAACGAGTCTATTACTTCATGCCTAAGATGAACGAACTATCGATATAATAAAGTGAAACAACGCGATTCAGCTCCGAGGAAGGCAAAAGCACTTCCATCGGTTACCATGATATGATTTTTAGAGAATGTCCTGCAATGGGGACATTTCCACTGATCATATTCAAGTGAATATCACCGGCATTAGTCAAGCGAACAACAAACAAATCTCGCAAATTAACAAACATGGTGGAAGTTATACTCGATCGGAGCTTAATCTCTTTTCAATGCTCTCCGCTGAGTTTTCAATGATAGGTAGTTTTGAAAATTACCATACACTTCCTCTGCACCTTATCCACCACACATCGTGTTTTGCAAATGCGGTCTTGGAAAGAAAAAATTTAGGATTCAAGTTAACGTTCTAAACGAAAAGGTTCGCAATATTGAAGGTCATCACTTTGCAAAAGTTTTACTCAAACTTATCAACTTAATCAAAGTGTAAATGGAGAATATAATCCCAAAACCCATTAATGCGAGATATATATATATATATATATATGTTTTTAGTCATAACGCGGTCATGACATGTGTGCAACAAAGGCCCAAGATGATGAATAGCTTTAATGGTAAATGGTAACTCAAGCTGGATGGAATTTAGTTCTCACTAGAATTTGCAAATTTTTGCAAGATTAATTTAAACTAAATGCTTGATAGAGGTGCGCACATGTAAAAGATGCGCAAATGATTGATTGATTACACATATGCGACTCCAAAGATTATGGCTTTAATAAGTAGGCGCGTTAAGGGACAACGCTACGACCAGAGCCGCGTTGCAAAAGAAAGCGTGATTTTGAGCAAGAAGTGAGAGAAGAAAATAGTTTTGAAAAATATTGAAAAGTGACAACAGCGTAGCCAATGGGCCTTTGCCTCCCAGAGTATAACTCGTACAAATATAAGTTGCAAGGACACATTTTCTACGTTCCACTAGACAGCAAAGTATTGAGGATGTTTTCAAAATATTAATTATTTTGCATGATTGGCGGGTAATTGAAAAAAAAGTTTGATTGATTTTCGGCAAAAAGAAGGGAAACGCGTTGTTATCAGATAATGTGTAAATTAAAATTGACCCTTACCCATTGCTTTTCAATGTGATATTTCAACGATGTTGTAAAAAATTCGAATGAAAAGAATGTGAGGTCTTCGCGTCTAATTTGACGCGTGTCTTTATTGGAATACACAATTTTTTTCTCTTAATTTTCATTATTATTTTCATCATTCTTTGTTACCATAAAACTGCCGCCTCATTCATTTTCCTCAAACGTTTTTTTGCTAGAGTCTGCGGCCTTTACTGAATCTGCGAAAGACAGAATCCGACATTTTACACTTTGTGTGATGCGAAAAAGACGGCGGAAAATGCCAAGAAAATTCACAATTCTGCAGTCGAACGGATAATTAACATTGATATCTACGTCACGCATCATTTCTTCATTTGTTGACGGGAGCACTGACTCCTTTCGAAACGCTTTCACATGAACACTAGAATTGGATTAGGGAAGTTGGAAATTAATCTCTGCCTCTTGTCTGTAACCTCGGCTAGCACGGATTCGACTGATATAGCTAGACCTTTGGGAGCGTTTACGAAGGCATATCGAAATTTCAAAGGAAAAAAATGATTTTCTGAACAATTTACAGAAGCTCTTGCCCTTAGTTAGTGGAATCGTTATTCATAGTAATTTATGTCGGGTTACAGTAACTTAATCGGCAATTGTTTTGCATCCCTATAGGCATCTAGAACTGTGGTATGCAACTTTGTTGATTACTTAGAGCTTTTTCAATTCCATTTGATTTTCTTGGTTCATTTTACAGTCCAGTCAGAGCAAATGACTCGTAATAGTTGCACGTAAGAGTCCGTCTTTTGTTTATTCGCCCGCATAAGTTTCCATAAATGAAATAAGTTTTTTTCACTGTATATTCGCTCATATTGCTGTCCGCGAGAATAGATTTCAATTAATTTTAACAAAAACCAAAACAATATCATCGATCATATACCACAAAACCGACATCTTAAGTACATGTACACACATGTTTCTATTCTAAATATATATATATATATATATATATGTATATATATATAAAAGAGAAAAATAATAAAAAATGAAAATAAAATTAAACCAACCAACCAATATATGTTTGCATATATATACTTTATGTATACATGTTTAATTATAAATATTTTTGTTTTCCATCAATCAGTACATCATTATTCAATTTGGTTCAATAGGGTTGTAGAGGAACTAGAGCTCGAGATAGAGAAAGATAGAGAGAGAGGGGGAGAGTGAGGAGAGAGAGAGAGAGAGAGAGAAAGCATAACCAAGGTCGTCATTGCACTTGACATAGGTCGCACCGTTAATAGAGCGCATTTGATTGGCAAGCGATGAAATACCGATATGTACATTGCATTTGAACATTAGCAACGTATTTATGCACTTGAAATGTGGTATCAAAGGTTAAAGTAATTGGGAATGTTGATGTGTGGTTGTGGATGCTTTAACGCGGATACCGTAATAATTTGTTATTTTTTTTTTTTTTTTTTTTTTTTTTTTGTTTGTATTTAGTAAATAAATCGACATTTGACTTAATTGTCTACATTGCTGACCTTACTGTTAGTATCAATTTCATATGTGTGCACATGGTATATAAAATCTATGATAAGCTCGCCGATGTCATAAAAGCCCATAGAAAAATTCTAATGTACTCTGCTTATTTTTGCATTATGAATTTTGTAACAAATTTACCAGATACATAATTATTTTATTCGTCTAATGGTCAATCAATTGATATTATGAAAGAAGAGAGGCATAGGGATTATGTATGTTTACGTAGTTGAAAGGACTAAAAGTAGATTAAGTGGACGGGGTCGAAAGACTTTTTTGTTTAATTTTTTTTTTTATTATTACTTTCTTTTTTTTTTTGTTTTTTTATTGTTTTATTGTTTTACTCGAGAGAAAATCAATAATGTTTTATATAAGTGTGCGTATGTGTGTTTGTGTGCATCTATGCTTTAGAGCTATCGTTACATGCGTTTACTTTCGCTCTTTTTGTTACAGATTTTCTTATTTGTCATTTAAAATCATCTCGTGTGATAAAATGTCAGCTGCCACTTGTTCACGTATACGTACGACATCAACAACAAATTCAAATTTGAATGTTGTTGCCGAGACTACAGTAAATGTAAAATTGTGTAATATGGCTTGCAGTTTAACGAGCGGTAATAGTCTACGATCCAGTGAATCATCGGATCCCTTAGAATCCGATTATAGCGAAGACGCCGATGAAGAAGAGCCAGAGGATGGTGAAGATATAAAACACGAACATAACACTGACGATAGAGAGAATGATTACGATTATGACGAAAATGCTGCCGAAAATGAAGAAGACAATCAGAATGATGACGATAATAATGATGACACTGATGATGGCGGCGAAGATGTCAATGAAACAAGTAATGAAGGAGACGACAACACTGAAGATAATAGCGATACCGATACGGCAAGAAGTCTTAGAATATACAGTTTGGATGATTTCCAAATAATAAAAACTGTAGGTGAGTCTTACGATATCCCTTACGATGTTTTATCTCAATTATATTGTAACCCCATATATATATAGTAATTGTTAAAAGAAGAAATCCAGTGTTTGCTTGTTGTATTGAAATTGACTTGCACTAGATCGTTTTTGCGACAATTTGATATAAAAGTTAACTGCATCAAGTGGATCACCTCTTTGGATCATATTCCATCACATTTTAAACTTCTGACGGGAGAAAGCACTTTTTATAGCACCAAAGTGTACTTTTATGACGAAAATAGGTGAAGAATAATGGAGGAAATGTAGATTCAGTAAACTGGAAACGCGTCAGTGCGCTTAGTCAGTTAATCAATCAGTAAACAAGATAAAATTATTGGTATATTATCACGCAAAATAAATGAAGACTTTAATTAGTTGAGACGGTGCAGTGCGTTTAATGATCGGCATTGCCCGACTGTAAGTTGTCGACTTGTTTTTAAAAAAATAGGGTTATTAGAAAAAAAAAAAAAAAGAAATAAAAAGAAAAAGAAAACACAAGTTTTTCGGTTATTGATTGATTTTAATCATATCTTGTGTTTATTTCGTTCAGAATTATTTTGTTTACATTAAGTGATGCATGATGCATGATGCATAATGCATTTGTATGTGTGCTTATGTATGTGTATAGGAATATAATCCATTTCATTTTACAAATTTGTATTAAAATTTTCCGCCTCTATGCACACACATTTTCTCAATGCCATACAAAATTGTTTGATTTTTCTTCGAAATCGTAAAAAAGTAGAAAATTGATTACAAGAAAACATAATATTTCATTGCTTCAAAGTGCTCGCAGATATACACATTCATATATGTCGTAGATGTATTTACATGCATATCTATATATATATATATGTAAATGTAAATGTGCAAATGTATAAACAGATATACATTTTATAAAGACATTGGTTTATGTTCGTGTTCGTCGTCGGTCGATGCAGCTATTACTTTTACTGTTGCTGTTGTTGTTGTTGTTATTGTTTTCGTCATTTCTGTTGATGTTTTACTGTCTTAAATACCATAAGAGCTTGCCGCATTAAATATTAGCAGTAATGAGTCACAGTAACGATCGCTTTTCCTTTTACGAATTCTTCATACATTTATTTTTATTTGCTTGCTATATGCTCGGCTTTATATAGTATAGGCTTGTCTATTTATGGATTAGCTACATAACCGCCTTAAAGTGTGAAAATTACTTTCCACAAAAAGTACAAATCTTATCTGTTGCACGTAGATACACGGAGAAAAATAATTTAAGTGCAAAAATCAACTGTATTAACTTATACGACAGCAGTACATTACACCTGATTACAATACAGTTAGTTATTCGATTCGTAGTGTCGAATGCTATCATTTCGCGAATGCAGCAGATTTCAAATCGTGAACATATCGTTATTACAATATCTTAATCGTTTTCATTCGTTTCTTTCATGTTTGAAGTTTTGAAAAATTGAAATTTTAAAGCTAATCCTAAACGTTCTCAATATAACTATAGAGTTCTCAATATAACTATGCAACGATAGAGTGAGCGAAAAATTCATCTATAACTAACAACTTTCAAGCGGTGGCAGAAAATGTGAATTTATTTATTCCAATTAAAATTAATCAAAATCCTTGAGGATTTGGATATCGCCCAAAATCGATTTTATATTGAATGCATGCACAACTTTGCACTTCGATCACTTTTTGCCCCACCCACGTATAAGGGGTGTGGAACATTAAAGGAATTCGGAAGTCTATGCCAACGTTTTAAAAATACCATAAGTTCCTCGAACCGGGAAAGAATGAATGAAAGGAAAAAAGGTGCTTTTTGCGACTTGTATATGTTTTTTGCTGTCAGAAAGGTCAAAAGGCATTGCAAATTGAAACAAAAAAAAGAAAAAGGAAAGATAGATACAAAGATCTTTCGCTACTACATCTAACATCACCATCTGCGTCCATTAAGTGAAGGCGTCAAACCAATCGAGCCGGCTCGTCGTCAGTTTTTTCGTGCAATTAAAAATTAATCACACTCTCTTGCATCAAAAAAAAAAAAAAAAAAAGGGAGCTTTGGGAAATGATTTATGCATTTTCTTTTCGCAAAGAACACCGTCTCGAACCGGGAGCCACGGTAAGCAGCACCTAGCTGTGATAACTACTAAGTTCGGACATAATATTTTGAATTATTCCTTTATATTACATAAAACATTCATGATTTCATTATTTGTTATTAGTAAAGAGCTTTTCGTTTCCTCTTAATTTTTATGCCAAATCTGCTTAAGGTCATTGAAGGCAATTTCAAGTATTTACATGAATTACTTCCATCACATGTTAAGTTTCAATAATTTGACATAGAGTTCAGAGAATATATATTTTTTCATTACTGGCTACAATTATACTACTGGGTCCAAGCAAAAAAAAGGCGAATTTGCTTTTAGTCCGTAAAATCGTTGTTCTTTCAAATCAAATTTCACTTTAAAAATATTTCTTGGTAACAGTTTGCCCTGTTAAAATCGCCTTGATTTTTGAGTGACCTTGACGCGGTTTTTCCGCTCTTTTGCTTGCCTTTTGGGTGATATTCGCTTGATTGATTGATCCTTTGTTTCCGGGTCGTATGCGCAGATCTAAATCCCGTCTCTCGTCGTAATCGCTGATGAACTTTAAAACAATTCCTTTGCTCAGCACCAACATACAATGTAAAAATCGCGGAAAGAATAATTGTTTTATTTTTTTACTTATGTGTCGTACAAAATCAAACGCAGTCGAAGCATCAGTGATGTTCATGATGTGAAATGTGGCACAATGATTGTGTCTGGCATAGTGCTACCAGAATATGTAACATAAATAAAAAGTTTTCGAATTATAAGCAAACTCACCACATTTTTCGGACACGATGTACATTCAGCCGTATTAAGCAACACTCTTAAGATTAACGGTTTAAACTGCGCAAGCATAGAGAAGATCATCGCTTGAGAGCAGGGCAAAGTTAATTGTTCCTTTGCAATTTATTTCGTCTTCAAGTACTAATAAGCGAACTTCGGTCCAAGTGTGTTACACTGTGCCCTTATGGCCAAGAATTTCAATCAGAAAAGCATGGAGCAAAGGCAAAGTAAAGAGTACACAATTTTAGGCTGTTAAAGCTATTAAAAGCGAACGCAAGCCGAAGTAACTGTATATGCAGCGTATTATAAGGTATGATCTACTACACTGAGATTCGAAGTCGCGATCACAGACTTGGCTGTCGCGTGTCTTATTCCCTGGGCTGTGCGGTAAGCCAATATTGTCTTGAAGTCTCATCTTTCCGTTTGATTTTCTAGGTAATGTATAAAGGTCTCGTACAAAAAGAAATAAGAATTTTAGGTAAGAAGGATTAATTCGTGCAAGCAGAAGCATCAGTCAATTTACGGGTTCGATTATGTTTCTGTCGACGTTTATGTTAACTTCAATTAAGTGCAATGAGAAGTAAGTGAGAGAACTATTATGGAGGAGGGAGTGGGGATGGAATAGCAAGAGGACGCCGAAGGACTTGCATACTTGCATACTCTATAGTACAAATGTATATAATTGCGTTTGTGTTTTTATGCTTGTATGTTTTTATTGCATTATTACATATGCATATACCGTGCGTAGGGACCAACGTTAAGGTGACGCTCATATATCAAAAGATTTCTATTAATTGAAGGATTATGTCGATGATTCTTAACATACTTGGATGGATTGTTCTTCATAAATTACGGTCAACGTGTTTGTATACTTTTAAGCATTTTGTAGGTCAAATACCAACTTAAGAATAATAAATTAATCATTTACAACCTTAATAGACCTATGAATGGATAGATTATGGTAATAAATGTTTCAATGGGCGCATTTATGTCTGTTTAATCAAAGCAATAGCAAATGTATCGCGTACAGTGAATGCTTCGTTTCGATGAATTTGCTTTTAATTAAATAATTTTATATTTGCCATGAATGAATTCGTGAATGCCTGTATACGCATATAGTGACTATGATCATATATATGTAGATTCTTGCAACTTTTTCCAATGAACCAAATTGATATTTCGTAAACTTGAACAACAATTTAAGAGAACTGTGTAATGGTTTTTAATTTTTTTCGTTCGGTTTTTTTTCTGCATTTTCTTGCCTCTTTCAAGTATAGACGTTAATGAAATAATTAGTAAGTCATTGTCATAGCGTATTCAAAATTGAAAAGACGAATAGAAGAATTACAAAAAAAAAACAACATATAAGTATATGTATGTGTTATTAGGCAATTCTTGCCGTATGTTTTCCATCGCAAGTAAATATTTAAAAATCACAATTTTTCGTGCATTAGTTGGTCGATTGCTTATATTTTGGATCGGGCTGCGTTGCCTACTTTTAAAAAAGTGAAGTAGTTTTTCCATTTTTTTTTTTTTTTTTTTTCTCTTTTGAAAATATCTTTCCGTGTAATTTAACATTTATTTTTATATTAATTTCAAATGTTTTTTGTTTTTTGATTTTTAATATTTAAGCAATCATTCAGTGTGTGACTCCTATATAAGCAGGCAGGGTAGTGGCTGTAGGTTAAGGAATAGATAGATAGTTGTTGTAATGAAATAAGGTTAAATTTCTGCTTCATTTGTTTCTGATAGTAGTAAGTTCTTAGAAATTGTGTTTTCGGAATTATCTCGTTCGATATGAAAATACATCTGTGTCAAAGTGGATCTTCCTGTATCTTAGTTTGAAAGTTTCAAAGTGCAATTAAGCAGAGAAAGAGCGGACAGGTGAAGTCATAAAACCGATGAATTGATACGCGGATAAAGGAAGAAAGGAACGAGGAAATTAACGAGCGAGTAACCATAATAGATGCGCACATATGAAAGCGGAATTTCAGTATAGAACCTACACGTTCATTGAACAAAAATGATGAAAATAATTTATTCGTAACATTGGCTGTTCATCGTTGCTTATGCATATTTCCAATCAGTCTAGTAATTTGCGAATGCCGCGCCAAAAAAGCTTTCAACTCTTTTGGGGGAAACCGGTCATCGAGCCATCGGCCATTTTCCGTGTTTATATATATTTTGCATGCGAATGGTCCATCGATGCGAGCAAGTGGTAGTGAGAAAGTGGAGCAAGTGGAGCAAGTTCGCAGTTAAGTGCTTCCAACGTCTTGTAAAATGGTTTCGCAGTATGGATATGGAACGGATGGCATATAAAAAAGTTACTTTGGATTCACAGCGTTTCATTGGACTTTGACAGCTAATAACAAACTAAATTCTTCCGGTCCCAGCAAACACAGACTGTCGGCCTGTGATTCCCAAAATGAATCCATCTTGCTTCGCTAGTCAGAATAGGATAGAAAAAAGGATATGTTTGTCGATGAGTGTATTTAATTTGCCACAACACTCGAGGTTTTCGCTGTTAGAAAAGGTATTGTTGCGATATATGTTGGTATTACTACTGCTTATTATTGCCAGATGTTCGAACTAAAAAAAAAAGAAAAAAACACCACGTCAAGCATTTATTGCTCTATATGAGGTGTCAGCGACATCTACGGGCAAATTCCGGTTTCATATTCACATGCTTGGTAATGTCGGCCAGATAAATGTATCGAGGCGAGGGAAACATTTATGGATTGATGTCCAGTTATTCATAAGATTTCGAGTCAAACTATGATTTGCAATATGAAGCGTTCAATGCGTGCAAATGTTATGAGAAAATTAATGTAACTTTATTAATGTGTATAAAACTGGGCGGAATTTGCTTATCAGCGCACTACCAAAGCATAATGAAAAAACAAATAAGCTATTCAAGCTCACTTGAATTTCACATACAGCAAGCGTTATTTGTGGTATGTATAAAGGGTGTGCCAAAATAAGCTAACATTACTTTCGTTTGCTGTAGTGTTTGCAAGAGAAATCCTCTTTATCATAAGCGACAATAATTTTGCTTTCTTATAAAAAGTCGTAACACGAAGGTTAGATGAGAGAGAGAAAACATATGATAAATGTGTGCTCCGACCTTGAGACTTTTTTTTTTTTTTATTCTTTGTTGACACTTCTGATCACATTTTCCCAAATATGTTGAGATAGATGCTATTAAATGCCGAGAATTTTCCATTGCTTTTGACATATTAATGCCGATAAGGTCTTTGCGATGGCTCCATGGAAAACAAACATAAGACGCACTTTCCTGTGTTGTATTAATTTAAATTCACATATTCACGCACATTTTGACGCGCCCTGTTGGAATACCAGGTTAGGCATCAAGCGAAAATGGTTTTTATCATTGATTGATTTACTGGTTGAAAAATTCATTGCTTGTTTGTGTGTAGAGCTTCTAAACAAACAATATATCGGGTAACAGATATGGGTAATTATTTCAAATGTTCTTAAAAGTTACCATTCGAAGCATATCTCTCGGTGTGTTTAAGTTAGGCGATCGATCTAGCGCTGGTGTTGCTCAAATACGTTTAAAACTTTTGTTTGTTTATTTATTTATTTTATTTATTATTTTTTTATGAATTTGCTCAACTTGCGAAGCTATCTGTTTAAATGGCTTAATGCCAAGTTTTATCATATATATATATATATATATATATTTTATTTATTTTTTTTTTTTTCTCTACTTAATAATCTATTCGTCTTTTGCTTTTCTTAGTTTTTTGGTCTTGCGTTTGGCCAAAATGTCACAAATTATGAGATAGGTCGTATGGCTAAGGAGGCGTGCATATGTTATTTTTCATGTAATTTTGTCAGAGGATTTCTTAGAAAGTTTGACGACACAAAAACACACACATTCGCACACACATGCACGCATATACACTTTGTTTGATTTTTGATTTGGTCTGTGGCCATATGTTTATCTGTTCGTTTGTGCGTCTATATGCCGGTCTTTCCGTCTGTTAGTTCTCTTTTATCTATTTGTGCCTTTGTCTGCACAACTGTTCATATATCCGCTTCTAATTGGAACTATAAATGTCTTTTAAAAACTTCAATAAATGGTTGAGAACTTAAAGCGTATATCTTCCTTGAAGACTTTTCAGTTGTATTGACGAATGGTGTACAAGCCGTAGATAATATTTCCAAACCTTCAACGGGTACCCGTGCCCAATAATAAAAAACTTATAACCGTAAACCATTTTCGTCAAGACGATATATATATATATATATGTCAATATATTAATAAAAAATGTTGTAATTAGTTAGTCAATTTTGCCATTATTATTAATTAATTAATAAATTAATGATAAATAAAAAGCGAATAACGATACTATAATCGGGCATGGGCGACCATTAGACACTCTACACCATTGCATTTAATTAATAATATAGCAAAATGTGGGCACATGACTCCTAAATTTAGCATACTAAACTTGCTTGACAGAGATTTTTTTATTTTCAAGTTGTTTCCGTCACAATAAAATACGACAAATTAGGCCACGTCGCCATAGAAGGGTTTGATCTCTTGTGAATCTCTATGTATTGTACGATCTAAAAAATAGATCAATGGGATCCAAATTCCCTACGTTTAATTTACTAAGGACATATTGCAATCACAAATTATTAAAAATTAGTTCTTTTTGACATATAAAGTCTTATTTTTGATTAAAATCTTAACGTAGCCTGAGATCCTAAAAGTGAATCTGCGTGGTAAAATTATTATTGTGAAGGAATGAATTTTCATCAAGAAATATTGAAAATTTTGCTTTTTTACAATAAAGATTCCCAAGGAACATTTATATGACAAGGTATTCGAAAAATTACCCCATACGATCCAAAGTTTTCATAACAATTTAAAATAGTGAAATAATATTACTAAGCGATTTTTGTCGCGAAATTCTAAAAATTACAATATGAACAGTGGTCAAACAAGTGGTCCGATCCGAATTATTTTGAATAACGTTCATCCGTCAATAGGTTCAATAGAAGAACAGGTGAACAGACAGACAAACAAATTTACATCGATTTAATAAATGGGTTTCTCTCAAGTTCTTCTGGGTGTTACAATCTTACAAACCTACTGTACTCTGTACCACAAGTGGTGTAGCATATAGATCGGAATGTTTTATTAATTAAGTTAATCGATTAGTAAGGCGCACAGTAATAGGCATCGAATAGTGCTGAAATCAAATAGTTTTGCTGAATAAGAGCGGGGTTAGGTAATCGTTTAACAGATTTTTGCTTTATCTATTGACAGATTTATTAATAAAATAAGTAAAAGAAGAAGTGTACGTTTTCGTCTTGAACGTAATTGGTGTCCAGACGGAGGCATTTACGCGTAATTTGCTTTCACAATTTTAGTAAAAATTTGTGTTAAGAATTTGAAATTGAATTTTTGTGTAAATCAAATATTATTTGTGAACAAGACAAATTTACTAAAACTTTCAGAACATTTTCAAGGCTTTTTTCAATATGAATATCTATGCAAAACTAGTGAATTCTTTAGGAGATGGTAAGAACTATGCCGAAAATGGATTCACAAAAGATAATCCGTCACAGCAATACATATTCTATGTTGCACATTGCTTTAAAGTAATGTTGAAACAATTAGTAGCAAGACTTTTCAGAGTCAAATTTAAATTTCATTTATGAATTTATTAAAAAAAAAATATATATATATAATTACTTTCCAATTTTGCATAGGTACATATGCATATCGTATTGATTTTTATTATGTATGTAGGTACGCGAGATTCGAATCAAATTCAACTGAATGATGTTTTCTCTTGCTTTGCTTTTCTCAATTTGAAAAAAAAAAAAAAAAAAAAACAAAAAAAAAACATTCGCCTTTGGGGATACGAGCAAATATTGTGAACGTCTGTTAATGCATATAAATATGTCACTTGATTATACGTATATAGTAAAAAAAAATATTGTGAAAATCAAACCAGACATTCCGTCGTCATTAATTTGTTCAACTGACATACGACAATAATAATAATAATAATAATAATAAACTAATTTCAGTAAAATAGAGAAAATTTATGAAAAATTATGTTTGGAAATGTAATCTTTGTATGCAATGCACATGTAATACATCTTTTGTATTATTTTATCGAAAATAGGATAACGCACAAGAAGAAATGCCTTTAGGAATGGACGGCTTTTAATAATCAAGAATGTGTATGCATATGAATATGTACAATTTATAAGATAGTATGAAAAGCTTAAAATCCTCAATAGAAATATGGCCTGAATCGACTGTTTCCATTTTTTAACGGTACTCTACAATGACCCATAAAATATATGTACTTTGCCATTTTTTTCAAAATGTCTTGAATTTGCAATCTATGCACAATTAAACATTAAACAAATGAATTAACAATTTAAAAAAAATCCAATAATACACCATAATAGTTAGTTGGGTGCCAGTTAATTTAACCACCTACCTAAACTTGTTTAATTTTCGCCTTCAGGTTTTCAATATGGATTAAGGGTATCAGTAATGTGCCTATATGAAGGGAAGATTTAATATGTTGTGTCTTCTCAATCTTCTTACTTGATAATTATCATCTAATTAGTTTACGGAATATAAGTATGCAGGCTTCTTAATCTGTTTAAGTAATTACTGTCAAAACCGCTTTTATTTCACCTTAAACTTGGAGAAGATCAAGATCGGGACGTAAATTGTGATTACGCACAAGTCAACCGTATTGTAGGCGCACCCTTCTATTCGATTTGGCTATTTGAATACAAACGTACGTGCCAGACTCCCAGTACGAATTCGATATTTTAATTTTTGTCACCGGGAGAAAATTTCCCATAGGCATTTTCATACACGGACAGACGGACAGACGGACATTTCTAGACAGATTCAAGATCAAGAACTTTACAAATACTTTATAGCTATCCGCCTGAGTGGCCGAGTAAACAAGAGTCTCGACTAGCAAGTCAATGGTCGTGGGTTCGAATCTCAAGTGCGGTAGAGTTTTTAATAAAAGCCGATAGCCTTAGATGCTAGTGCTTTTAAGAGTTTAGTCTTAGAATTTATTTCTGTGGCGAAATTAATAATAATAATAGTAATAATACTTTATAGCTTCGGTGAGGCCACTTCATCCAACATTTGTTGGTTTGCTTGAATGCAGAATTACTTTTACATTTTGGAGATAAGTTAAAATTCTGGGAAAACTCGCCATATTGCACTGCAACCGAGGCGATAACGTTTCGAAAGTGTCGTAGGAGAACTCGTGGTGTTTATAGCGAACGTGCTCTATCGAAATCAGCAATGGCCATGTCGTTGACTTCTTTGCGATCTGGAAAATGCAACGCTAAGCGCTCTGCCGTCTAACCGTCCTGCTCTGATCGAGCGATAGTTCATAAAGTCGATAAAATTCTTCAGAAAATTAAATAGAGGCTGTCACATTTCATCCTCCGGCATCGTTGATGAATTAGATATTGACCGAAAAATAATTTTGAACTGTATTCATAAGGCTGGAAACAAGAAGAAGCTTATTATTTGGAAATCTCATGAATTAACAGTGAAAGAATTGATGGAAAGAATTTCTATCTGGCAATCGTTGTTGAAGGAAAAAGAATCCGAACCATAGTCGAATAGAGATTGATAATGGACTATGAAAAAATGTGGCAACACATTTAGCGAGGTTTGAGAAAGCTCGGTGTGGAATATTTTCATGCCTTCACAAAAATAATGCGAATCTTGCCTCTTCCAGTAGCTATTTGCTTCGCTCTCTTTGTGCAGCTTTTTTAATGCTTATATATAAAGCTTATCTCAAAAGACATGTGTGAAAATCAGTTGATTGGCTTTTTCGATCAGAGTCCCACGAGTTCTACGATAATGAGTTTAGAAGAAAAATTGCACAAAATTATCAATTAAAATGGCACATAATTGGTTGAATAGAATTTATATAATATACAGTGAAAGTTCCTTATTCGCGCTTCCTTTATTCGCGATTTCACTATTCGCGGATGCAAAAAAATGCGATCAATTCCCATATTCGCGGCTATAAATTTCTCTAATCGAGGTTTTTTTTGCGAACGTAAGCAAACAAAATGAAAGGAACTTTATTACTTAATGAATAAAGTATTGTTGTGAAAATCCCAAATTGCCTAAAGAGGGAACAACTAAATGCACATTCGCATGCAATTCAATTGATTTTTTTATATATTTGATTTTTTTTTTCAAATTTGTCACCTAGGAACGTATCCCCTATAATCCCATATAAATTACCATTCCGTATTCACGGTTTCTGTATTCACGGCATTTTTATGGAACGTATTCCCCACGAATAAGGAAGTTTTACTGTATATTAAAAATTTGTTTGACCTTGGGGTGAAAAAACGCCACGAGTTCTTTCCTTGATTTAGTATAATGCCTGATTATATCATAGCAATTATATTAATAGTGAAGCTTAAAAAGCCATGGTCAGGCAAGGTAGCCTTTTAAAAAACATACTGTACTGCGTCCAATACAATTTATCTAAGTGTCTTCGTCACAAAATATCAAAGTTTGTACCTTATAGTTTTTGTGAGTGCCCTTATATAGGGAGGAGCACAAAACGTAAACTTACGTAGTCCAAATTTATAACGGTATGTTGTTATGAAAAATCACTATCTTGCAGTAATTGTCAACTTGTAACAATAAAACTTATAATTTTTAACAAGACAAGCTTGTTTTTATTACGAATGATTGTGTAGTGGAGAGGGAGCCGAAGAGATGATCTGACTTCATCGAAAGTTCTAAAATGTTATCTTTCACCGATTTTTGCTAAAAAAGGATAAAAAATCGCACCTTCTTTTTTATATATAAGACGACTTCTTCAAAACAATTTTCCATATGGGGGATTTATCGTAAAAATAGTTCGATTCAATGCATTTTCAATACCGTCCGCCGTTGAGTCAAAACATGTTGGTGTATCACATCTCGTCTCAATATCTCAGCAAATATGCATACAGACATACGAAAAAGAGTGCCAAACTAATAGGTAAAAAAAAGAGCAGTCTATCTGAATTTTGGATTCCGATTTTATTATAGATGGAGTAGGGTATAACAATAGCGATAATAAAAATAATAATAATAGTAATGATGGTGATGGTGATGATGATGATGATGATGATGATGATGATGATGATGATGATATCAATAGTAGAAAGTACTTACATAAAATCGTCTCCTGCGATCGCTATGAAAATCTATAATTCATCCATCCATTTAAACATTGCCTTGTCCACTGTTTGCTGATGTCGATTAACTTGTTTTTTAACCACTTGAACTAACAACTTTTGCTATCATGCAACAATTGAAAAACTTTGCGCAAGTATAATACATACAAACATAAGCAATTATACTTACAAAAATACGTACACAGTTGTCATGGGCTTT
Source organism: Glossina fuscipes (assembly GCF_014805625.2). Taxonomy (NCBI): domain Eukaryota; kingdom Metazoa; phylum Arthropoda; class Insecta; order Diptera; family Glossinidae; genus Glossina; species Glossina fuscipes. The sequence goes on from NW_023998415.1 coordinate 18,694,192, forward strand.
GTTGTAATGCATCATTATCATTACCAGCAACATCGTAATGAAATGATGATTGAGATTAAAAAAACTTGTTTAGAGCAAAAAAAAAAGAAAAGAAGAAGAAGTGAAATTCACAAATGCATATACCAGAATCGTTCGAACTTTGCATCGGTATATTGCCCCAACGAAAGTCATTCGAGTCTTAGGTCGAAAATGTAGACAGATTTAGGATTGTCCCGAAACCTATATATGATTTTCTTTCGCTAATATTGCTCAATAAGTCGATAGGCTAAGTAAGAAAAAACAATTTTTTTCCTTCAAAAATCAGTCTGACGTTTCTCTTACATTTCAATGTCTTTTATGGCGATCCTCAATATACGCTTCGGTCTCTGCTACAGCCTCGTAATTTTAGCCTAGCGCATCCGTTTGACATATGCAAACCCTTGCTACCCTTGTTAGACGTCGGGAACTCGGTCGATGGGCCAGCAATTTGTCTTTCAATTCATACCGTTAGTTTTGCAACTGTAGTCATCGACATCTCTTGCAATTCCACTTTTCGATTGTGGAGAAAAAGTTAATCATTTCCTTTGGGCGTTCAACGTAATCGGCACCATATACAACGAACTGTTGTTCTTTTTGGCGGAGAAGAGTTGCCATTGCAACTTTTGGATTTTTTTAAAGACGACAGTTATGTGTTTGTCGCTGTAATTATTCATTGATGTGACATTTATATATGTGTATGTATATAGTAGTAGGCTTGTCAAGTCATGCGACGAATTTATTAAAAGTTTGAACGATTCATTCTTCAATATTTATATTGCAGTTGATCTTTTTAATCAGTTTGCATTTGATCGATATCAGAAGACTTTGGTCGATTAGAGCGGGGACGAAACTCTCTCCCATGAAATATCGTGAATCTTCCTCGATGCACTAGTTATTGGCGAATCCTGTATCGATTTTTTCTTTGCTTTAATCACTAGTTTTTGCGTATATGAAGGTGTGTCCTGTCCACTCTTAGTGAGAATTGTTTGAAAAGAAAAGTTGCCAGAACTAAATATTTTTCCATATTACTTCATTGTAATATTTCTCGAATAAGTCTCATGAAATGCTCGTTTAACTAAAAATAAAATAGCCCTAGGTGGGGTCGGATCTCGTAATGCGCGCTATTAAGTTCCTCATTATTCTGTATGTAATTTTAGAAATTAAAAACTATATATGTATATATATTTTATAGGGTGTTTCTGGTTACCCCGTACATCTCTTGGGCCCAATTTAATTGATTCTCGTAGTTAAATTGTCGAGAATAATTAGAGAAAACAGCAGATATCGAGTTCTTTTTCTAGACAAAATTTCGAAGCCATAAGGCACAATACACAGATAGAAAGATGAATTCCGCTATTCACGCTAATCATATCTGTACACAAAATATGTTTATGAGGTTATAGACGCACGTTCCTATGCCTTATAAACCCTTGGGAACTTTTCTTGTTCACATTTTTAATGAAATCTAATACACTTTCGCTATGTTAGATGTAATATTGTGTATTATATTATATATACATACATATATCATATCGTAGTAAGCGTTGAATAGAAAATGATTGAAAGCAAAAATTTAATTGATTCTGTTCATATATGAAATATATAACAATTGTCTACATTCGAGCTAAAATTTGCTAGAACCTTTCAAGTTAAAAGTTCACTCATTTGAAACATTGTTTCCAAATACTTGAAGTTTTCATGATTGATATGCATTTCGAAAGGGCTTCCAAAAAAAGGACAGGAGACAAATAACTCTGATGAGAGATAAGCTCACCATTTAATAAAAACAAGGAATTACTACTAGATGTTCAAAGTCAAATCATAGACGAAATAGGCTTCGTCTTTTGGTTTCGGTCTACAGTTAAAGACACCTGCCAATTAAGTTATAGAGATGAACATGAATAAGCATGTCTTCGGAATTAGGCCCAACGGATGTGTTTAGGCCCTTGAAAGCATTTTCGCTATATTCTCTTGTCTGACTCAGAGTGTTGCGCATACTCCTTTGTTGGGTGGACATAGGACTTTCTGACTTTTTTTACAGAAATCCTGATAATTAGTGTAATGGAAAAATAAATTTTTACACCTTGCATCATTTGCGTTCGTGTGTACGTACGTAACATCTAGATCGATTAAGATAAGTCTACCTTTTATTATACTGATCAATTCGGAATCAGTTTCGGAATCATTTTAGTCTTGTCCAGGCCTTTGGCTGTCTGATGCTGTGTGTGCTTTTCACTTTTCAATCTACACTTTTTAAGATGTTTGCACAACATTTGATACACACACACACATGCATAACAGTGCCCATATTGTATTGGACCACTTTTACGACCATTCTTCTTATACCGTCCTGAAGTCTTTTTACAAAAAAAAAAAAAAAAAAATTGTTTTCAATATTTCCCAATAAAAACGTTTAGAAACTAGTACATAGGCCTATAAAATAAGCATAAAATATTTGGATGGGATCCATTCCTACGGAAAGTAAGCCATTGTAAGAATAAAAAAAGCATAATTTTTAGCACTGTATGATGAAAATTAGTTCACAATACACATTAAATGAAATTAACTGAACAAATTTGATGGGCTTAAGATAAACCCATCTTCTATTATGCCGATCGATTCAGAAAATGATTCTAATCTTGTTTCTCCATATTTAATTGTGTTCAACCTAGGGGTCGTAATTTTCGAGATCTTCTGAACAAATTTGGATACATTGGGTACGTGTTTTGGCCTAAAGATGAATGGTATTGAAAATGGTTGGCGTTGCAGCAGTTTTTCGAATACTTCTGATCCAATACCCTATTCTGATACGTCAGTATAAAAAATCATAGTAATTGGTTGTAGAATTTTCCTTAGTAACAGTATTACAGCTTAGTAACAGTATGTCGCCATTCTAAATTGGTGTAAAAACTTTAAATCGTATGGGACGATTTTTTTAACATCTTACCATAGAACCGCTCCTACGGAAACTGAATCCTTATATGGTAAAAAAGTCTAATTTTGAATACTACTTGATGAAAATTCGTTCATAGTAACAAATTGACATAAAAATTAATCTTATCGAATTTGTACGACGCCCGTATACTCTCGGCAACCCAACCGATATAGGGGTCCTAGTGACAACTAAGGAAGGACAACGACGAAGCCTAAGTTATGCTTAGTTATAACGGGAGCAACTGAAAAATAATCAAATCTTTGAAAAGTAAATTATTTTTGCTGAAATTCCATCACGTTTCTTCTTTGAGCATCTCCCTATAAAGACGGCTTAAATGAAAATTATGCGTTCACGTAAGTGTATCGTATAATTATTGGTGTATTATTAATTAAGCGAAGTACAGGTTTTTATTTTCAAATTTTGTGGCAGTGATGCCAAGTTGGAAATGCAAGTTCCGTATAATGGTGTGCTTTTCTCGAGTCCTCTACCCAAGTTATTTATAGAATATGGCGAAAACACCAATTTTATAAAATGTAGACGAAGAATTTTGCTCAAATTTTAAAAGCACATTTTTTTTATAATTTTGCTTTAGATTAATTTAAACAATGATCATCATCAATATTTATATTCTCATAAAATGAACAAAAAATTGTTAAACACATTTATGTGAATGTACTTGCTACACTCCCATGTACATTATTTACGTAGAATTTTATAAAAATGTTCGCCCTTATTTATTAAATACACAATATCAAAACCGCCGAGACGCATAAAAACATCTACCCACATGAATTAAAAAAAAAAAAGAAAGAAAGAAGTACAGCGGCGAGCAAAACTTTAACACTTGGTTAGTCGCTTTTGTATTTATGCGTCCATGTGTATTCGATAAAACTTATAAGTAGTAAATACGTGCGAAATTCACTTTCTAAAATCGTTATGATATATTGTTTAAATGGCTGATAACGGTCCATAAAAGTCCACATTATGAATGAATGATTTATTTGTGCTTTTCTATCAATGTTTTTTCTTCAAATATATTTCTGTTACGTTTTTTTTTATCGAATTCAATTAAATTCACTCGAATATTGGAGAGAAATCGTTAATTCAAAATAAATATGTTTTGATAAAAAAAGCGATTTAAAATAAAAAAAATTCCTATAAATCAACGTATCATTCAACGTATCATCTATTCCAGATGACTATTTCCTCGCCCTGGAACTCCTTGTTGCCAGAGCACTTCAACTTTTGAGAACATTATGATGAGAAGCGAATCGGTGCTCGAAGAGTTATGAATAATGTATTAAATCGAAGAAATAGTGTAAGATCTGATGAAGACAATTCTCGGGATAGGGCTGAGCGTAATTACTTTTTGCTTAACTGCATTAGTTTTTATTCGTCGTTTCAGCCCCGGAAACCGTAGGTATTCGGCTTTAATATAAATATTACAAGCTCACCTGGACTGCATTGCGGTTTGTGAGATTCTGACATCGCAACACCTCCACTTTTCATCACCAGTCACAATCTAACAGCATCTCCCTGCGAAGCAAGCAGGAGAAGTAAAATTTTGTCCGTGAAGCTTTCCACCAAAAGGGTGCAATCGCGTTTTTATAGCATTTTTCAAGTCCGAAAGTTAAAGAAAAGTTAAGCAAAGCAACAGTCTTCCTTCAAAGTCGCGTTTCGGTACAGTAGTCTGTAGGTTAATCCCTGCATCAAAACAGTAATGAATAACTTCAAAAAAGTTCGTGCGAATATCAAGTTCTGCGATAAGCTAGATGATGATCTATAACCATTGTGCGCGCATATTGTGCCGTAACGATTGACGTACTAAATAATCTGCTAACTGCCGACAAGAATTGAATATACTAGGAAGAGCCGCAAGTTCAAAACTTAGCTTCCGAGTAATGACTTATTGCTTGCTTTTAAAACTTCAGCAGCTTTAGAGAATTTGAAATTCGAAAAATTTAATTAATTAATGGAATTTAAAATTGGAAAAATATTATTAACAAATTTTGTGTTTAAAAGAAAGAAGAAAAAGTCTGGAAAATAATACATACACGAGCACCTACTATTCAACCGCTGTAGATAAGCTTAGTCTATTTTCAAAATGAAAATGTTTTGAAATTAATTGACGAATCATACGGCAGCAGTTACTGAGGCTAAAAGCTCTCAAAGATCCAGATTTCGGCTAATACAATTATATTAATTTCGTCTAAAACGTAGATCTTTTTGTCATCTGGCAAACATTACTGTAGAGGAAAATCTAACCGGACTCAATGGTAGCTGGTTAGTAGAAGTACTACAATATAGTAATTGGTGAGAGCATGGTAATCGGGTCATGCCAGTTGATACGCCCGATAACTATATATCTTGAAGAAAGATAGTCTGGTACTGGCTAACCTTGACGGTATGGTAGAGTGTAAAGGCAAGAGTGGCGTATTACATTTTTCGGAATACAAAGCGCAAAGTAAGGCTAAAGGCTTTGTAGACTCATTTAAGCACCTGACGGGGGTCAGGAGCCCGCTCGCAGGGGTTGTGATGTGCCAGGAAAGTTCGCTGGAAGGTACTTCACCCTTGCGAGGCCCCCTTATTAGAGGATTGTCTCTCCCCACCAGGGGATGATCACTCAACTTAATTGAGTGCCTATGGTTGTAGGCAACCCGTCTGATTAAGGCATCAAACCAGGTGTAGACGTTAAATCCACAGTGCGATCTGGCAAACTGCTTTTGTTTTGTTTTTTTTTTGAAAATAAACAAGTTAAAGCGCTTTATAGTCGGGAAACATCAACCGTTAAGTGCCTTACTATCTGCATCATACACGCTATAAAACACGAAAGTGAAGCTTTGTTTCCTTTTCTTTGTTGTCTTTTCTTTTATAGGAATTAGCTAAAAAGTATTAACCCTACTAAATGTAATAAAAACCTTGCACCTGTGCTCGCCATAAAATCACAATCACAATAATTACAACATTTTACAATACAAATAAAAGCTTACTTTTCACTAGAAGTAAAAATATACCTTTATGGTCCAAACTTGGCATAGTCAATTTACATGTCAAATTACTCGTTATTTCGGGATAGTGTTCATCATTAAACACAAAAATGTTCACTTAGTTACCATATAAAGACTTTGTTTTAAATAAAAATGTTTATACGGGAAGGCGTCAGAGTGCTATTGCTCCAGTGATAGTAAAAGTTGAACATTTTTTTTTAAATAACGCGGCGAATAGCCGTAAAATGTCTTCAAATTATCACAAATGTTGCGATTTGCAGCTTGAACACATAAACCCATGAACAGACATAATGCAGACGGACGGATGGACAATTCTTAAGTGATTCAGAATCAGTGATTTCGAATCTATTGATATAACCAAGAATGAGTCTAACTGAAATCGTTTTTAAATGCGGCCTGCATCCATTTAAGCTTAATATGCCTTTACCTACACCTATGTGGTGTAGAGTATAAATACCAAACTGTTTCAAAAGTAGATATATTTTGTTTGATATAATACTGAAGATAAAGTATGGAATGTGGTGGGTACCTTATTAAAATGTAGATTTCATTTTTGACTGAGGCTTCAGTTCAGTGTTGCTGAATATTCTTGATGCTGCATAATAATATAATAATTACTTGGTTTTTAACTGATGGATACAATGGTACATCAAAATATTGGCATTTGTAATAAAATGGGATCCAATCTTTTACAAGTTGTCACCGCATCAACTAAAATTACTAACGTAATCCTTAATATGCATACGTTTCCTAAGTGACGTTGGCTGGATTTGTTTGACAATCATAAGCCACTTTCAAGCATCGGAATACCGTTTTTCTGCTTATTTTCCATTTATTTTAAATTTATAATGGAATTTGCAAAATTTTTATTATTCCGATAGATAAGCGAAGGAAATTATAAGTACACATATCAGGAGTGCCGCACATGCTAATTTACTTATTATATAATTCAAAGACTCAAGCTAAGTTACAAACGAAATAACGAACTGAAAATGCACGCATTTCGTAGTAGCTAAAATGCATACAACAGAAAATTGCCATGCATAATATTATTATTTACATAAATATATGTTTAATATACAGCATGTAGTACATATTGCAAATAAGTGCACCATACAAGTTGACTCTGCTTAAAGCCATCTATTTTTGCTTTTGCTTACGCGTATATGTGAACGTTTGCTTGTTTCTGTTTATGTTAGAAATTTCGTTTTATTAGCTGAATTTGTGTAAATAAAACTGAATATTGACAATGATTGTTCCCATAAAATTAGATAAAAAAAAAAAAAGGAAAGAAAAATTGCTTGAAAAAACGAGATATATTTTCTCGTTTACAGTTCACCGATCTTTCGTTGACACTTTTTTCTAAATTCATTTTTAGGGAATTGCTTTAACAAATTGACTAAAGGCGCGAGGTATAACAATATATAGAAATGCCGATCTTATCAATCAAAGTGAACTCTTCATCTTCAATTTGATTTGTTACGCGGTTACGATCTCTTCATTTTCTGAATCATAATAGTCTTTAAAGAAATTAAAGCAGTGAAGCAGGGGAAGTACAAAGTTTAGAAAATACAAAAAACTAAAGCTTTAGCCCACATACAGACCTAACCAAGGTGGGGTTGTCGGTCAAGTGAAAAACACGGAAACTAAGAATGTGTTCAGTTCTTGTCTTCTTGAACCGATTGAGGTTATGCAAGTTTGTAGGCGATATTTTCATTTTTGTGCTACGGAGAATATTTGATCGTCAAAAAGACGGTTCAGAATTTTTGATGCTGATCAAAAATATTTATGGGGTCTCTCAAGCTTCATTCCGGGTATACGAACATTTTGACAAAACGAATTTACGCCTCATCCTCCGGTAATGAGTGCAAAAGGAAAAATGTACTTGCGGTCCTTGGGCTCTAAATTTGGACTTTATTCACAATTCAAAGTACTCGAAGAAAGCAAATTAGCAAATAGCGGCAATAGATGAGAGAGAAAACAATGCCGAACTGAGTGAGCGAAGATGCAAAAACAATGTTTTTTTAATTGTGTAAATAGTTAATTCTTCCTTATGTAGCAAATATATGCTTAGTTAATAAATCATTTCAATATGTTTTTAATCAAACTTGATCTGAAGAGATGTATTTTCATTCTTTTTTTTTTTTGTGTTTGCGTTTGTTTTAGGTACGGGAACATTTGGTCGCGTGTGCTTGTGTCGTGATCGAGTGACTAATCAATATTGTGCCATGAAAATATTAGCAATGACCGATGTTATACGTCTAAAACAAGTTGAGCACGTCAAAAATGAAAAAAGCATTTTAAGTGAAATCGACCATCCCTTTCTCTTAAATTTGTAAGTATTCAAGCGTCAAATCATTTCTTGCATTGTGCTATATACAATATTCAACAATTTTTCGATTTCACAGGAAAATCGAGATATTCGTTGAAGGTCTTTTAAAATGCATATAATTTCATGGAGTATAAGATTTTTTTCAAATAAAGATTTCCTTCACGTTATTCCAGTTACTTAAGTGCTTAAGGGTCTTTGCATTCCTATGTCGACTATATGTCTACGTTGTATTTCTTATCCAAATATTTCTACGCCGAAATTATTAATTAAGCAGTTAGTGAGAAGGGAAAGAGAAAACATAAACAAAAATGTAGGGATGCTAAAGGCTGATAGTTTTATAAGCAGAAGGGCCAAAGAATTCTACTAAATTTGCGTTTGAGATGAGAAAGTATTGAGAATCAGTTTTGATTGCACTTTATATACTTTGTTCATGTGCCAACATTTTATATATATTTGACTCCTCCAATTAGCCATATTAAGCCTTTTCTCGCATCATCTTCTTCTATTTATTTAACGATTTTCATCGATATTTCGATTATTTTTTAATCAACTTAATAATTGTTTGGCGTTGATTTGATAATGATGGTTATACCAGCAAAGGCTAAGAGCAGAGATGCGATCGATCGCCCACAGAGGAGACATTGGAAAAGATTAATATCGCTTAAAGGATTTCGCTCGAAGTGGAAGTTTTCCCATTTCATTCTACGCCATGATCCTTCTTCCATATGGGCGCTAACCTTTTCTTCTAAAATTTTATGAAAACAGAAGAGGGATTTTTTGCAAGTTTGTTGCAAATTGTTAAAATTTTTCGTCGGACACGACGGACACATCAGCTATGAAAACGTCGACTAGGCTAGGACTAGGTTGGAACATGTTGAAGAAGTGCAAGTCATATGAAGATATATCCGATTGGCGCCAACCTGAAATTAGAGGGCATTCTTAAGAGCAGTGTATGGTTGCGGCGACTCTTTGCCCATTACGTTATACGTTTAGCGAGCATGTGATGATGACTAGGCGACATAACGCACAGTTAGCAACGGAATCGATTTAATGAAAATGAAATCTGCTTAAAGATGGCCTTTAAGAAAAGTATCAGTGGTGACCTGTTGTATATTTAATGTAATTTTCACTATTCTTTAGCTTTATTACGTACATATATTGTAAACTGATCGTTATCTTATACGCCTTCACCTATGTGCATAAATTCCTATTTATTTTCAGAGAATGGTCGACAAAAGATAACTGCTGCCTGTATATAATTTTCGAATACGTCTGTGGTGGTGAATTATTTACATACCTAAGAAACGCTGGTAGATTTAATACGGAAACCTGTAAGCAAATAAAACAACAAAAAAAAAAAAATATTTTTAAATTGTTGCTATTGTTTGCGCCGCTCATTGAAATGCATTTATTTATTATTACAGCGATCTTTTTTGCTGCTGAAATTGTGTTGGCTTTTGAATATTTGCATTCACTGCAAATAGTTTATAGAGACTTGAAACCTGAGAATGTATTGATTGGAAGGGATGGACATGTTAAAATTACTGACTTCGGTTTTGCAAAGAAATTAAAGGATCGCACTTGGACACTATGCGGCACACCAGAGTACTTAGCACCAGAAATTATACAATCTAAGGGACATAATAAAGCTGTCGATTGGTGGGCGTTGGGTACGATTCTTCCTTTCTATTTTTCAATTTTTTCTATACTATATGTCTGTGAAAACTATCAAACAATAATGATAAGTGTTTGTTGCATATTATAGGTATACTTATCTATGAGATGTTGGTGGGTTATCCGCCGTTCTACGATGAAAACCCATTCGGTATATATGAAAAAATTCTCGGAGGAAAAATTGACTGGCCACGTCACATAGATCCTATAGCCAAAGATTTAATTAAAAAGTTGCTCACGCACGATCGCACAAAACGCTTGGGCAATATGAAAGTAAGTCAATTGATTATTTATATTTCCATCAGCATCGTTTGTTTCCTTCAAAGTTATATCGAAACGCATGTCTCAACTTGGCAAAATCTATCGCAGAATCCCGGTTACAAAAATTATTGAAAATTGCTAGTATTGTCGTTAAAATGGCACAAAGGTGATTAAAAGAGATTTTCATGCTCTTGAACCAATTGGTTCAAGCGTTCTAATTCTGGCAATAAGCGTGCAGGTGAAAGTCTTGTGAAAAAAATTCCCCGCATAGACTATTCCTCTGTCAATAGTGAGAAGTGACCAAATAATATAAAAAAATTATTCAATTTATATGCAAGAGTTATATTTTGCCGATTTGGTGTATAATCATCTCTGTCGTTTATAGTTCTAAGACGTAGTCCGCGAAAGAGTAAAATCCTTGTAGAATAAAATTCCGTAAGGGAAGCCTTTAGCATGGACTTACATAAGTGCTATCTACCACCTTAGAAAAATGATCAATATATTTATGTTAGAAGAGGTTCTAGTGGTAGCGAATCATAGCATATACGCTTTCAAATATTTCAAAGATATTTTTGTGAAAAAATGTTTTAAAAATAACTATGGTCCGTGTTCAAATTGAGTTTCTTTGCTTTGTACGTCACATTTATCATTTATTTATCTAATCTTCATAAGCGCAGAGCGTGTGCAATTAGAATAAAAAAAAAAAAAAAACGAAAAAATTATAGTTATAAATAACATTTCACAAATGGTCCATTAACAATTCATTTATGTATAAACAAATTTAAATAATTATTATTGCGAAAATAAATATAAACTGAAAAAAATTAAAATACATAAAATTGTATTTATATATACATGAATGATTAAAGAAAATACTAAATTTTCGTTTACAAGCCTTCAGGCATTACTTCATAGATGCATGAGGAAACGTAGTAGGTGGTACCCTTGGCAAGATTAGTACAAATTTAAAGGTATCTGCGCAATTTTCAATCTTTACTATTCCTAATTCTATTTTTGCTTAGTACCATATCCAGGCATGTAAGTGCTGTTTATAGCTCTATAGTTAATTTATGGAGATTTTTGCGCAATCAAAACATTTGCTTCGAATATATTGACAATTGTTCAGCGCTACTAACATAAGTACGATTTTTACATCTTTTTTTATACTAGATTTCCTTTCATAACTAATCACATATAGGACTTCGCTCTTTATCGATAAGACAGTTTCTCAGTAAGCTGAGAACGGCAAGAAAGCGGTATCGATTCTTTTGATGAGACTTTAATTTGGACTCTTTGGGAGATAACCTCAAAAGTTCCAGTTGTTGACTTCGCACTTAAATTTGTTTTGCATAAATGTATCTGTTCAATTTTACCACAAATCACACATGGGATTGTACCTATTACCATAATACGTCTACTTCTTTTTAGAAGAATTCGCTCTAGCATTATGAATATATAAGCAATAAGTAAGGGTAGGAGGTTTGCATTGCTTTTCCTTGATTAACTATCATTATACATACACTCACACATACGCATACACATATTAATATAAATCGAAGTGCACACAAATATGTATATAGCGTACGTGCGACATCGCATAAAAAATACGTCATTTGCCTGCGCTAGAACACTTCAGTTTGATCGTCAACAATAGACTAACCGTAAAACAACATATATAGTATACTGCAGCTGAAGCGATTGCATCAATCTACACGGTGGTCAACCTCGTTATATTGTATGTAAGCTTGGTGTGTCCTGAAACGCTCGCAGCAGTACACTGGCAGGGATATATCGCTATATCGCTATTTCTACATCGATTAGTTCGAAACCATTTGGCAGAAAGCGGCCCTGGCAATCACATGAGCGGTGCTGATTAACATCTTGAATGAGATGAGACGCGCAGTATCCATGATAAGAGCAAAAAATGTCAGGAACAAAGAAACGTTCTTAACAACACATAACGAATGCGTGGAGCAGAGTGACGAAAAGTAGACTTATGCTCTTGCTCTCTCGGAGAGCTCACGATATTCTTGATTTGTTACGGTTGCTTTCCAAAATACCTACATGGGTTCGGACTTGATACAGTATTGTGATGCCAGGACTGTGCGGACGTAGAGGAAAATTTTAAAAAGCATAATAAAAAAAATCGAGGCTTGAAGAGTAAGCTCTAAATACAAAAGTACAAGGAATTATGGCGGCTGAGGAAAGGAACGAATAAAAATAAGTAAAGGGAAACCATCAATGTTTCGGCAGAAAAAGTCCACAGAACGCCATTAGCCCTTTTCTAATATTGAAAGTATTATCCAATTCACTGGTCTTCCAGTCAAAAGCAGTCAGGAAAGTTTTGTGTCAGTCGTGGTGGAGATTGGGCTAGTGTGAGTAAAATTGAAAGTTGCAGATGATGGCTACTGGCGTGGACCAGCGATGTACTTACCCTCAGTTCACATAACAAATACACACACGCATACTTACAGACGCGTATATAGCACATATATGAATTAAAGCTTTTTTTCAATATTTTTTTATTTATATATAATAATGTAATTACGAGACCTTATTCTTAATTGACAGCACCTTAATTATAAATAATTAACCAAAAAACATTCGACAAAAAATTTTCATTATTCTTTTTTTCATTCTCGCTTTGACGATTTATGCGTGTACCGCGTGTGTTCTGGAATTGATTGCAAAATTCGTACAAAATAGTACATAACCTTTTCAATTGTTACTATTAACTTGTAGTAAGTAGCTCTTTTCTTAAAGTTCCCTTGGATCGTGGGATATATTTCACCACTCAGACGAATTATTTATAATGCCACTGCAGTGCAAAGAGAATGCTGTTTATTTGCGTGAAGATAAAGTGAGCGTAGGGTGGAGCGATAGAGAAAGTACTGCTTCAATTGACAAAGTCACTGTTCGCAAAGGCAAGTGAGGCCTAATTAACTTTTTGCTCGAAACGAGGAATTTGCTATAAACGTATTGAGTAGTAGAGGTAGGTTAGTGAGAAGGCAAGACGCTTTAGTGATTTGCAGTTTGTCGCACGAATGATTTAGAAAGCGAGGCGATTACATTGTTTATCTCAGTTATGCTATGGAATTGACTACCTTGACTACCTTTTATAGGTACGCAGGTAGATTTCAATTTCGGAATTTGTTTTTTTTATGGCATAGTCGGGCTTGAATGGCTTGTCCGGCTTGAATGTTTCTTGAATGTCTACAGTATTGGTCGATTTTTTCGACATGGGTGACAATAAAGAACATGGAATTTCGTTTCGGTGCAGACAAAGCTACAACTAAAGTATTACCTACGAATTTTTAAAGTATTAGTAATTATCTAATCTTGGGAGAGTTTGAATAGTGCTTTTAGTTTCATTGGTTATTTTCATATTGGATGACAGTTATAGGCCTTCCCCTATGCTTTAAAGTATTGACAATTGTCGACGCCGGCTGTTATTAAATTCATTTCATAATCACTTTGAGTATTATTTTTGTTCTTTTTTATTATTTAAGTCTAAGCAATTAGGGAGAGTTGCAGTTAATAATTTACCCCGGTATGTGAATAACAATTAAGAAAAAAAAAAAAAAAGAAGGAGCTAAGTGATTGTAAATAATGCCGTAGGCTTTGCATACATCTTGATTTCTTACTATGTAAATATATATTAATTGAATATTTAATATGTTTTTGTTTTGCAATTTCAGAATGGGGCCAATGATGTTAAAAGACATCGATGGTTTAAGAATCTTGTATGGCTCGATGTCTATCAGAAACATTTAAAGGTACAGTAAGCTATACGACACAGTATTTACAATTTCTAGTTTCTGTTTCATTTAAATAACATCTGTTAGGGTACTGCTTACAATTGGTTTACGGTATAAGTTTTGTTAGTGTGCTGTCTGTTTCCAATAGCACGTTTCTCTCGCATGTTGCTACGTCTTATTGTTTGATAATTTCTGATAATTTGTGATGAAAATGCATGGAAGAAATCGCGAAGAATTTTCAATACGACCTAATATAATTAAGTTTAAGTAACTCACGCAACGAACTTTAATAAACCACTGATTGCTGGCAAGTAGTTCTCGCAAATGCAATAACTTATTTCTACTAGAACGAACTGAAAAAGTAATTTAACCCTATCAGGGCCACACATCCACGCTTTTACCGAAAACAGAAAGAAGAGTAGTGAAGTGTCCAGAGATAAAGAAAGAATTCGTGGGTTTTGTAGTGCAGAAGCAATTTTGTTTATACTTCGCTCAGATAAAGCATTTTTATTCAAATCAGCTCAGTTCAGTTTAATACACTATAATAGTGTGAGTTTTTGTTGGGACAATGTATATTTTGTCTCAACTAAATTAATAATTTTTATAAGACAATTGTTTGCGTTTCTGAGAATGAGGTTGCACGAGCATGTTTATGGCTAAGAAGGTCTTCATGTCATATTTTCTACATTGTAATTATATATATTTATCAAATTAGTAGACCAAATTTAATTATAGTGGCTGGGCTTTGAGGTTTGTACAATGGTCGCGGCGCATACGGGCATGTATGGGACGATGTAATTTTTGTGAGTTTGAACCTTTCATCAGATCATAAAGCGGAACCGGTTCAGTCTGTCCGAAGGCAGCCTTTGCTTCGAGCAGTAAACTTGTTTTCATTACAAGCCTTTTAAGAAAGTTGATTTTTCTTTTCATACGAAGTTATGGCCTAGTTGGCAAGTTGTAAAGTAGTTTGGGGTAAAGGCGTGCTGTGTTTAGAGATATTTGTCTTTTATACGTTTCTGAAGAACAAGATATAGACTTAGAAAATATAATTGCTTTCAATTTTTTCCTTATCAATATCGCCAAAAAAGTCCGTTTATGAATTTATAATCTTACCATGGTCTCATTATCTACAATTAGCAAAAAGTCGACAAAGACATCTCGGCACTTGTGTTCATCAAAAAATTTAAGCGTTAAACGTGGTTTACAATTTTTCTCAATCTGTCCGTTTGTTAGATGAAATTATGATTACATTCTCAAACGTTCATTTTCATCAATTTTGCCTGGTAAAGGTTTCAAAATTATTAGCAAAATTGATCCGACGGAATCGACCACATCAATGATATATCATTTCCTTTTTTTTTGCTGCCACATAACACTTGCTGCGGTTTGTGCGGATGTATGCAGCATCCAGAAAGACTTAAGATAGATCTATCTTTTATTATTTCAGAGTCCTATTGTGAATCGATCTTAGATTGTTCTCTGTCGCTCTATTTATCTTGTTTTCTTATGTTCAACTTTCAAGATTGCAATTTTCGTGATATTTTGATGACACCTGGTACACCGACTATTTTTGGTCCAAGGACGAACATAATTGAAAATGCTTCGAATCGTACCACTATTTCAATCACTTTCCATATAATATCTTGCCTTGAAAAGTGGTTATATGAATAAGTGGTGTACAGTGTTCAATGGTGGGCCCTGTTTCGCTCTACTATTTTTACTTGTTTACAAATACAAGTGTGAAAAAGAAATTCTGTGGAAAATTTTTGTGGACAGAAGAAAAAGCATCCATTAGGCATTCATTAAAGTATTAGAAAAAAAATTTGTTTTGAAAAATTTTACAAAGTGGCAACGCCGCAATCATTCTGTATAGACATCTTGGGCTTTTAATCGACATTCTTACATCCAGTGAAACATGTAGGGCTTTTTAAAAAAATTTATTATCGTGTAATTGGAGAACGTTTGAGTGAAAATGTGCAATTTTCGACTAAAATGGGCGTTCTTCAATTAATAACAAATGGTTCGAATGTATCGAAAAGATCGTATGTGTTTCGCCAGAGAATATTTTGAAGATGCAGTAAAAAATTCGAATGAAAAATATGAAAACTGTTTGGGCAATGCTGCATGACGATTTCAAAAACTGTGTTTTAAGACAAACACGTAAAAAATTTGTTATTCATTTTTTCTATTAGTCTACGAGTCTTGGAATATAAAACTGCTTTTCCAAGCCCAAATATTCATTGTCCGTTGCTATGTCCAACACATTTTCCTTACGCAATATCCCGAAATTTCAATGAAAAAAGTGTTTGCGGGTAAAGAATTTTTTCCCACCTATCGATTTTATGAAAAATTTACAGTGGTCTACCTACGTCTGACGTATGCTTATTTAACTATCCATCACTATAGTGCAAGAAGGGACGTTGTAACAATTTATCGGAGACTTTTTCTCACTGAGAAGGAATCGCTGGGTATGAAAATGAATTTTACACCATAGCGAATGATTACTACTATCACTATAGTTGTTCGTTTTCACAATATCGGCAATGAGCAAAAGATTTGAATCGGCTTTAATCGCTCAATCATAGCAAGCAAAACAGTTATTATTGTTAATTAAAATTATAATTGTTCAAAATAAATTCCTTAATAAAGGAGCGGCATTGACAATCTTGTGTAACAAGAGAACGGAAATTCCACGCAAAATTTTATACGAGACTTAATAAATTTTCCATAAAGGCTAATTTTATCCAAATATATCTAAATTTGATTGAGTTAATTACCTCAAAAGTCATATGTTATTTGAAGATATTAATTTAATTTAAATATGTTAAATTTATAAATGTATGAATTATGTTGAACAAAAGCACCTGAAAAAGAACGAAAACTTTGTAAAAGTTCAAGCAAATGGCCATTGGTAAGGGTCAAGTGGAATTTTGCCTTCCACGATCCAATTTACTTTGAGTTTATACAAGACCGGATGATACTCCCATACTCCCAAATCCGAACTCCAGGAGCTTGGCAAGTTAAAGCGAATTGTAGAAATCAAAATGTTTACGAGGTTAATGCATTATCTCACTTAATAGAATACGTAGAAATTAGATATGAGGTTCATTTATGCCCTTTTCTCAAGCTCTTTACAAGCCAGGCGATCAATTGTTTTCGGTGCAAGTACCGGATAAATGAAAAAATGATAAAATTGCAATTAATTGACGTTAAATATGATCGTCAATAGTTGATGCATACGGTTAAATTAATAATTTTCCCATCAATAAAACAATATCACTGCGAACCGATCAAGAATCGTTAGTTTGGATTATGTAGTAAAAATCATTATTTTTCAGTCCCGTGCAATCAATACATGTTCAGTTCTATCAGCGCGATTGCACAATTTTTGCGTAATTAACAATACGTGAATTAAAATCGTTA
Organism: Glossina fuscipes; assembly: GCF_014805625.2. NCBI lineage: Eukaryota > Metazoa > Arthropoda > Insecta > Diptera > Glossinidae > Glossina > Glossina fuscipes. Next base: position 18,711,601 of record NW_023998415.1, read on the forward strand.
AATAACAAGTCAGAAAGTTATATTCGGCTGGGGCCGAATCTCTTATATCCACCACTATGCAAATCTTTAACGCTCCATGCTCTTATTTACGTCCGCAAAAAAGTGATTGGGATAATATTTGTTCCTTTAGTTCGATCTTTTAGTTCATTCAGTAAAAGGTTTTTAATAAAAAGAAATTTATGCACCATGTCGGGACGCCCATCATAATTAATTTAGAATTAACAGAACCAGCTTTGCGCATTCTACTCTTCAAGTCCTTTTATTTGATACCCATATCGACGGTATTATTAAGATAAAATTAATCCACCAGGTCTACAGGGTCTATCGTAATCGTTTTAGAATTAACGCATTCTTGAGCCTATGGGGAATGTACAAACCGGTTTTATACGTTTGGTCTTGTTTAACTTACGATCAGCAAGCATAACTTATCAGTTTGTGTGGACGCGGTCGATTTATTCCATTTTTGCATGTAAATAGTAGAGACTTCCGAAGAGTAAATGTAGAAGCTTTCGCCCATTTATCTTTCATAGTTTGTGAGTAATAAGCAAAAACCGTCAGTTGCGTTACGTGCTTTGGCCATTTTGACCCATTTTCAATACCAACTTACGCCTAGAATCTTTCAATGTTTCTATCGCATTTAAAGTCGGTATTTTGATTTGTGCGTCCCGAAGAGCGTCAACACTCAGACAAGCAGATGAACAGGCGTGGCTTAATCGATTCACAATTTCCACCCAGATCAAGACTATATATATGTTATAGGGTCTCTGAAGCTTACTTTTGGGAGTCGCAAACATTATGACGATACAAGTGTATTCCCATCTTTCGGTGGTGCGTATAAAAATCATTTCGCGTCATAAAACATTGTAAGTGTACATATGCAACTATAAATATAAATTGATTTCATATGTTTTCATTTTACATTTGATATAATTAATCATCATTTTATAAAAATTGCTAAACATTTCTCTCCACGTAAAGGCATTTTGCTCCGATCTTATGAGCAATTGCTAATAATAACAACCTACACAAACAACCTACACAACAAATAATATTTATTTTTTTATTTGAATTTGCATCAGAAATGTTTAATATAAATAAAAGCATTTTTTTATTTAAGTGCATTCACACGTGGCTAACGACGTGCAGCATGACGTAGATAGTAAAATTTGTTAACAAAAATGGAAAGGACCATTCAAATATTGATATGTTAATAAAACAAAAAAAAAATAAAAATAAAAAAACAAAAAAAATATAAAAAATATTTCGTTAAATTTTTTTAAACTTTTCAGGCGCCCATTGTACCTGAAGTTCAAAGCGAAGGTGATACCACTCATTTTGACGACTATCCTGAAAAGGATTGGAAACCAGCCAGATCATTAGACCAATCGGAATTGCAGTTGTTTATTGACTTTTAATAGCTTTGATTGCTTCGGCGGTTATGATATTTATTTAGTTTTTTATTTTGTTTTATAATTTTAAAAAGCCGATACGTGCTTGTTATTACGGCTTGCACTCGCCTAGTGCGGCTAGTAATACATTAGTCATCTGTGGGCGGGCGGAAGCGTAAAATTTGTAGAAAATTTGTTTTAATGTTAAATTTTATTTGTAATTAAATTTGTTTTATTGTTGATATTTCTAATTTATTCTCATTACCGCACGTCGGACAGTGCGTCGGTGTTCTATTGTACTATTAGAATCTCGGCCTGCAACTTTATGCTTAGAGTAGTTTACTTTAATACTAAGAGAATTTATTTATGAATTTAATAAATTATGCTCTATTTACAAAAAGTTCTTGTAATTTTATTTAATTAATTTTTGTTGGTCTTTAGTTTTAAACAAAAAAAAAAATTATCCTGATTACATCAGTTAACCGATCATTACCATTTTTATCGCTGAGAATGTGAGTATGCGCTCTTAACGAACTCTTTAACACACACACACACACACACGCACAGTTTTTGTTTAACGATTTTAGTTCTCTGTGACGCGTCAGCCTTTGTCCGTTGTCCAATTTAATTATGCTCAAATGCTTTAATTGTTGACAAATCAGCGAAATGTGTGCAACGAGTTGTCAATTCCTGATCCTCAGCTTAGAAAAGGGTGAAGGGTGAAGTGGGCAGAATCTCCTTATAATAATTTTTATGAGCGTAAATAATTCTGATAGCATGGAAAGTGAACTATATATGAATACTTCTTGTTTCTTGATCCCTGAAGGCTTATGTTTATGTGTTGTTCGTAAAGAATCGTCTCTGAAATCGGGAAAATTGAAAACTAAAACGTTCTGTAAACTCTATTTCGAGGATAAGTATGATGACCAGGGGGAGCAATGGATCCTCATATATGCCTTTTGATGTGTTAGGCAGGGCGCAAAGTCGCTTGAGAAAGGTATAGCAAAGAAAGGTGAGTATGGTGGCGATATATCTTGTTCTTGTAGCGGAAAAAAATTTCAATTTTTGCGGATCACGGCTATCAGCTAAATGAAGAATTTGTACAAAAATGGAAAAGATTTACTAATATTCGAATAAATTGCTTGGAACTTGATCAGTTTCAATTCATCGAAAAAAAGTCGCTATACTCATGTGCCGCTAATATATCTTGAGATTTGGCTTGAGATATTTGGGCTTGAGGAAAGCGCTTTGAAAGTTTCAATTCAATTCAATTTAGAAACATTGGGGTTTGAAAATTTTAGTGTGCACACGGCAGGGCTATGCATGTAAATTTTTTATCTTCACTTGCAATTTATGTCTGCAGACTTATTAACTAAAAATATCAGTAATACGCGTTCAAGGCTATCTTCGAAAAATCGAGTTTTTGAAGAATTCAAAACTTTCAACATCTTACACAATCAATAGCCTACCAAGATAGATCATATATTTGAGAGTTTAGTGACTTTGCTAAATTATAATTAACAGCAAAAGTACGTGGGATAATGACGATACGGAACAAGCTAAACGCGAAGCTATGATCACAAAACCAAAAAAAAAAAAAAAAATAAAAATAATAAAATCAAGTTACTGCCACCAACTATCAAACACGGAAAGAGTGCAATGTGGATATCGAGTCATAAGAACTTTTGGAGACGCTACGCTACTCTAGTTTTTTTTATAAGTTTAAAAGTCTTAAAGGACACTGAAATCTGTCAGAAAAATATGCTTTCGTTGCCATGTTTAGCATCCAGATCCAACCATGCGTTTCCCCATGCACACTTTCCCATGTACGTAGTCCACTAAATTAATTGCACGTAATCTCCCTTCACTTTGTTTTATTATTCTCTTGGATAAGTTTTGCATTTCGTAAGGAGTTCTTTTATTCAGATAATTCACGAGTCGATAAATCCCGAACATGGTAATGAAATTTTTGAGATTTCTCTAATAGTTTTCAACGTCCCCTAAGACATTGTCAAAGGACTGTTTCTTTTTTTCATTTTTCTTGTACATGTTTGTATTTTTTTCTTTTGTTTAGTGTTTTCACAATCGTTTTGTTACTTTTCCACTACCGCTCAATTATCAATTACTTTAGCGAAGGCGCGAAGCAACTGAAGCGAAGATAGCTCAGTTTTTAGCAAAGTCAGACAGCAGATGTGGACAACGCACGGTGGGTTAGCTTCATCCTAGTATTATTTCATTTCAATTTTAGATAGCTTAGGTTTAGTTAGCACAGTGTAAAATATGGGAAAATTAATAATTTTCGTCAATGGATAGTTGGTTTATTTGAGCTATGAAATTCCACTATTATCTGTACATTCCGCTAGTAAGATTTAACAGGGATTTATGAATTGTATTTGTTGAATGGTCCAGCAATGCAAAGGGTCGGGAAACTGGAAGTAGAAGATTGATATCATTCTTAATTAATGATTATAGATGAGATAAGAAGATGGTCGCTTTCTGCTTTGTTCGTGCCCACAATAGACAATTAACTGCAAGTTACAGCCGGCGTAATGGACATCGATTTGAAACATGGCATAAATGTTTCCTAGGAGCACATACGAGGTCGGAGCGTAAGTAAATAATATGTCAACCTTGAAAATAAATACAACTCTCTTTCATACGATTGTTCCAAGCACCCAGCAGAACCGAAGAGCAGAACCGAAGAGTCCTGTGTTATAAACGACGCTTCATAAATTTAATAGAATAGAGTCAAACTGTGAGCCCAAATTTGAATGCCTCCAAAACACTGCTGTCGCAGTGGACGCATAAGGACAATGACGAGAAACCCCTCTACTTTGATGGTGTCAATGTAGAAGAGATGGGAACCCTTTTTGTTTTGGCCATGATAATACAAAACGATACTCATTGAACAGAACATATATTCAGAGTTTTGAAAGATGCTGTCCAGGGCTTCGATTTTTTTAAGACGGGTGTAAAAAAATTTTCACTGCAACCAATACTCGTACAATTTACATCATGTATTTCCCGCCAGAAGTAGAGAATAACTGGCTTGTGTGGGTGGAAACCTCAAATCTTGTTTAGAGCCGCTCGACCGTATGAACTTTCGACTTGCTTGGAATTACAAGGAGCAGGTCGATAGCTACCATATTTTGCCCAACGTTAACGCTGCTGGTAATAACTTGGCGAAATTTTTAAAAAATTGAAGATCAACCTTCCGTCATCATAATTGAGTTATTGAAAATTTGACAAGCAACACTTTTAGTAAAGACTAAAATAAGTTGGAATCAAAATTGATTATTTTCTGTACGAACTCCATGGACTTAAGCGTTTTACAGGTAGCGCCTTTCGTCTATAAGCTGATACAACTTTTATTTTTTTTATTTTTCTTGCAGCCAGTAGTTTCGACAAAAATTTACTATTAAAACGCCATTATATGTACCGTAAGATAATGCGAGATATAATTTTAAAATTTCTTAGAATATAGATAGTTATAAAAGTGTCAGTTGTTAGAATAGAAACCTTTATGATCTAGTTGAGCAGCTAATCAAGGAGGTAATGGAGTAGTTAGTCGAGTGGCTGAGGGATTAATCGAGCAGCTAGTCGATCAACAGATTGGGTAATTAGTTGAGCAACTAATTGAGCAGCTAATCCGAGCAGGTAATCGAGGTAGTTAGGGCACGTTATTCTTGCATCCTCCCGGTATTCTCCCCTTATTTTATCGCTGTGTTTGGGAACACTATCAGTTCTTAACAAGCATGCTAAACGGCAATCTCAACATTACTTCCGAAAATTCTTAAACGATTATGACGCGTCTACGTCGATTAGTACTACGACGCATGATGCGGACCAATGGCTCGCATTAGATTACCTTAGATTTATCAATGGAAGATAGGTATAGCACAACTTTTTTGTCGATTTCGTAACATCTGCTGATGTCTGATTCCGTAATGCGTAAACATATTTATGACCTGATCGTACGGAAACGGCTTCGACTGAGTGCAATTCTTCTGTAGGTTTTGTTTATCAAGAGTAGTTAAGTATAGATTATTTTTAAGCTAAGCAATTTTGATGTACATTAGCAAAATTTTATAAATATGCTAAAATTTATTAAGATTTTGTAGGACACTAATCTTTTACACTTTGAAAGCACTCTAGGTTCTTCAGATCATCGATATTGCTTACATTTTCTTCGCCTGAAGCTGGTTATGCAATGAAAACTTCCACTACAATTAGAAACCATTCCTCCCCTTGCAAATTCCGCCGTATGATTAGAGCATTCCGTTGTTTTGGATGCTTGGAGCCGCCCTGCGATGTGGTCCTTATAGACCTTGGCCTACATGATTGAGCTGCACATTGTTTTCAATTCGCCGAATGCAAAGTACAGCTGTACAAACGAAAAACAATCGTGTCAATCAAAATATTTAAATTTCCTCTTTTTGACGACTCTGTCGCGTGTATTATCGAAGAGCTTTGTAGAATTTTTATTTAATAGGTGATATGTAAGGTACCGCTTTCGATATTTCTTGGTCGACGTATTCAGATTTGAAAGCAAAACTTCATCTGCAATAATAATATATTCGATGGACTTTTTGACATAGAGATTTTCAACTTCTTTCCCTTCGCTTCTTCCGTCATTTAACTTATAATCCTTGTTTCGAGCAACTTTTTTATTCACGTATTCGTAATTTTTATGGGATCCATTATCCGTAGAGACATTGTCACCGGCATTGTCAACATCATCATGAACATCATTGTTGACTTTTCTTCTTAGTTTTTGGTTTTTATTTCTTAGGAAATTTTATAATTTTTCTTACAAATTTTTGTTAGCAGCAGATACTTTGAATATTCTAGGATATGTGGAAAAAATACATTATCTGAAAGAAGCTTTTTTTTGAAATTTTTTCGTCCAACGAAAACGAATTCGTGCTGAGAAGTTGCAGTATAATGTCATACCGGGTGATTGTTACATCTTCGAGCACTCTGACAGACGTCTTCAGAAGGTGTTAATGTTCATTTAAAAGTATTTTCAGACAAGGTTACGTTAGCGTAACTTTATTGACACGACCATTAAGCAGATATTAAGAACGAGCTGAAAGCTTTTAATGCTTCCGTTAGGAAATTAAAAGTTTGCTTCAAGTTTTTTGGATTGATTGTTAAATTGTTACTTCTTCTCAGCGTTTTCTCCATCGTTTTGCAATATGTAAGGTGTGAAACGTGCGATCATGTCTTTGACAGACGCGTCGAACGAGACAATTTCGAGCAAAAAAATCATCGAGGAGTAGGAGTGAGGAATAACATTTGGAGGGGTATTTTTATGATGCTGCTGCAATTGAAGACTAAAATAAAAAAAAATTCTAATAATAAAAAAACATGCCCATAAGACATGTTAAAATTTTCAATTCGTTTTACCTTAAAATACGATTTTCGATAACGGCTCGCAGTATAACGCCTATTTTTCATCCAAATTTTTTGCAGTACTTGAAAACTAAAGATACTAAAGAAACTAATATATCTTCAATGAGTTAAGCTTAATAAAAGGAGGTCCCTTCTCCGAACGTAGATTAGAAAACTATTATATATTCATTTTTTTTTTTTTTTTTTTTTAATTTTAAATTAGAAGCGCTTACACTGCGTGCGGCAAGGCGCTCTTAAGCGAAATATAATACCAGAGCACGCTATTTTTTAATACTTCTTCAATACATTCATCTTTAAACATTTACACATTTAAATACACGCCTACTAACCTTCCCGAATATTATTGTTTTGATATCTTGCCTTCCAGCTACAAAAAATTGTCAAATAATCCCTCTTTTTGTCTATTGCAGTCTCCTTCCTATTTCAAAAAAAAAAAAAAAAAAAAAAAATGCAGTCATATTTAACATTAGAGCGAAGCTTTAGTTTCCGATTTATATTTGGCGATTACAGAGAAAATCCGGGTATAACCTAAACGCTACCGAAAAAACTGCTTCGAATTATTATTTTCTGGAAATTTACTCAAGTTTCGCTGCGGAAACGTGTAAAGACGAAAAAACATTCAGAATATGCGCAAAACTCATATATGTCAGTAGTCAGTTATGACGATCTTGTTTGTCAGTGTGCACTCAAGTCTCGGCTGACGCTCATCTCGTCGAAATAATCTCAGTTTTAATCCTCTCTAAGGGAAAGCAAATCCAATTATTTGCCATAAAATAAAAAGCTCAAATGTTAGCGTAGTTTGGGATGGTCCTTGTTATTGTGATTTTTATTAAACTGCAGTTTACTGCTAGAGTAGGCAACAAATACTGCTTTTTTACGCAGACACTATGCGCAGACTCCAATAGAAGCAAGAGAGAATTAAATTTAAATAAAAAAAAAAAAGAAAAAAAAGAGAAAGAGAAAGAATAAATGAAACTAAAAAGAACGTCAATTGAAGAAGTTTTGTATGCACCAGACTTGGTAAAGTGTCGTAGTTACCCTTAGCCGTTACACCAGCCGTAAAAGATTGTTTTTTTCCCCTTTCAGTTTTAACTCATTTGTCGCATAAAACACTTGTCTGTCTGGAAAAACGCGCAAGAGTATGTTATGTGCAATTTAATTAAAAATTGAGCAAAATTATGAACAAAAAAAAAAAAAAATATATATATATAAAAAATATAAAAATTAAAATATAAAAGAAAACAAATTATTTAAACATGCATCAGATGGCCAGGAGATCAAACATACGTAAATGTAAGACCAGGGGATCAAAAGAAATGCTTTGCTTACCAAAAATTTTGAGACATAAATGAAACAAATAAGTCGCATTTGCAAAAAAAAATCGGATATTTTGCGTTAATGAAAAACGGCCAAAAAAGAAAAAAAAAATAAAAATAAAAAAAAAAACCCGAATAAGAGAATAGAAAAATATGTCCGCTTCAAATAAAAATATTTTATAAATAAATTGATATATGATAATTCATATACACACAGTAGAATAATGTAATGATTATATTCATATGTGAAAGCGGAAAGCGTTTAAAGAGATAAAAATCGTTAAAGAAAATTCATATATAATGATAGTTTAGCGTAAGGAAAATTCGATTGGAAAATTAAGTGAAAATTTTTACGGCCATCGAAGTGAGTGTTGGCACACAAATACATACAGGAGACTACGTACATGCAAAACCTACACATCGAACTTACGTTAATATATACACATATACATACATCCATATATACACAAATACACCAATAAACAAATGTACAAATACGCACATATACACTCTTATACATTGATACATTCGTACAAACAATTTTTGTATTGTATCGATTTTCAACCAGACCAGCCGTCACTAATATATAGCATCGTGACCAATAACTGGAAAACGCATATCTTTTTCGAAAAATGTTGTACCGTTTGCTATTTTATGAGATTTTCTTTTTTTTTTCTTACTTTCTATGAAGCGGAATGAACACTTTTGAAGATGCATACGGATGTCGTAACGTAAAAAAACAGTCTTAGTCATGAGTCTTGTTAAAATGATTGGTAGACAGTGTTGCATTACAATTAGTTTTCTCATTTGAAAAGATGAAAACAATTTAAACATATATACATTCATATTAATCGCTTGTTAGTGTAAGTGCTTTAATTCAAAACTTCAAATCCTTACGCAAATAGCATAATAAGCAATCCTTCCTACTCCTACGAAAATTAATTGATTTGATGGCGATGAGGGCAGAAAGAGGAAACATTAAATTATATATACATAAACTATTAATTAAATTAATTTAAGAAAATTATATATAAAATTGTTTCGCACATCATATGTTAAAGCTTTTTTAGTTTATGTTTTTGTTGTTCATGTTTGTGCAAAAATATATATATATATATATACAGATATATAGAAGTGGTTGATTCCTCCACAGACGTACATTTATGTGCACTTCATATATACGTATGTATCTAAACGTCAAAAACAACCCTCCATTATATACTTTAGTTTGAATGATTATTAATGTTTTCAAAATATTCACTGGGTGTGTTGGTTACTGGCCTGTACGGTTCGTCCTCTCTTGTAAAACTTCCGCTATATATTGCTATTCATTACCGTTACAGTTCATTTGAATTGTTTACTCTTACAGAAGTCGTGAGAATGCAAAAAAAAAAAAAAATAAAAATAAAAAAATAAAAAAATAAAAAATTAAAAAATAAATAAATAAATAAATAAATTAAAAAAAATAAAAAATTTAAGGAAAAAAATTTACGTCATGTGAAATCGTACACATATGTCAGCTCTTAAGGCTTGCCACGAGAAGTGAGCAAACATTCCTTTGCATACATACACACACACACACACACACACAAATATATATATATATTGTTGGACATCCAGTATCTTTTCCTTTTTTTATTCTTTGTTTCGTTTCTGTCGTTTTATCGTTCTTGACAAATTGTGATTTTTTTTAATATTTAATCAAAATACATATTAGTAAAAATATTTAACGCCCAAACCATAAAACCAGAATTCGTTACGTCATCTTATTAATAGCTGATCGCATTACGTTTATAAAGCTTTGCCACACTTTACCTATTACCAGATAATCTTGGTACAAGAAATTGACGATTCGTATAGGTTTTCCAATGAAATCCACGAGCCCCACCGATATATCCTTTTGTTCAACGCCTCGCTGATAGAAGGAATAGGTTTTTTTTTTTTTTGGAATTTTTCTATCCACCACTGAAGGATGGGGGCATACTCACTTGGTTTTTTTTCATAATTTACGTAAGACCCGAAAGGAGGCTTCAACGATCCTATAAAGTATATATGTTCTTGATCAATGTGAAATTCTGAATCGATTGAGCCGTGTTTGTCCGTCCATGTATCAGTGTTGTTCATGTTGTTGACACTCTACTGGTGGCAAAAATTAGGATATCGGCTTCAAATTTGGTAAAACCATTGGAAATTTTTTCACGCAGGTTGGTATTGAGAATGGACCAAATTGGTCCGAGCAGAAGCTCGCAATGAAGCGTAAACTGAACGTAGCTTCGTTTTTCCTACCAAAAATTAGTGGGGTTTTCCCCGTCAATCCGAAAATTATAAAGGTTAGAAGGCTGCTAATTTCCACATTGATGCTACGAAGCACTCTACCCCTGACGTGCAAAAATGGAAAACATCCGCAATGCCTACACAAAATTGCAAGCGATTAAAAGTCGTTTTTTTTTCACTTTTTTTGAGGTTCTGTGCGTATTTATCATAAGGCACACAAGTTCGAGTTTTAAAAGCTACTTTATACACTCCTCACATGAAGCTGTATTAGGCGCCCAAAAATGGGTTATTTCCAAAATCACAATCGTAGATACCGCGACCTGCTGGATTAATTTTTTCTTAATAATACCAGCTGTATGGGTATGAAATAAAAGAACTTGGAGAGTAGAATATGAAAAGCGTAGTGATGGGTATGCGAGATTCGGCCTCCGCCGAGCATAACTTTCTCACTTGTTTATATATGCGCGCAGTTTTCATTAATTCAATTACGTTGCATACCTTTTGTGAATAAGCGAATGCATATCATCAAGATTTTTCGTGATTTTCATTTTCCTGTTTCGATTAGCTTAGTAACATAGGCCGATAGGAAGTAAGCATGCAGGCGTTAAATAATTTGAAAGAGAGAAACCTTCGATATCTGTAGCAATTTTGTGATAAACTTTATTTTGATAACTTTCGCCACTTGAGTGAAGTGATACGCCGAAGAAATTTCTTTCTTTTCGATTCCTTTGAACATACGAGTATGCTTGCTTAGCATGGTACGATACTCGTCAACGTTGATTGTTACGATCTGACATTATTCTTTAAAAAAAAAAAACACAATACGTTACGGTGGCATTCGTGAGAACGTGAGCTGCATTTTACTCGGCAAAAATTGGGTTCCATTTCTCCCTTCGGGTAGATCAGCAAAATGCTACAGGCCCGCATTTAATGTATTTAATAAGCGATAAAATTCGTGGGCGCTTAAGTTCCGCAACGAGCAACGCTCGATTGGCTTCAGTACGAACGCCCAGTTGCTAAGAATGATATCACAAACAATTGCAAAATTCTTTTCGTTTCTTGCCCTTTTCACGGGAGGGTTACGAATTGTGAATAGGAATTCGGGTTTCTTTACAAGATGTTCTGATTGTTTGCTGTTAAAAATGTTTACAACAATCTGGCTCAGATAAGCGTGTAAGCTTCTCGTGACAATGGACACGAACTTTGATTAAAAGTTTGGATAAATTTCATACGTGCTTCTAAAACATGTACCGATCTACGATTAAGGAAAAATATGTAAAAAAAATACCACAAATCGGTTGTAAAATGCTCAATAGAATCGATTGAAGTTGCATTTCATTGATGTCAACCGTGGCTCGATTCACTAGACCTTAATTTAGGGTTTCACGTTCAAGATTTATTACTCGCCATCATTTAGTTGCATTTTCCAGCGCGCTAAACAGGAGGAAAAACGCCTCCGGCTATTTGTTTTTGTTTAGCGACCAAGTCCACTTCGCAAGAACTATGCTACTTCCACGAAGCATCGATGGTTAATAGCTTGCCATGGACAATTAATAGAATTATTTGGTACATCATAATACGGCGATTAATAATTCGCATGATTAATTAAGTAGAAATTGTTTTTCAATTTCACACAAATTCCATTTTATTCATCCCCTAATCTCCTTCAATCAGCTTGTTTAACCTGCCAATGCATTTAGAATGATTTCTCAAGAACCTCCGAATACCGTTCAGTTTCGGTAGCGACTTCATAATTTGCTTTTTGAAATTTTGCACGCAGACTCACTATTGGACAGACATAGCCGAACTTTAGTTAATACAATTTTGTTAGTGCGGCCATTGACTTGCAGTGCTGTCCCTTTGTGCCATCATAAGAAAACGAGATAAGCTTTTTCATGCTAAACGTTTCATTCGAAGTAGTGAATACCCTATCTTTTGGTAACCTTGGAATCTCAACTATCACTTGCGTAGCTTGTGATTGAACGATGTTGTCGCTTAACAAAAACCACTTTTTATATTGTTGTCAAAGTAAGAAAAATAGTTTCATTAACACCACTATATGCCGTAATGACTCATCGAACTGGCATGAAATGTTAATAAGCATCGTTTGACCTCCTAAAAGGAATATGGATTTCATGCTACAGACGATATCAATTTTCTTGTCGTAGGAATTTTTAATCGATATGTTAGTGCTTGTTATACGAAACCGGCTTACACATCTGATGCGTTTACCATATACCTTTCTATTTAACTTCTTATTTAATTATTTACCGGCTACAATTATACATTTCAGCGCTATATATGTGTATATGTACATTAAACTTAATATGCGTATCTCAAGAGAAGATCACTACTCAAAAGCAAAGAAAAGTTCACTGTTTCATTTACAGGATAAACAATTTCTGAGTATATATACATATATATATATATTTTTTTTTTTTTTTTTTTTTACAGAATTACTTTTTTATTCCACTTATACAAGAAACTCAACTAAAACAAAATGGCAGTCGAGTTCAATTGACTGTTAAAGTAAATCTAAAATCAACTTAGGCCTAAATATTAAACCATGATATCAATTAGAGAAGCCAGCAGATAGGGTAAAGTAAATAGTATACAATATCGTAGGCTATCAATCAGAAGACGAGTCAGCAATGGTAAAGTAAATAATGCACACCATCTCAGACTTAAAGTATTCAAAACCAACACAAGTCCAAGTAAGTATATATAGTATGTAGTTACTTATAAGGTATGAGCTACCGCACTGAGATTCGAGTTCACATCCCCTGACTTGGCAGTCTTGAGTCTTATCTCCTAGGCTATGGACTCGGACATGCGGTGGTCCAGCATAAAAAACCAGCGGATAATATTTTTGGGCAGTATACGCAAATGTTGCGCGGTAGACGGTATAGTATATGTTAGTGTTGGCGAAAAGTAGTAGGACTGCTCTTCGATTATCATAGGGCATTGAGAAATACTTCTGCCGGATGAAACTAATAGCAAGAAATTTAATTTTAGCGGTTAACGTGATTTACGTGAACGTGTCCGCCAACTTTATCGCACGCAACTCTTAGTTTTCCACACTGCATTAATCTGGGGTTCCAGTGTGGAGCGAAGCGACACGGCCGAATTGAAACATTAACTTTCTTAGATGATAGTAATGAAGCCCAATCCCATTAAATGCCGAGGACAATGACATGAAATTTAACGCAGATGTCAATTAGGGCAGTTGTTGAATGGAAAAGCTTTCCATCTCAATATGAATGGAATAGTAAAAGTAAGAATGGCATATCTTTCGTTAGTTAGCATAAATTACTATTAAACTAAGATAGCTTTAAAGAGCTATTTCTAGTACTACATATAATATTTATTTATTGTTAAATTGAATTTTTGCCTATATATAAAGCTAATAAATGTTTGCGCGAAATTTTAAACCATTACCTGTTATAGAAGAATATATTGGAATTTTCGTTTGTGTGTGTGTGTGTGTTAGTAAGCATTTATCGCAACGATGTAAGATATAGTTGAACAAAAATTTCAGTTTTTTAAAGTGAAAAATGCACTGAATGAATACGAATTTGCAGTTTTTAGTTAACTAAATTAATCATTGAGAAGCATCTACTCAAGCCTTGTCACTAATTACGTGCACATTTAACTTTTAGTTTTCACTTAACATCATATCGAATATGGGGATAATCTATAAAATCTAAGTGATGTGTAAGAGCAACACATATACCCATCAATGTGTAACAGTCGACGATGCCTGGACTGCGATTGGGTTTCTCAACAAGCTTTTGCCAAGCTTTTGCGCAAAAGATTTGTCAGCAACATTTGTACATACACTTTAACAATATTCGTAGACCATAGCTGCCTTCGGCTAATGTTAAGCAAGTATTGTTTGTCATTCTCTTTTATCTTCTATTCGATGACAAGTGATCTAAAAACATATTCCAGCAAAAGAGCTTACGTTTTGTATGTTTAATTAAGAGAAAAACACACAGTATGAATATCCGATACGGAAGCAACATTTAAAATGACAGTACAATAAAAGTCAATTATCGCTAGTAATTTGTGCACCAACTGTGACATCATGCTGACGCGTACGCAAAGCTTAAGGTTGCAATAGGAACGCATGAGGCTATCCTATCACTATCCTTTTGTGAATATTCCTCAATCTACTGCTGTGCATGATATTCTCGTTTACGATTATGAGTTTGAAAATCTCTTCATGATAAAAACAAAGATTTTTCTTCGAACTGAGAATAATCGTCGCTCCTCTTTTCTTTTAATCCGCATTTCCGTATCTATTTCGTAATAAAATCTTATGAGATATGATAAAAACACAACTCTATCGTCCATGTCTATATATGAATAACTAAAGCACTCTTATCGCGTATATTATATTATTTGAAGCACAAAGGATGGAAAAATTTTATTTTTGTTTGCATCATCAAGAAATGCTCATTTAAGATTTCAATAAAACGCACATTTGCTACATTTAATTAATAAACAAAGACTATATTCCGTAATTGGCGCAATTCTTCCATAAAAATGTACTTGCGTTAGCTAAGAAAACGAAACAGCCTCAAGAGAGAATCAAAAAATCCCGATTGATAGTAGGTGCGCTAATAGATGCTCAATTAGCAAAATCCATTTTCGATTCTGCAATTCCCTTGGAAATGTTTTGATAGCATTCGCTCTTTACACAACGATGATCACATCGATGATGCCCTGGACGATATATTAGACACACTGTACATTTTGCTGTATTGGTCGATTGGTCGCAAATAACTTCTTATTAGGAAATTTATTATGTCCTTCGACTTTATATTCACTTATCATATGTTTAATATGACATGTTGGCATTAGACGCAGCATAAATAAGTGGACACTTTTTCCTGTGGCGTTCTTGCTTCACGCTTGTGTGGACATGTTTTTCTGATTCTGTTCGCTTCGTTTATCTAATTCCTAATATTGAACTAAATAATTGGTTTTTTACCTTGTGTGCAGCATTTTTGACAGCAAACATTCATAAATTAAGTAAAAAAGCCAAAGTCAAAATCCTGCGAGAAATATTTTAAAGATTGAAGATTGATTTCTAAAGTCAGTGTACGATATATAGACCAGAAAATTGAATATGTTTAATAATTTATGGCCAAGAAAAGCAATTTTGGATGTAAATAAAATCATTTTGATATTCTAGTATATCTTTCAAAAAACACTCAGAACTTTTTTCCTGCAAATCTTTCAGCATAATGAACCTTCTTCGCCATCTACATCTCTATTCATTGAACTCTCGTTCGTTTGTGGTAAGGACTCTGGCATTCGGCTGTGTGCAGCGAACAGGATGGCTTGAAATAAATCCATCTCTTTCTATAATAATATATCAGTCGATTCAGAATTATTTTCTTGAATGAGTTCAGGCATATCTGTCTTTTTTTATATAGGCACGGTTGAAAATGTATTGGGCTAGATCTTTTTTACGATTATTTCCTAGGTAACATCAAAATAAATTAAAAAAATAAATGAATAGGATATGGTTGCAGTGCTTCTTGGTATTCTAAACACAAAGTTAGGAAATTTGTATAGCATGCGAGCATCTCTTCAGAATTCTCTCCTATAATAAAAGGTTTTTGGCAAGAAATTAATTTTTATATATAGAGGCAAAGTCGAATTTTTAGTAATTTATGATGAAAATCGGTCTAACCTACCTATTTAATATATCAATTTACTGTAGAAAATTTCGATTATGTGGACCCATTTTTTTCTAGGTTTTTTTCTAATTTTTAATGGCCAAAATGAATGAAACATACTTTTAAATGAAGTAATGTAGATTATATAATAGCCGACAATACATTTACACCGATTTCCTTTTCTCAATCGTTATTCGATATATGATGATACTTCTTTTGAAATTTGCTCCGACTTATTTGTTAACCGGCTTATTATCGGGCTTCATGTGCGCCACTTTGCTACATTTTGCTGAAAAATCGAATTCTGTTTTCTGCTGTTCCGAGAAATGCCCTTTTATTCATAATAATCTCGTCCCTTATTGACATGGAAACATTATTATGTTTGTTTGACGATTCGATTCATTTTCCAGCATTTATAATGATTCGTTTATCGGGTCTATAATCTCTAAGGCTTGCTGAATATGATCGTAAAGACTATGAAATTCATGATTAAATTACAAATTGTTCAGGAAAAGGAAACGAAAACGTCTTGGGCAAAGAGATCTAAAAAAATTATGAAGCAATTCGGCGGTATCTGCTTTATCAAGTGTTCGGCTACATTGGGATTGTCGGAAAGAGGAGATATGAAATATAGATTTTCCAAGTCATTCTCAGTAATGTGCTAAAGCAAATTTAAAGAAAAGTTAAGTTACAAACTGCTAACCTTATCGTGGAAATGAGAATTCAATTCCGATGAAGGAAAACACATGAATAACGTAATGTTAAACAATTTATTATTATTTCTCAATTTGATATCATGGATTGTCCACTTAGCTTGTTCATTAAATCGATTAAATGTTTTCAATTGACATAGTATGATATGAGCGACGACTGTTTTATATATTAGTTAGTTTGCAGGAAAAGGAAACAACGCAATTAATATGTATGGACATGACGGTACATATAACTCTTGTCGTGGCGATGATGCGTATAAAAACGAAACAATAAGTTGCTTATGCAGCAGAGGCATCGTCAAATTAGTTGTGGAAGGTAGCTAAGCAAGCGAAACAAATGTACGATCAATACATAACATGTACAAATGCTTCTATATATGTACATATGTATATATGTAGGTTTTGTATGTGCAATGAATTTGGGAATTGGTTTTTTTTTTTTTTTTTTATTATTATTTATTTATTTATTTATTTGTTTTTATTTTTATTTTATTTTTTTTTTTTTCTGTAGAATAGCAATAACAAAGAACATGTACAACTTGATTTATTTCGATAAACACCATATTTGCCAACAACTCCATTTTATTATGGTTGTTCTTGCTATTATTGCCTCCATATAAAGTTCATTTTATTTCGGTAAATGCTTTTATGCTCTTATGTAGACTGCAGCCAAAACCATTTTCTTTTTTGAATTTTTTTTTTTTTTGTTACTTTTCTGACATCACAACAATGATTCTATTCATAATGCATATGGATAGGACCTCCATAGTGCTCTGCGTTATCTACAACTGTCGGAAATTTTACACAAAAGTGGAGAAAAAAAAAAAAATTAGAAAAAGACATGAATTTGAATTAGGCCAAAAAAGTAAATTTTGTTAAAAAAAAAATAGAGAAATTCTTAAAATGAAATGACAAAATTTTGGTTAAAAATTTTAATATCTTTGATAAGAAAAAGTCCTTTAAATTATATTTCTTTTTTTCTACCTTTTCGTCGAAAATAATGGCAAACTTGTTCGGTTTTCAGATTATGTAGAAGCCCCGCTGCTGCTGTCGTTGCTGCAATTATGACTTTTTGATAAGCAACATGCATAGGTATGCACGTTAAAGAAATTTTCTTCATTCATAACCATTTGTGTTGTTCGTAATGCTATTAACAACCGGAGATATAGAAAAGTTCATTAATTCTAAAAGTCCCTAGAGTGAGAGTGAGAGATAGGATTAAGAAAAGATATCAAGAGGAAGAGGAAAAGTAAAAAAAACGTGTGAGAGAGAGAGGAAAAGAAAGAAAGAATGCAAGTGTGATAGCGGAAGGTAGCGCACAACGTAACAATAACAAAGAAGTTTTATACCAAAAGTGATTAGTAGATAAATTTAACCCAATTTGCCTTTAGAGTAAAAAAGAAAAAAAAAAAAAAAAAAAAAAAAAGGAAGAAAAACAAGAAACCTTACCGACCGACAATCGAAACCGATATTTTATAATAATCAAAAAAAAAAGAAAAGAAAAAAGGAAAGAAAAACAAAATTATTAAAGGAAAAAGCAAAATTAAAAAACTCAAGACTACGTACATAGATATACACTTAAAGATATTTATGCATATAAAATAAGTATTGGGGTCAACTAACCCTATACTAAGTCAAAGTGCATGGAAATTTTGTGCAATAGTGTGAACGTGGGTCACCCAGTCAGACTACAAAAATGCAGAAGGAAAATAATACAACAACAACAACGGAAAATTGCCAATATGTGGGGCCATACCGTCTCGAGAAAACACTCGGCAAAGGACAAACTGGTATGTACAATAAATCTGTCTACATCTACATACATACAAATACAAATATATAAACATACAGATAAATATGCACATACATACACCCGGCATGCAATATATACGTTCGTATATATGTAAATATACATATGCATATGTTTATATAGTGACTAGTTTCCTGCATAATTTCGATTAAGTTTACAAATTTTGATAGACGAAAGCAAAGTGGAAGACGCTTTTTAAATGAGTCAGTCAGTTGAGAGCAAAAGCATGCTAGCAATAGCAAAACTTTATTCTAATTTCAATTCTAAAAAGGGCAAAGTATGCATCACTATCAATATAAAAAGTGAGCAGACATTCTCCTCCTCAGCGCTGAATAGGAATAAACGTAGTTTATGTTAACCACTGTTATATCATCAAACAAGTATCGGCTTTATTATCGGCACATGATTTTGGCTTAATTTAACCATATCTTTACGTCCGTTTGTTTTTAATTGGTCTATTGGTATAACGTTCACGACTGAGATGGCGAGTTGAAACTTTATTCTTTGATATTGCTTACGACTAATATTGAAAATGGAAAATTATTCGTTTATAGGCTAACCAAAAATACAAAAAAACAGAACAGAACGTTCTAACGTTCGATCTGTATGAGATATTTAATCTGGAACAGATATTGACTAGGTCCAAATTAGTGATCCACCCGGAGGAAGAGAGAAAAAAGAAGCAATACTTGGAAAACTTTAACTCAGCAATATTTTGCAGCAAATCTATCTTTAGTAATTGAAATGCGTTGGTATGCAACTTAGGTTAGAATTAGATCCGTTTTGACACCATGTATGCATGGATATGATATTTTTGCTGCAAAAAAAAAAACGGTTGCAAATGTCGTGAAAAGTCACACGTTCGGTCGTTAGAAGGCAAACCTTTATTAGGCTTGCATTGACTTTAAGACGAAAAGAAAGCTTGGTTCCTGACGAAAGTTTTCGTGGCCACCAAAGCCAAGATGGCGGAGAAGCAAAGGTTAAGTGGCTCGACTTCAATTGCCTCCTCGTAAATCCTGCGAAATTCAACGTAAACATGATTTCGGTTCGCTGTATGCTTTGCCAGTCGCCATTATAACATTTGTTCGTACACTCGGAAATTGTTAAACTAACGGAAATGCCTTGAGGTTTCGCACTGGCGTTCTGTCCCCCTGTCACATCGCCCCCATACGCATTCTATAATTTTGACCTTCCTTGAACATAATTTTCACCTTTTCGCTGGTAATAGCGGAAAAGTACGCCGAAAACGCCGCTTTCGACTTTCCATATTTGGTAAGGCAACAAAAGAAATCTTTTGCTCAGAATCAAACACAATTTTTCCCGCACAAGTATTAAGATATCAGCTAACAAATACAGGAAGACAGTGCGCATTAAATGTGAAAAAATGGTGAAATGACTTCCCCAACAACAACAATATTGAAAACCGTACAAAATATAAAATATTTTCGATTGATAAAACAATAAAATCGTTTAGTGTGCCCGCAAAGAGACTGACGCTGGGTGCGACTGTCAATAAAACGTGAAAAGGTTCTATGTATAGAGACGCAGAAGAGGTTTATACGAAATGCGATATCTTCAAATAGTTTACAAACTGGCCCATGTTTAATAAATAATTTTGTGCCTCCGGGGGTTCAACCCTAGTTGGGAAATCATTCTAGCTGTCTGGCCTCGAATAGGCAAAGGAAGGCTGATTTAATAAAAGTTTTCCAGTTTAGTCATTTTTGCTTATTCTCTCTCGGCAAATTCATTAAGAAACGAGGTCACTATTATTGTGGCAGTAAATATTTACTTTGCTTTTTTCTTGTTTTTCAATTGCTTTTCTTTTTAACGTAAAGCAATGGAAATGTGCCATAATATATATATTTATATATCAGTGATCGTAAGGATTGGTGTTAATTATAAACTCTTCCCTTCAAGGCCCGATTTTGAGCACAACACTATTCATCAATGCAACACTTAAGCTTATCTAACGATTTATTGATTAATCCACTTAATGAAATTTTACGTCAAATTCGCTCTGGTGTGTTAATAAATTTTTCTTCTCCATTCACAATATTTTCGACGCGGCTTGGCAAAACTTTCTAAATTTAAACATCATCATCTGGCATTAGAATACTAAGATATTTCGCATTGTACTGATTAACACAACGTCGCATATTAATAAATCCTTGCTAAGGGTATTGTCGTTAATAATTTGCAGCAAGAAATATATTTTCCCACTGTTGTAAGAAAACTTGAAAAGATCCGCTGTAAGGTAAATAAATTTATCGGCGTTGTCCAGTTTGGAATGCAATGCTTTTAGAAATATGCTGACACTTTCTCGATGATCAGACTCTACATGAATTCAAATACCGGATATATTAACTCTGAGCGAGTTTGAGTATGCAGGACTAAGAGTAATTCGGGATAGATACAGCTTTCATTATGTTAATCGACCCAAAATCACTTATTCAATTCTCTTAAGCCCGCCTGCTTATCCTCATGCATTATAATAGATGTAGAGTTTGAAGTACGACGTACAGGTCATAAATTATGCCTTGCCTCCCTACAATATTCTAAGCTAGCTTTCTATACAATTTGCAACCACAATTATAGTAGCATGGCATCTACTCTCTTTTTTAATTTTTGTTTTTGCATAGACTGGAATCGCTTATCCCTCAAATGACGCTCGTTTTAAGTATTGTACATACGATGAATGTTACACTTGAGAACCGCAACTACTTGAATTGTTAGAAGATAATGTCAATAGCATTACAAGTAGTGCTGATAAGGCAAGATGCGTTTGCGACCCTTTTTGTTGTTTTATGCACGAAATAGTAAAAACAAAGGGTGAGACGAAGTGAGTCGTGGAAAGATTTTCTTGCTTTTATTTACTTAGTTAACAATAACCTTGGGCAAGTTTAGTCATATTATGTAAATTATTTTATAACTTCTAAGAAACTCAATGTCTCGATATTCTGAAAATAGTCTACGCACTATATAAGTAAAATGTTAATGATGTTAATGATAATTAAGGCCGTATTAATAGATATATCGTTTAAAAGCATCGTAATGAAATTGCAGGCTTTCGGAATAATCCCAATTTAATGATAGCGGCATTTATTGTATAGCTAAACTAATCACTCAACTTACATTAACATTTTACTTAATAAAGTTCGCCAACTACTTTTACTTTTATTGAGAATCATTATCTAGGAGAGGGTGCGAAAAACAAATTTTTATGAGGTGCATATAAAACGAGGGCCATTTTTTATTTTTCTCGAAAAATATTTATTTTGTCATCTTCAAAGTAATCTCTCTCTTGAATAGGCTTGTGCCGGCGCCTTTTACAATCCTCGAAACGCTTCTGATAGCGCTCCTAGCGATGCGGTCTGTAACCCCTTAGTCGTGGTAAGACTTCGTCCGTCCGTCCCTTCATGTGTCTTTTACGGTGACTGAGACATGATTACGGTGGTGTTGTTTTTAGCCAGAAAAGTGTGAGTGTGCCTTGCAATTGCGGAACAAACTTCGTTGCCGAACATCCGGATCCATGCCTTAAACATCCGAAAACATTGCATAACAAAAATGCAAATTTTCCACATCCATTAAATAAATAAAAAACTGTTAAGACTATACCACTGACGAGTAATATTTTTTCTTTTTTCTATACAACAAGCTTTGCGAACTATTTTGTTGTAGGAACGGGCGGACAAATAGGTTTAGATCGTTTCGTAAAAAGATGCTGAATCGATTGACGTCATTAAAATTAGTGAATGTGACAGTCCCATACATACACTAAAACTTAATAATATGCTTATCACAGGTGTGACACAGGGTATAAAAACTGTAAAATGGATAAGATGTTGTTGAGACATCCTACAACTAATGTACAAAAAGCCTATTATTCATGATAAGTGTTTGTGTATATGTACTTATGTTATGAGTTTCTCGTTTTTCTTATTTCTTATAAAATACAAAGCAAACTTATTTTTATTGATTCCAGATCCGATATAATTTTGAAAATAGGTCTTATGCTTGCATGCACTACAATGCGATCCATACGAGCCGACAATAATCCAAGTTCTCTCTACTAACTGATTGTTTCATAGAAATTGCAAGTTATACGTCCGCTCTTTTTATACGAAAAATGCCGCCAGCTTTAACTCTTCTAATTTTAAGAGTTAACTCACTTGAACCTAATATCCTAAAATCCTCAATCCTTAACAATAGGCATAGCACATGAAGAAACAAACTTCATATATTCTAGAAAGTTCTACAATCATTGAGATATTGTAAGTAAATGTGGCTGTGTTCTTCCCTCCTTCTGTCTATTAATCCCTGACATACTATACTGAATATTGAGGTATTTTCAAAGACCGAGTTCAATTTAAGCTACAGCTAGACTTGGTTGGGCCACTATCAACATTTGACAGTTGAGAACAGATAATGATTTTATAAAAATACAAAAACTTTTTCAATTTCTTTTCAACTTAATGAATAGATTAACTTATGTAAATCACTTTAAAAGATATTCTCATTTCAATATAGGTCTGGTTAAATTGGGTGTACATTGTGTTACTGGGAAGAAGGTCGCCATTAAAATCATAAATCGCGAGAAACTCAGCGAATCCGTGTTGATGAAGGTGAGTACGAATAATGATGTAAACAATTAAACAAATGCAATTTCGTTTGTTTCTATATCCGTGTGGATAAAATGATTGCATTGAGGTCATCTTAGATGTGAAACATAGCTGCGTAAAATCGTATACAATCAAGTCATCTAAAAAGGCGAACATTTAAACACAGTGCATAGCAAATGTTAAGAAAAAAAAAAAAACTTAGTTGTTACTCATGCTGTCTTGCCTTTCAGAGGCAATTTTTTTGTTTTTCTTTTTCGTACATGTCACGAATATTTTCCTATTTAAAGACAGAAATTGTACCAGAAGAACTTTGAGAACTTGAAGGATGTGAATAGAAAGGCGAAAGAACCAAGTGCGATAAGATATCCGAGTAAGAATGGATGAACAATTAATTCTATGAAAACGCCAGAAGTAGGATTGAGAAAAGGATGTTGATAGAAACTTATAAACGGACAGACGTCCGCATGTGCCAGCAAACACAGGTAGAAATAAGCGTAAAACTCCTATCAATAAATACAAGATTGAAGCAAGGGGTCTGTTAAAGTATTTACACAATTGTTTTATTGTCGCACGGATGTACGGATAAAGAGAGATACAGATAGAAATATAGATGAATTGATGAGTGCTATGGTAGAGGTGTGAGCTTACGGACACAGAGGTATATATATGCCCCGAGGGATGCACAAACAAAATCAACTCAAAATTATATAATCGGCAAGTAAATTTCTCTCTTATGGTTAGTTGTTCTCGAGTATTTAAAGTATAGGAATAGGAAAACTGTTAGCAGAACCTTGCGGAATCTTTGGGAATAAAAAGTTTAACCTATTGCGCGAATGGGACGAGAGCACGAAAATTCTTTTAATATTTTATACTATATAATGTCGTTTTTTGTACGATGATTATATCGCATGTCATTGAATGTATTGAAGATTTAGCGACAAGCTAAGATGTTTACTTGTTTCTGAGCATTTGTGTTATTCGTATGTAACCAGTGAAAAAGAGGCAAACCATCGTTTACATTTAATACAGTTCATGTGCTTTCTTGGTCAGAGAGCACTGTGCTAGATATCAACAAATGAGTACGAAGAATAGACGTCCTTTCATATCCTACATACGAGTGATTGTTAATGCATTGTACATAAGATATTTTTGATGTTTACAATTTTTATATTTGCGTGTAGGCATAATTTCTGTTGTTTCTATTATTTCAAAATCACTTGTAATTTATAAAAAAATAAAAAAAAAAAAAAATAAAAAAAAAATAATAATAACATAAAAAAATAATAATAAAGAAAACACGCAATCTTGTTGTTGTAAGTCTCACCTTGTCCCCTATATTTCGTCACGTTCCTATTGTCCGCATAAATTTGCTTTTAATTGTGATTCGAAATTTCTTTTGTCACACTTGTGTTGACTTTCTTTCTCACACACTCTCCTTCAATATGCATGTGCTCAAATATACATACATACATACATACATACATACATACATACATCTATGTTTATATATAATATGTATATATGTATATATGGGTATATACAAGTGCTTAAAATAAATGGATTTAATTCCACTTATGAGCACCACGTATATAGCACTCTATAAACGTTCATGAGAATGTGCACATATCTAGCCACTTAGCTGTGTAATTAGGTTGAGAAGTTAATGTCCTTTTGAAAATCAATATCATTGCAAGTGCCTTCGGTTTATTTATTAGTAAGTATTACTTCTTATTCCAAGCTTTCTTAAATAGGGAGTATTCAGTCAAAGACTTAACCTCTTTTATACGCACCACCGAACTATATATGGGTATATTCGGCGTGCCAGAATGCTTGCAGTATTCAGATGGAAGACTCATAGACACTATAAAGTGCAAATAAATTAAAAGCAAATTTTTCTGTGTCCGTTTGTCTAATGTCTGTTTTAAGCATTCTTCGATGAGGCTATCGATTTTAAATTTCTAACATAACATTGCAAGTTCTTGCACGCAGCCTGATATCGAAAATGGGCCAAATTAGACAAAGGACAAGTTCGCAGCATAATATAATTTGGGAGCATAACTGTTTTCAATAGCTAAAAACAAAAAAGGATTAAGCAAACTGTGTTTTTACTAATACGAACTCATGCTCAATGCAATAAATAGAACGACACACAATTTACCCATACATCCTGGGGCTGTATGCAAAGCATGTACAAATATGGGAAAAATCGGTCATGGCAAATATTATAAAATATCGGAATTTTATGTTGTGCTGCTTGTTTGAGTTTAATTTTTGTTAAGATAAACGTGATGGGTGTAAGAGATTCGGCCACGATCAAGTATAACTTTATTTGATTTATTTTATTTATTTTTTTGTTCTTATTTATATGATTTTAGGTGGAACGTGAAATAGCTATAATGAAATTAATCGATCATCCGCACGTGCTTGGGCTGAGTGACGTCTATGAAAATAAAAAATATTTATACTTAATTTTGGAACATGTTTCCGGCGGTGAGCTGTTCGATTATCTAGTTAAAAAGGGTCGCCTAACCCCAAAGGAAGCGCGTAAATTTTTTCGGCAAATAATCTCAGCTTTAGATTTTTGTCATTCTCATTCCATATGGTAAGGAGCGTGGAGACAACTCTTAAATAGCTAAATGATTCAACTATTCATCGATTTGAATTGTATTTCAATTCCAGCCACAGGGATTTGAAACCTGAAAATTTATTATTGGATGAGAAAAATAATATCAAAATCGCAGATTTTGGTATGGCATCGTTGCAACCGGCGGGATCAATGCTGGAGACATCGTGCGGGTCTCCGCATTATGCTTGTCCCGAAGTCATAAGAGTACGTTAAACTTTTTCACATTTTTATTATTAGGTTTTTCACTCTTTCTCTCTTCCAACTGACGGTAACTTTATCTATATACACAATTGCTGAGAAAAATGAAACATTTCAACGGCTTAAAGTGTTTATTAAGTGATTTTTTTTTTGTTTTTTTTTGTTTTTCGTTTGCCGTTTTAATTTAAGGGTGAAAAGTATGATGGCCGTAAAGCGGATGTTTGGTCTTGTGGCGTCATCTTGTATGCTTTGCTTGTTGGCGCATTGCCTTTCGACGATGACAATTTAAGGCAACTATTGGAGAAAGTTAAGAGGGGTGTGTTCCATATACCGCATTTTGTGCCACCCGATTGTCAAAGTTTATTGCGTGGCATGATTGAAGTGAACCCTGATCGGCGTCTAACGGTGAGTCATTTATTACATAAAAACTCCATTAATGATTGTAATGTCGATGTTATTAATGCGATTGCCGACAATCAGCGTTTAAGAATATCGTTCGTACCTTCTTGATAGATGACGTAATGCAAACATAGATTTCCTTTTTTCATTATCGATTATATGTTTGCAAATATTAGCGTAAAGTTTAATGTTGAAAAGCGAATTAATATATTTTATTGTACATTTTTATTACATATATAGTTGGCGGAGATAAATCGCCATTCTTGGGTTACAGCCGGTGGCAAGGGGGAATTGGAATTAGAATTGCCGATGATGGAAGTTGTGCAAACTCACGTTATACCATCCGCTTCGGCAGTGGATCCTGATGTACTAAACGCAATTTGTTCCTTAGGTTGTTTTAAGGAAAAAGAAAAACTAATTCAAGAACTATTGAGTTCAAAGTAAGTTAAAGAATCTACTTCGCAAAATGATTGTTCTATTTAAATATTCGTTGCAACAAATTTATTGCTTGCAGTCATAATACCGAAAAAGTCATATACTTTTTATTACTGGATCGAAAACGAAGACGTCCAGCTTTAGAAGATGACGATGAGATTGCCCAGAAGTCACGCAGTGAACTGGACGCTATTGATCCGCCCAGAAAACGTTTAGATACATGTCGCATTAATGGCACAAATTCACCGAGCTATGGACAAATATCAGAAGGATCTCCGTTAACACCCAGAAGACAAGCCTTTAAGTGAGTGCTCTCGAAATCTTATTATACTTGTTCCGGTATTTAGAATGTCTGCAAAATGCTTATTAATCTGATTTAAATCACAAACATTTTGTGTTCTGTAGTTTAATGTATTCTGTTGATATCATCGGGCATACATACCAACCGCAATAACGCTTGAATTATAAAAAGTAATTTTTATTCGGAAGAAATTATTTCATAACTTGCTAGAGGAAGAGTCGGGCACGCCGTTATCGATAAATTGTTTCGGAATGTTTCTTATACTATGAAGTCTGCGTCCCATTACAAATGTTTTCGTTTTTTTAAGTCCATCTGTTTACAACTAAATCATATATTGCGTATGACTTTTAAAGAAAAAAAAAAAAAAAAACAAAAAACAAAAAAATTAAAAAGGAAACGAAACAAAACGAAAAAGTACAAACTTTATAAAATCGATACCAAAATACATGGCTTACCTTTTCGTAGCTTACGAGCCCTGACCAACTATTTATAAACGAAATATTCGCGATAGATTTCGAAGATTTGTTTTCGATTGAATTTAGTTTCGTTTTATTTAAACAAGCAATAAGAGGACCATATAAGCAATCAACTTCTTTATATCATTTATATTAAATGTTTATTATTAATATAAAAGCAAGAATATCTCTTTGTATACTTTTTTTTATGATACACAAAACATAATTGTACTACGTGCGTATACATATATATATATATATATACATATATAATATATCATGCATTTATTTCGTTTAATTTCATGTTGTTACTGCCATTCGCTTGCCACTTGTAATTGCTTTGTGATCTCATATCACGTCATATACTGTCATCATTATCATAAACCCCAAAATTCCGCAATAACAGCTTCCGGTCCTACAGTAGTACGCGCAATCATCAGCGACGTTCACCTACTTCGGTTTCCTCGATGCGTTCTTCTTCATATCATAGCCCAACCAGATGTAATTCACCAATTAACTCGGCTCAGCAACAGACCAATGCACTGTCCAGACCATCGTCTCCAGCTTCCTCATCAAATCACTCGTCCAGACATTCCAATTACGGGGAACGGGAACGCTCCAGTTCAGTGCATCATCCACCCGGCAGTAGAACGTCATCACATTCATCGCAAACTTGCTTAGAAGGCATGCCAGCAAATGAAATTATTGTAAGAGAAGCGCGTGAAAGACGTGAAATGCATAACGAGCGCTCGTCTACAGTTCAAACAAGTTGTGTACCGGGTAATCCAGCTGCCAATTCGACAACGGTACATCAAAGAGCCAATTCGGGGCCAACAATTGCAATTAGCATGTTTCACGATCCTGATGCCAATAATGGTGAGTGGAGAGATTCGAATATTAAATGAGTGACAGAGGAATTCAAAATTTATAGAGAAAAAATTATTTATTGCAGTTATGAATCCAACACCGTCACCTTTAATGAACAACAGTTCTGCTGCCATGCCAGGATCACCGTGTAATGCACCCGGTGGACAACTTTGGAAGACAAGACTTACAAATATTAAAAATAGTTTCCTTGGTAGTCCACGCTTTCATCGAAGAAAACTTCAAGGTACGTCTGTCTAATTGTCGTTCTTATATCAAAGTTGTGCTAATATAAATAATTTTTTTTTATTTCTTTTTCTAGTTTCCGCTGATGAGGTTCATTTAACGCCTGAATCATCGCCGGAGTTGACAAAACGCTCTTGGTTCGGTAATTTGATAACGACTGAGAAAGACGAGACTTTTACAATATTGGTGAAGGGTAAACCAATAGCCACTGTAAAGGCTCATTTAATACACGCCTTCCTGTCGGTACGTTGCTTAAATATTCAATACTCTAAGGAAATTCACTTCACTTTTATATTTATTTTTATTTTAATTTTTTTCTATATTCGCTAGATGGCCGAACTATCGCATAGCGTAGTATCGCCAACTTCATTTCGTGTCGAATATAAGCGAAACGGAAATGGTCCAGTCATGTTCCAGAGACATGTTAAATTTCAGGTAAACTATTCTCGTTATTAGCAATAGTTTAGTCCAACAAAAATACTATTGCTGCTATAATGTGAAACGATGTGAAGCTGCAACGCAGTGAAATCGTATTAAAGGCATCGATTTTCCACTTAACCAACGTTCGTACAAAAGTGTTTCGCGACGAATTATAGATAGTTCGAAACTTCAAAATTTTTTAATGCAACATCCAAACACCTATTAGGATATGAATGCTCATCACTGCAGCAATGTGTTCCCAATTTAAATAATTCTACTCCTTAGGAATTGAGATAAGCCATTACACACACACTACTTTATTGAGTTAGTGGGTAATTTAATAGAGAAATTGCATAGTGTTCGCATTTGTTATATGTACGGAGGGGTTTAAGTTAAAATTTTTACTCGCTGACATTTTAAAGTCAAGATCTGTGACATCTGAACGTGAGAGCAAAGAATTTTTCGTTTTGATGTATTCTCCATTTTTATTTCGTATCGTAAGTTGCCAAAACGTGACGTATCGCGTAGGCCGGAGGAATGTCGCAAGCGACAATGTATAGACGACGCGACGAGAGCTATTGAATTTGTGAGATTTTCATCTTCAAGATGCTTCTTCGCGATTTGATCGATCAGTGACTACTGATAACGGTTAAATGAAGATTTTAAATGAAACCCGATCATATTCTACGAGTAGCGGACATCGCCGTTAATATTTATATTGATCATACAACTACGATCTGAGGCTCCAATGTACGAATTATTTGAATATATGTAGTATAACGACCGGCAGAAATGCGGACGGTTAAAGAAGCGTCTTTTTCTTTTTTTTTTTTTTTTTGTTAAAATTTTTTCAGTCGCTTAGAAAGTGAAAGTGCAATTTTCTTATTATTTTCAGGTTGATATAAGTGCTATTTGTAAACAAGGTGATATAGCTGATATGCTATTTGCTCTGACGTTCACGCTATTATCGGGTAAATAGATTTGAAGTCACTCTAAGAGAAATTCGTACGATTGCAAACTTTAATTGCAGGCAATATAAGAAGATTTCGACGTATTTGTGAGCATATACAGTCGCAAGTATGTTCAAAACGATTTCCAGGGCCCAGCAGTCCACCCACAGTTCCCACAGTAACTCAAGCGGTGTCGGAGAGCTCATCATGTGGTTCAGTGTCCAGCGAAAGGTTATCGTATAAACGACAGGTAAAACCGAATGAATATTAAAACTTAATCTGATGATCATTGAAAAAAAAAACAACTAACAATTTTTTCATTTTCCGTTAGCCAATGGAAAATGAAATCGAAAGTGATACAATATTTACATACAAATCTGGTAATAGTCGACGCTCATCTGCCACAAATAACAACAATGCCAATTCAGTGGATTTAAGACCTAACAGTCCCATAGCTTTACGATCTAAGTAAGTTTGTTACGTTTAATTGAAAGATTTTGGAATGCATTGAGATGAGTGTTGAATTAATTGCTTTCATTAGTAGTTCGGAAACGGGTGAACAAGAGAACAGTCGTGAATTGCAGACTGAACGTCAGGCGACAACAATGTCCGGGAGTGCAATAGCATGAGAATTATTTCTCTGATTTGGTTGCAAGTTTTCCCAACATTATAATTACTACTACTACGTTTTTCGTATACTTAACGATGTCTTCGAATGTCGTTCTATGATAACATAAACTATACTACTATTCCTAAAGAAATAATACATAACTTACCTCTATACACAAAACAAATACATACACATACATACACGCACACGCAACAAACAAACAAACATATAAACAAACAAATACATACATACATACATACATACATTCATATATACATACATGCAATCATACAAAGCCACGCAAATCCACATACAAATACTTATTCAAACCAAATTGTACTACTTAATGGAAGCAATAAAATAGAAAAACAAAAACAAGAAAAAAATATAAATAATAATAAAAAAACAACAACAACAACAACAGCAAGAATAAGAACAACAAAAATTACAAATACGTACACCTTCAGGCGTTAAAAGAAAAATTTATTAAAAATATGTGAAATTATTGCATTTAAAAAAAAAAAAAAAAAAAAAAAAAAAAAAAACAAAAAAAAATTAAATGAATACAACCACAAAAGGTAAATGAGAGACGTTCGAGAATGAGATGTGAGAGCGGAAGTGATGGCCAAATGAAAACAAATTAAATTATTATACGAAGAATGACTGTTACTCCGCAGCCTACACTGCATGCTTAATACGCTTGCTTCTCTATTTCCTTCATTTCTTATTTTACGCATACGTACATAGATACACGTAGATACAAACATACGACTATTTGTATTCTTAAACAGATCGCAGGTTGTTTTTCCTTTCATTTTCTGACATTTTAAACGAAAATTTACTAATTTTTAGTTACGCTATATGAGTTTTTTTTTTTTTAAATTAAAAAGATAACAAAAAAAGGAAATTTAAAGAAAAGAAAAACCAAAAACTACATTGTTGCCGCCGAGCCGAAAAACAACAATAACAAAACAAAGAAAAAAAAATGCTTGAATTTATTCTAAACCAAAGTCAGTGAAAATTTTCATATACATATAAATAAAAACTTAATGTAATTATAGGATATAAAAATAAAAAAAAAAAAAAACAAAAAATTATGAAATGAACTTAAAAATACTCAAAATATTTAAGAAAGAAAAACAAAAACGATAAATGGATAAATAAATAAATAAATAAAAGAAAAGAAAAGAAAAAAAATTAAATTAACAAGAGAGAGTATACATAATAAATTATTAATTAAAAGCCGAAAAAATAAAAATTATTTTGCAAATTATTTTTAATAAGCATACACATGAGTACATATTTAAATAAACGTATAAGAGTGAAATATAAATTTATGTATGTAATACTCATATAATTTTCTTCTTTTTATAACTACTTTATGCCTTTTTGCCCCGTTACTATCAATAAAAGTTAGGAGTAATTATTATAATACTGTGAAATATAAAAGCAAACAAATAGACAGATAGACCGACAGACAGACAGACAGATAGACCGATAGATACGAAAAATACACGTTCAGCCATACCATAATGTTTTTTTTGCACTTAATACAAACTTTTACGTTCGAGAAAACACTGCAACATACGCATCTAATCTTAATACATAGGAGATGCGGTTTAAACCAAAAGTTCATGTTCATCGAATTTGCTTTACTCTTTAGTTGCTACAGCCAGCCATTGTCTCAATTAATTGCTTTCTACTCAACTACTCTTTTGGATTGACAAATCGCAAGTCCTAGCTCGATAATCAGAGATTAGGGATTAATTGTTGAACGGTTGAACGATTGACCAATTTTGAAGTATAATAAACCGATCGATTTAATTACTTATTCTCTTTAAGAATCAGGAATTTCTTAAGGAAATGATTTCAAATGCTTTACTTACTTTAATTTAAATGCATAACAGATACATATTGATGTAGAGATGTTTTTAGGCCATTAGCGCATGAATAGCGCATAAAAATGAATTAACTTCAAATCAATGCTTGATATGAGATATTTTTTGAGTAGCTTAAAATTGTTAATAAGAAGTGCAATCAGATGCTCTATTAAAGGTTTCGATATATATATATATATATATATATATATATATATATATACAGATATTCGAAAAATTATTCTTCCTCTGTTGATTTATATATATTTTATTAATCACTTTTTATACCCATCGCCGAAAAATGATTTTTCAAAACGCTTGCAATGCCCATCTAGAAGCTTCAAAGTTTATATATATATTCGTGATCACCATCAAATTCTGAATTGAATTAAGCATTCCCATCTGTTGGTCTATTGATCTGTCCGTTTGCGTATAATCTTTTGTAGGCACTCGCTTGGCTGCAAAAATGAAGTTAGCGACTTTACGGTAGAAGGTAGTACAGTACGATAGAAACATTGCGAGCTCTTTCATGCAATTTAATAGTGAAAACCGGCCGATTTCGTTTTCCAAAAGTTATAGAAGATTGATTTTTCGCTCTTCACTCAAACACACTACAGCAGATAAATCTATAAGGATTTGAGCGTACACACTACGAGTGATGCTTTGGCACTTGTACAGAAATCGGGACAATTTACAACTTCTACCCAATATTATAGGGTATCAAAATTTCATTTTTTTTCCACTACTTTAATAACGCGGAGAATCGAACTACATTAACCCCATAAAGTATCAAAATTCTTGGGCAGTTTGAAATTCCGAATGCATCCAAGCATGTCCGTCTTACTTGTTTTCTTTTTAAATTACTGGTTTTAACATGCGCTTATGTGCTTGTATGTGTAATATTACAATCTATGCTACATCTATATTATACCACAAACTATAGTAAATTATTTAAAATTTTGATTGCACGCATTATAATGATTTGATGAAAACTTGATTTTTCTCTACCGGCCCACCTTTACATAGTGTCAATTAGTTAAATAGTTTAATTATAATATTCATAAAGAAAAATGTTTACGTACATTATGTGTGCACAATGGGTATGTACGCCTGCTTTTACCATCAAAGGGAAAATATTAAAAACTTGATATAAAATTTAAGCAAGATTTTCACTTGACAATGCCCAGCTCCCTGCTTGGAAACTAAGATATTTGATAGAAAATTTACTCCCAAAAAGGACTTTTCGTCGAGGTTTTCTTTTTTTTTTTAATTTCAACGTACTTTTAGTATTGTACTGTTTCAAACCTTTACTTGGCATATATTAAAGTTTTCCATGGCCATCATCCAAAATTTGGTAGAGGTATGAATCGTGTCCGTATTCGATCCAAGGACACGTATTATCTTGAGGCTTTGGCTTAGTTAGGCTGTTTCGCCGCCCCACCCCCCGCCCCGCGCCCCTCTCCCATTTATT
Organism: Glossina fuscipes; assembly: GCF_014805625.2. Taxonomy (NCBI): domain Eukaryota; kingdom Metazoa; phylum Arthropoda; class Insecta; order Diptera; family Glossinidae; genus Glossina; species Glossina fuscipes. The sequence goes on from NW_023998415.1 coordinate 18,745,678, forward strand.
CATTTGCACGTTCATTCGCTAACGGCCTATTTCACAGTTCCCCATCCCCATCATCCATCCGCCTAGCACTCCTTCTTGCAATAGGTTACGCATAGGCTTTGTTATATATCTATCCATAAGTCCGTCTAATTTTTATCCATCAACTCCATTTGCCCATCTATCTGTTTATCCGTTTATGCACATTTCTATGTACCTTTAAAGTATATGCATTCATTACTTCACTTATCCTCTCATCCGGCGTATTTCTGTATCCATTTATGCATGTTTTCATTTATCCATTCCTCTGTTTATCAATGTGTCCGCATCTAGCCATTTATACTTCTTTTTATTTACGCACTCGGCATATTATTATTGCATTAACCCTATCCATAGTTGAAGTTTTCAAACTGTCACATGATTCAATTTTGCATCTCGACTAGAGAATTCAATCTGATTAGATTAGACAAACACACATTAGCGGGAAAGTTGCAAATACGAGATATATTTGTTATGTTAGGAATGAATTCTATGTTCTACGTATATACCGATTTGAAATCTGTAATAACTAATATCAAATGTGAAACTTTCTAATAGGTGGTCAGGGTCGATAATTCGTCGTCTTAAGAATGGGTGTACATTTAGTTCATTCGAAGACTATTCAAGGATGAAAACTTTGTATTTGATCCAATTTCTAAACTTGGGCACTTATCTGAATAGCAGTAGGGTGTAATAAGAAGCAAATAAGTTATGATGTTTTGTTCCGTGAATTAAATTAAATTGAAAACCCTTTCACCTATGCATCAGGTATGTGTGGTCTTTGTTCAATGAATTGTAGTGCATTAAGATGTTTTAATTTTCTTTTTTTTTTTTTTTTTTTTTGTGCTGATTACAATAATTGAAAATGTAATGAATAAGCGAGAGAAAAAAATAGATTTATTCCTTCGGTAAATCTAACAGAAGCCGTCCACTTTTTGCAGAAAGTTCTTCAAAACAATTTTCATTCATTTCTTTTCAAATTCAATTGAAAAACGATATTTATTTTCTTTTTTTTCTTCTTTTTTTTTTTTTTTGAATACTTCGAACAAATTATTTCAGTTATAAAACGGGCATACAAACACAAAAACAAACACGTAACTGTTATTGCAAAGAATTACCAAAAAAAAAAAACAAAAAAAAAACAAACAAAATAAATAAATAAAAATAAAAATCAGACGAAGAAAAAGCAAAAAAAAAAAAAACCGCACTTTGAAAATTTATGCAATGCATGTCTGAATAAACTGCAATTTAGAAATTAAATGAAAAATATTGTAAAGCAATTTAGGTTTTAAACAAAAAAAAAAAAAAAAAAAAAAAAAAAATAAAACCAAACAACACACAAGAAATACTAATAACACAATCAAGAATTAAAGAATAAACAAAACTTACATAAGTAGTTAAATGAAATTAAAGCGATTTGCAGATGTGCAATAATCAATGGAATGCTAGAGAAACACTACCCCCCAGGGTCATTGATATCGAATAGCTCGTTTATGGTTTTTAAATTAACTTTCATATCCACCACTACCACCACCACCACCACCAAGAGACACAGTTAAGCATAATACACAAAGTTTTTTCCGTCTTTCCGTCCGGCCATTTATCTAAATTCTACTACCAGTCATCAATGCAAGTAAAAGTGAAAGGTAAATAACATATAATATAAATATATGTGTACAAAGGCTTACGAATGAAGGCAGCTTAATAGCATAAAAACAAAAAAAAAAAAAAAAAATAACAACTTTATTTTAACTCAAAGGCATATTAAAAACGAATATTTCAAAAAAAGAAAAGGTATAATGTCTGAAGACAGAAGTTATTGAAATCCCATTTGTATTAGAATGCGAAAGACTAAGTTACATTGCGCTAAGTTACATTGAAATGCGAAATGTCTTGAATTTTAGGTGGTAGGTATTTAAGTTACGCCTTTAGGCGTTTATAGCTTTCTTAAGTGTTTCATAAATAAAAATGTTAAAGTTATAGTTGACTAAAAGGAACGATATGTACATAAAAATTCATAATTATCTCGAGTTTATGTGAAAATTTTTAATTTATTTGTAGTTAGTATTATTTCGATTATACACACCAACACAAACAAAGACACTTTAAAGATAAAAAAAAACAGAAAACAAAAAAAAAAAAACAAAAAAAAAACAAAAAAAAACAGAAAAAAAAAAAAAAAAAAAAAAAAGAAAACGAGAATCAAGCAAACGAGTTAAGTTCAAATAATTTATTAATAAAACAAATCCCAAAAGTACTATAAGCAAAGTTTCTGCGATTTTTTATTTGCACGAATCAAACTCACCGACTGTCGTAAGGACTCAGAAATAAATAAAAAAAAAAAAGAGAAGATAATCCGATTTGTTAGGAATTCGTTATTGAAAGCCGACTTTAGCATTGGATATTCGACGAAGCCAAAGGCGGATCGAGTCCAGTTGGGGTTCCGTAAAACCGAAAACTATCGATGGCGCAAAAAAAAAAAAAAAAAGGAAGAAGAGGAAAGAGAAGAAGATACAAAGACTATAAGACAAAGTCAAGATATAGGAGTTTGCACCAGAAAATTGGCCTCTGGTCTAAACGAAGCTCACTTTTATTTCTTAAATGAGTTCAACTTCGCTTATAATCAAATGCAAACAAGATAGCATTTTCAAAAAGGTTTTTTTTAAGGAAATTCTAAGAAAGACAATCAATTTATAATTTTTTTGTAAGTTTAGTTATAGGAAACACGTTTTCTCTATAACATAGGGAAAGCAATAAGACCACGTTTACGTTATTATGTACTATTATTGTGTACATAAAATGTGTTGTCAATAAGAGTCCAGCGCTTTAGTTTAAATTTAAAAAGACTAAAATGATTTTTCTGTATAAATATTGCGGACTATCTTATGAGCTGTTATCGGCATTGTTGAATGATTACAATCGCTTTGACCAACGCATCAAATATGCTATAATTCCTTTTCTTTTTTTCTTGTTTATTTTACTTCACAAACGATTTACCCAAAAGCTATAAATAGACCCTTATCCTATACGTTATAAGTTTTGAAACAAAGACACTTCGAAGAGACTTCAAAGCTTTACAGAAAGGCACATTTAACTTTTTCACTCCGCGGCCCTGAAGACAAACGACATATTCGCTTTGTTAAAAGGTTTGCAATAACTGAAGAGAAGTACACATATTTTTGATCAGCAGTAAATTCCGAATCGGCTTAAGCAGCCCTTCTGCCCCTTTCGTTTCCGGTAAGCACTCCCCTTGCCACAAAATGAAAATATCGCATGCATGTCCCCCATAAACCTTGTGCGTTATTGTACGCGGCTTGTTGCTGAAAATGGCCTCAATAGATTAAGGAGTACACCTACAGTAGAGCATAAAGTGAGAGCATATCCCTTTTAAAAGGCAAAAAAAAAAAAAAAAAAAATTTAATATTGCGCTCATTACCCATACAAGCGGTAAAAATAAAAATTAACATAAGGGTGATACGTATAAAAAATACAGCCATAGCGGAAAGATTTGTATTGCAAACTGCTTAGCAAAGATTTGTTTTTAATTCATTCCTAAAATTTAAGGCACATTTTTAGTGTGGTTTTGAAAATGTTAGTCATAAAGTGAATGTGTTCAAAAGGAAAAATTCTAAAAATCCAACGATGATGTATCCGCGTTTTATATCCGATTGCATAGAACGTGCCTTTTATTGCTGTATGCTTCGTAATTGCATAGTTAAAACTTTATTTTTACTTATATGTTGCTTTTAAATGTTTTTCATCAACATGCCTCCAAAAACTGCAGACAATTCCTTAGAAAACTGAACTGAAAGGAAACCTTATAGGATTTCTTCCATGATTTCGCAAATCTTTTCTTTAATTCGTTAAATGAAAATATTTACGCGTTGATATATATTATATTAAGAAGAAGAAAAGGAAGAGGAGAAGGAAAAAGAATAAGAAGAAGAATATTAAATCATATTCTCAGCGAGAAATTATATTCGTTTGAAGCATTGATTCTTGTCCTCTCATATATGTCATATGAAAATTCCTTTCTTACGAATTATTCGTAATATTTTTTAATTAAATTCGTACCACACGAACTCCTATGAATTTTATTTGTAATGGCGTGTATTTCATTAATTTACAAAGTTATTTAAGCTCAATTATTTTCAAAGTCCACAAAATGTTATTTACATGGGCGTGGGTACATGATTAAATCAGTTGAAAATCGTAGGCTAATCAACGCGCAACCCTGTACTTAATGGGATCATGCGATAAGTGTTTTTGAATGCTATAATCATTGTTATACAGTCAATGTACACTAAACTGTCATACATTGAAGGCCGATATAAATTAAAAAAAAAAAAAAAAAAAATAGCATAAAAGATTCAAAAAAATATATTTTTCTCTCAATAACTAATGATATGTGCAACACAAACGATTCGTAGAAAAATTTCTAAAATATTTATGGGCATGGTCTTGCTGACAGAAGAATTCAGTCCTTTCAGTTTCTCCTCTATCCCGTATTAATTGCTACTAGAAGCTAGCAAAAGTTTACATGGTACTAAAAAAAAAAATGGGCGTATATAAAATGTGAAGAAGAACGGTAAGAGATAGAATTGTTGAACCATAGGATCCCTGCTTTAAATGATTAGGGTTACCATAGTCTATTACGTCTACTCATGAATACCTCGATTTGTTAAGCCATTCAAGAAAGGTTTGCAATTAAAGTGGAATGAGTTTAATGCAGCTCGTTTCTTATAAATGCGGACTTCACGACGACTTCATCTACACATTTGCCGTAATTTTATTAAAAGTTTTTATAAAGAGTTTCGTCTTTTTTTGATATACACTAAACGATAGTTAACGATAGTAAAATATTTTGAATTCAAGTCCTTAAAAAAAAAAAAAGAAGAAGAAAGTAGCAAAAATAAGCAGATAAATCGCGACTAGGATCTGTATGTTAACAAATGATGCGAAGTTTTACTTTATGTAGGGCTTAATCAACTTTACGTATATTTCTTAAATAAATAAATTAAATGAGTTTTTCTTCGTTTACTTTGCGAGTTAATAAACTTTTTAAGCACATCATATACGCATTAAATATGATAAAGTATTGAAATGAATTTTGTACATAAATATTAGTTAAATACAAATCTCATAAATGTTAAATTATCTATATTTACATTTAAATATTATCATTTACGTTGCCATACGTTGCATACATATGTTATCATATCCATAAAAGCTTAATTTTATTTAATATGTGTGTGCGCGGCCATTAAATTAAAATCGCAGCAAACATATGCAATTATATGTACATAACATAAAACATAAACCATTGTGCATTTACATATACATACATATATATTTACATAAATATATATATATATATATATATATAAATATAATAAATATATATAATAAATATATAAATAAAATATACATGGCTATCGAATTGGAGAAAAAAGTAAAAAAAAAAATTCGCAAAAGTTAAGAAAAAGTAAAGAAAGAAACGAAAGAAAACGATATACATATATATATATATATATATATATATATATATATATGATAATCCATTTGTATAATTGCAATATTGAATTGAAGTAGCTTAAGTTAAAATGTTTTAATAAGCAAAACAGACATTTAATATGCAAAATAATTACATATTATTTCCATTGTTTCTATTCAGAACTCTTTGCGCTCTTGCTTGCTTGCGAGAAGTGATATTATTTACCAATGACACAAAAACAATAATTATAATATGGGTTTTCTACTCCGGGCTGCGCTAATCGACTTTTCAATTCCAATAGTTTAGACGCCTTCCAGATTAGCTGCGACATGATTATGCGTCGTTCTACGCAACCGGCTCGTCCCACAGGTGATCGATTTTATCAAATTTTCTCAAACAAGCAATACCGTGGAATCTTTATTGACACATTAGACATGAAAATGGTGGTGAAATTATGGGTCAATTCATGAGCACACTGTGCTACGCGACAAGGTGACATTTCTAATGAGACTATAACTAATTCCGTTAGAATAAACAAATTATAAAGTTATAATCGGGCAAAATCGATTACGATATCTAAACCAATAAAATTCGAGCAAAAGCATACCATAGGAATTATGAATGATAGACGTCTAAAAAACGATGTCATCAAAGAGCCTCTTTTAAGACGTGATCCTAAACGTGACACATATAGGAATTTTGTAAACTAACCTCTTTTTGTTCCTTCTCTCAAAGATCCTACTACTTGTCGTATATTTTCTACGTAAAATATTAAAAAAATTCACACTTGGTGCCATATAAAAACTACCTTTTTGACAAAAAGCTTTTTATATGGGCAATTGTCCGAAAAATAGACCCCTATTTGGTCGAAATTTAGCACACCTATTTTATATGTCAAGCATATATGTCGAAGGAATATATTTAATTGAAAAAGAAGATGGAGCATTGGATGGATGCAAGCATTGCATTCCATTCAAAATTTCAAGATCCATTTATTAAGCCATTATGCTATTTTTGAATGGTTTTTTTTATCGTGAAATATGAAAAATTGCATAGTTTTGTCGTGGAAGGGCTTATGCGATAACAATTAGGACGATGTTCCGAAAAATATTTCTTGGACCAAAATACTTGAGTCTATCAAATTGGATTAAAATTTATTTCAGAAAACTGTTTTATGTAAAGATACATAGATTAGATAGACAGATGGACAGATGGACAGATGGACAGACGGACAGATATGCTTAAAAGTCGTTTTAGACTCGATTTCCGAATCGAATGCTATGTTAAAGAATCGAGGTATCTCAAGTCCTTCGATATTTTTTTATGTACGTAAACGTGTTAAACTATTTGGCGTCAAACTGGAGTAAAAGTTGAAATTAAATGCATGCAAATAAATGCTCTGTTTAGGCAATAGTTGTAAAGTGCAGCAATAGTTATTTATTTGTTTTGCTTATGTGAAGTAGTTGTAATTTAGTTTCGATTATCTATACAAAGCTTTTAGGGAGCAGCTATTGAGCAAGGATCATATCTTTGTACCTTATTTGACATTACTGTGTCGCAATCCTACAATCTAATGCAAGCCTAAGATATGTAAAATAGAATTTTTATACTAATTCGCATATACATAAATGCATATTTATATACATATTTACATAGGCATGTTTAATCGCCAAAGCATTGATAATAAGCTTAACATTAACATAATCAGCTATCGTTATCATTCTAATATCACTTTCATCATCATAATGATCGGAAGGAACACATATTACACATATATGTACGCGAAGTCGCTTAATGCAAACGTTTTTCAATTTTTATTGATTCCTTTTTTATTTGCAAAGCGAAGCACAATAAGCTATAAGTATAAATACGTATATATATTTATGGTACTGCACCACACACACACACACAAGCGAATAGCTCATTACACATGTAAAGTATTGTATACAATATTGAATATATTTTTCCCATACTCATAAATATTTTTATACTAAATTAAATTAAAAAGAGCAAAAAAACCATAACCAAAAAAGATGAAAAAAGATGAAAAAAACAAAAAAAAAAAAAAAAAAAAACAAAACAAAACAAAACAAAAACCAATAAAAACTATCGTATTAAAATAATTATTCGTGTCGTTGAGATCGTTTGTCGCTCCGCATTACTTCTTAATCGTATCATAATTACATCAATCTGTATGTATTTAAAAAATGGAGGAATAACTAAATAAACAAAACAAACAAGAACCAGAACAAACAATAAATAATTAACTAAATATTAAATCGAATTATGTAATAAATGTATCGAACACGAGTATATATGCGTACACCCGGCACACGTACAAGAGAATATGATTCAATTTTATATCCATCACTAGAATGTGATATGCAATAGTAACTTGAACACTTCCTACGGCATAGACGTAAGTGAGAATACAATCATTGGAGATTATGCACAGTTTGCATGTAATATATGTAAACATGGATAAGTCGCGAAATATTTCGCATTACACTGTACCGTCATTGTCTGTCCATCGGTCCTTAAGTTCAATTCATTTTATCGCGATCTGCGTTGTAATTCGAGTAAAAAAAAAAAGAAATCAATTATTGCCAGAGGGTGAATTTATCAATATATATATATATATATATATCACAAAGAGAAGAAAAAAATCATTTCACCGATTAGGGCACAATAAATGCAAGGATGTTAATATATTGAAAATTTCTAGCGCACTAATAACGTGGATGGATTAGCTCAATAATTCGCACCATCTTTATAAAACAATGTATTTAGTTTTTAGGCACAACATAGTTTGCTCAGCGTATAGTCAGATTTCGATTCCAAAGCAAACGGTCAGGATAGACTACATATGGGCCGATTAAAAAACTTTAGTAAAAATTTGTGATTATTTTTACGAATCAATTAAGAATTTTACAACTTCGAGTTTATATCTTAAATGATCACCGGACAAGATTCAAACTCATATATTAATCTCGCCGATTCAATTTATACTCACATGCACTAACATTTACGATTGATTAACTAACGCTATCTCTTTTATTAGGCAAACGACTTTTATACTCATTATCTATTAATTGCACTGAATACTGTACGAAAGCGGTTCAGACGACGAATGACGTTTACTCGGAAATCTATACGAGTTTTTGGGTGAGCTCTTCCACTCTGAAGCTTGCATCTTTAGACGTTTGCTTGTCGTTGAAATGACATATGACATTTTATATGTAAAGAAATCGTTATGGATTTTTCACAACAACACCGTTGCTTGTTCTGCAAGCATTAGTCTAGTTTTGTCACTAAAAATTCTTCAAGTTGCAAAATTTTTGAAAATTTTTGAATAAGTTGTTCTCTGTGTTCAAGTGAAAAGAAGTGTTCTGGCTTAATATGGGGTAAAACGGCACATAATGAGTAATAAAAAGTGGATACAATGGGATATAAAAAGTGCGAAACGCAATGACTCCGGTTAGGTGGAATATTAATATTAATGTTAATAAAGCCAAATGTCCTTGGCATTCTTATTTAATGGGATTGAATGGAAGTAAGTAGTGTATTATGTTTTGTTTCACGGTAAGAAAATCATCGCCCAATAATGATACTTAATTTCTGATGATGAAAGCAAAATGCGTGCAACTCGCTAAAATGCATTATAGGTTGTCTTGTAGGGTTGGATTGAATAGCAAAGTTCTACAATTCATCTTTCTGATGAACACCGTCTACAACCGATGAGCCACTATTTGCTTGAGAAACGCCTCCGTTTCCACGACGTTGCTCCCAAAAAAAAAATGCACAAACGATCCGTTACTGCTTCGGTATGGTATTTACGCACTCGCAGAAAGTTAGGAAAAATGCTTAGCTAGATATGAATGATATTTTGAATGAACTGTTTTTTTTTTTTTTTTTTTTTTTTTTTTTTTTTTTTTTTTTTTTTTTTGTATGATGGATCTCTTATTGACGCAGCTCAGAGAGAAGTGATAAAAGAGAAAGAAAGAAAATAATAGGGAGGTGGTGGTCACTTCCTGGTCGATATATGCCCAGTCGGGAGATGCTATGCCTTTATTGGCTGACCACTCACTACAGCTACGACCAAAGAAAACTCTACCGCACTGGGATTTGAATCGGCGAACATTAACTTGATTGTCGCGATTCTCATCTACTCTCCTCATGCTATCCGTGCCGGTTTTTTTTTTTTTATTATTAAAGGATGTCGTCGTTGGCTTGTCTATTTGAATGAATTTATGTAAAATTGAGACTGCTTAATATCTGCACATATTCGAAGAGACCTTCTGCGCCAATTACGAAGTGTTACAAGTGAATCGAAAAGATTGTTACTATAATTAAAGATTTGAAGTTAAAAGAAATTTTTCTTATATATATTCGTTGTCGGGCTTACTTGCGCATACACGCATTGATACTTTCAGTTACCTACAGTATTTTAATGGAATTCCTGTAAATATTTTATTTTGTATATACCACCAGTCATATACATAATGAATAAAAGAGTCCTAAGATCAATCAGTTTTCCGCTTGTTTTCGTTAATTTATTTGAAAGTATTTGGAAAACTTCATATAGAACAAGAACAAAAGGGTTCTTTTTCAAATTCCTTATATTTCGATCGAAAGCGATTAAGTAAAATCATTCTATCAAAAATAATGCCAAACGATAATTGGCCGATAATAATGTCTTGTGTTCGTAGCGGCACAAAATGATTCTGTCATTAAAAATGTTTATACTTATGAAGCAATAATAGGCATCGCTTTGCGAATGTTTTCACATCCCAGCTGGTGGGTACCTAGGCTTCTCTTTAAGACGAATTGAATTAGTTGAAAAATTTTTATTTAAGAATTTGTTAAATACTTCTAGTTTAGAATTTAATTTGCACACCAAAAAGAAAGAATATTTGAAAAGTGGAAAAAAAAGCGAAGAAAAAAGAAGAAAATAATGTAAAATGAACAAATATTAATAGTAAAAATTAAATAAACAACACTCATAACATATAGATATTAAAAAGAAATTATGGACGATATACAAAGAATAAATAAAAACAGAAGATTACAAATTAAAAAAAAAAAAAAGGAAGAAAAAAAAAAAAACTAATTAAATTTCAAATATCGTATGGCTTTTTCTTTAACATTTGAATTAAAGCAATTTTCCAAATTCATTTTTCATTTCAAATTTTAAGTTAAGCTAAGTTGGGGTTAACGCGCAAACGCCCCCGTGTGGTGTACCACAATAATACAATCAGACTGTCAGATGATTATCGCTGCATAATGACACTTATTATGTTTCGCATGCTTGAGCTAAAGCATGGCTAATAGTCAATCAATTTTAGAGAGTATCTGAAGATTGGATTATTTCGATGCTTATCGCAATCGTTTAGAATGGTATGGAAAAAAGACGCGTAACATGGATAGATTATTTTCCTCGAATTTTCGAACTTTTCCCCAATTACTCAGAGAGAAGTGTGCCTGTGTTAAATGAATACCTGCTGTCTAAACTCTTGATTTCCAGGTTCTCTAATACACTCTCGGATGCCTTTAGGAAACGCCTCGATATGAGGATGAGCCAGTGTGGTCTCGTGGACACGACCATTGATTGGCAAAGGGGGGTGGAAGTGATTTCGAAGTTTTCAGTACTCAGTGTCGATTTCGAATTTGGCTGCAGAACTCTATATAATTTCTCTGTCATTTCGCAACAGGTAAAGTTTTTTTTTTTTTTTTTTTTGTGTGTTTGACGATTACCATAAAACCGATGCGTTCGAGCGTGAAATCGTCGAACAAATAGAAAGAAGAAGATTGTTTGAGCAACGACGAGATTTTTGTTTTGCTGGATTTGCCGATTAGTGAAAAAAAAAAATAGTAGCACATTTATTATTACAGGAACACATGCCTGTAACATACGTAACAACTTTGAGTGTATTTTTCTCGAAATACGATAAATCTACATGTTTCACGCGAAATTGATATTATTTTCAAGCTCGCAAGATTTTTTATGAACAAAAGATTCTCTTCTTTCGGTCTAAAATTGAAATGAGCATCCGCCATCTCCTTTGGCTATAGAGATGAAAATTAAATGCTTGCGTATTCTTTTTTTGTTTTTCTTTTTTCTTTTAACGCGTGGACCGCAAAGCACTCTCACTTAAGAATGCCTCGTAAAATTATAATTCTTTTTTTATACCTTAATATGCGGTCAAAAATTGTGAAAAATAAAAGGACGTTATTAAGCCATTCCAGTGGTTGCCACACTTAGCCAACCTGCGTGTTATCGATGCACTACAGTATTTCACTAATCCCAACATACTTAGAAGAGCATTAAATTTATCAAATGTCAGTAGTATAAGATGGAGGTGCCGTCCTCATCTAGCTATTGAACTCTTCGTTATGACCTATAGCGATAATAGTGCGCATTCCTATGCACAGTTAACCGATTAATGTTGATGGATATAATGTTTCGCTGTAGACATCAAAGACTGGTGCCAGTTGATTAAAATCTTGATTTAATCGGTATTAGCACTCAATTGGCGACCGGATCGGGAAGCAGCATTACCAATCTTAGTGTTTCTTACTTTTCAAATCTAAGCCTAACGATAGGTTCGTCTTTGTTTACCTTCAATGGTGAATAAATTTTCTTCTTCTTTGTTTTTTTTTAATTTCTTTTTGAATTTTTATAAAGAATCTCGGTTCGACTGATCAATGTTGATCACTTCAACAGAGAACTGCCTCCGAAAGTACACACACACGCGACGCTATTTTCGTAGTGACAAAACGGGTCCTGTTAAGATTTCATGAGAAATAATTGGAAGAAGCCATCAACTAGACATTCGTAGGAGCAGGAAAGGTGAAAGGAAAGGTAGGGTGAAAATCAACTAAAAAATAGAACAAAAAGTAACGTTCGAACTAAATAAGAGTAGCTTTACTTACGTGAATTTTACGCAATTTGCAAGGGGTCTTAACGTCCAAGCACTTAGGTATACGCAATTTTTCTTTCATTTTTAAAAAAGTCGCCTATCGTAGCGCATCTTAGGGCGCAATTTTTTCATACTGATTAACCAACTAACTATAATAAAAACCATAATACCAATGGAAATAAATTTAAATACACACATACACATACACACACAGACAGAGAGACAACATCCATATAGCACGTTCACAAGAGCTCGAAACGGTAAGGTACAGCATAAGAGCCGCTGCATGAAAATGTGCAGACTATCACAAAATACATAGATGCTTTAACCGAAGTAGGTCGTAGAACCACGCAGTTCATGGAATGCGAAACGATGGAAGGAAGAGAATGCTTCATTCAGCAACCAATTCAAAGATCCGATGGGCCTGCTCGTTACGCTGAGGGAAAAGAACGCAGAAAAACATAAATGATGGAACAACAAAAAAATCTGACAATCAGGAAATGGTCAACATTGCATTGAATGAGAGCTAGAAATAGATTGGAGGGCGAAAACCCGCCAAAGGAGTCTCGATAGCGTCCAGCCAAGTGCCTAAACAGAATTGGATCCTAATTCAATGACACAATAAAAAGATCAAGCCAAACAGAAAGAAATACTTGCCAAAAGGTGACGTGACTTATAATGGCATTTTGAAGATAGTTGAAAACGATGTTGAACTCCAAAAATCGAAGAAAGTCTCATTCGAAAATTTGGAGCAAAGTAAAAGAAAAGAAGGCAACACCGCAGGTAAGTAGTTGATGGGAAAAGTACTTGAGCAGGCTGGCAGTGCCAAATGTCGAAGCGATAAGGTGAAGATAGAGCTTAAAGAGCTAAATGAAAACGCAACAACTGACAACGTCATATCATCTATTAGCAAATCGGTCAGCAGCCTAAACATCTAAAAAGACATTGCAATCTTTATTAGGAAAGCAAATACTAGTACATACAACATATACATAAAGCTGCCAAAATTTCGAAACAGTAGCTGTTGCAGTCGCTGCAGCTACATAAGGAGAATGCTGGTAGGACGCGAAGTGAGGCTGGACGTTAAAAATTCCCTCAACTTCGCCAAATGGCAAGATATAGTCAATGCAACGGAAGAGCACGGATTACGAGATTACTTAGGCAAAAAACTCTTGTATGGATGATGCTAAAATGGACGACGATTAGATGCATACACATATAAACATGTATACGTGTATACGTTATAACGCAACGTGCATATGTAGATATACGTGTATATATACATATGAATGTATTTAATCATATATGTACGTTGCCTATACTCTATTTATGCGTACTATATACACGATTGGGTGGGTCTGCATGTATGTATGTGTATATATATATATCCGCATGAGTAGTCGGGTAGGCAACTGGTCGCGACTAACAACTCAATGGCCCCGGTTTCAAATCTCAAGTCTGATAGAGTTTTCAATACAGGCGAGTATATGTTTTGAGGCGTTCAGTAGCCTTTAAATCCATATATTATAAATTTATTTACATAATATATTGACAATAAATAAATAAGTAAATATATGCATTACGCTATATGCTATGAAGATATTTACGACAGGCTTGTTCTCGTTTCATTAACCAAATATTCAATTCAAACCAAATGTACTTCAAAATCTTGCAATTGTGTTGTTGCGTTAGCTCCTAAGAAACAGTTTCGTTGCATGAAAAGTTGCGTGTACCTATCCGATACACGTGAGCGTTTTTGTTGTGCATTAGTACGATCAAGATTTCGCTGTCAAGATAAAATACTTTCTTTCTTCTTGATGTTTGTATATATTATACACATTGCTACAGAAGACATAATCAGTATAAGGTTGTAAAGCTCAAGTTTCACCCTAAATTAAAAGATAATAATTGTGGTTTGCTCTCAAAGTAATAACGCTTCCGATAACATGCGATTCCTATATTTTCATTTCGATAATTTGATTAACATCAGCCTAGGAACACATTTGCCTTAAATGTTAAGTGCGAGACAAGTTGTTTGCTTTAGGCATTAAGGCAGTAATAACTAATAATGGAGAGTAATAGAAAGAAGAAGAGAACAAAAATATGCAGAAAACGAAAACGACCGAAAAAAGAGAGAGAGAGAGAGAGAGAAAAGTTGATGACATCACAAAGCTTTTGGGAAATTTTACATATATGTTGAAGGCTACTCTTAGATTTTGTTAAGGTGACTGTTTTTTTTTTTTTTTAAAGGAAACTTCAATTAAAGTAAATAGAATTTTTTCTAACTAGAAGGTTGCAATTAAAAAGAAGCAAACAACATGACAACACATCTGATGTCATAGTTGTGCATAATTTAATTATTACTTTTGATTAACAAAGCGTTCGAAACACTGTATTTGGGAAATTTTCCTCATTATCCTTAGAGGACATTTCTCGTAACTCAATAAAATATTACTAAGCGAGTTTTCCTTTATTATATTGCTCATCGTTTGGCTTCCCTACGGCTACTTCTTTATCTATTATGTTGGCTTAATAAACATTAAAAACATATGTTTTTTCAGCTGTTTAACTTAATAAGCGGATGGTTTTTTCACTTTTTTTTCTTCTTACCTTATATATATACATTTTTTTTTTATTTTATTTTTTAATAAGCTTGATGTAAGCTTCATATGTTTATCATGCGGCAAGTTATAGTGAAAAACATAAACAAATCAACATTGTTGACGCATTTAAAATTTTTTCTTTTTTTTTTTGGGGGTTTTTTTTTTTTTGGGGGGGGTTTTTTTTTCGGTTTTCACTATAGATTTATTGTCGATGCCGAAATATTACCGTTAAGTCTATGGTACGCACATGTTGAATTTCGTGGTGTTAAAGAATAACGGAAAGGAGAAGAGACCGTCAAAGAAATGAGAATTTCATTGAGAGATATTCGTTTAGAGCTTAAAATTTAGCAAAGCCGAAAAGCTCTTCGAGGGATATTTTCTGTGTTGAAGACATACTGAAAAAGTTTTGGTTAACATTTGTAGCGAGAAAGTAGCGAACAGTAGCGAAAAGAAAATTGTGCACTGAGCACTGCATGAAATGGAAAATTTTGTCATTTCACTTTTTAGTTCGGAACGGGTTTGCAATATAACAGCACTTAAAAAACGGATAATTTGTTTTATACACTTTACTTTGTGTATATATGTACATATATTTATATCTATATTTATATATATATATATATATACGTACATATGTATATATATATATGAATTATTAACACATATATATAATATTTTATATATATATATATATATATTGTTCATCATGCACACATATTATTTATCTTTTCGTTGTTACCCTTCGGCAAAATAAAACAAATATATTGACAATAAATTTGTACAAAATAAAAAAAAAAAAATTGTTTTTCAATTCGCTAATAAGCCATAATGTCTTTAAACGTAACTGTTTCCCCATAAATTAACCAATGCACAATAAGAAAAAAAAAGAGATAAATTGTCTAAAACATTTAAAGTCAAATCGTGAAATCAAATCAAGTGAAAGAAATTGCTAATAATATAATAATTTTGTTTTTTTTTTTTTGGTGAGTTTTAGTTAAGAAAAAATTCAGCTACATACAGACAAGTTGTTTGAAAGTCCTGCTTCAGGCGGTTATGTAAAGTGCATGCAAAAAGTAAAAGAAAAAAAAAAAAAAAAGAAACACAAGAAGGAAAGCAAGAACTTGCCATTAAAACTTCCTTGTGAAAAAAACGAAATAAAAGCAACGAAGTAAAAAGCCATTTAAAAATAATAATAAAATTTGAAGGCAGGAAACGAAAATAAAAACGAAAACAAATCATAGGAAAACATATATATATATATTTATTTACATATATATAAATATATATATATATATATATATATGTATATATCGTGCAGTAGTTTGAAGATCCCCTTGTTTATGAAACTGCTAAAAATAGAATGTGTGCCAAGGCTCTGATTAAAAATACAAAAGAAAAGAACCAAAAACAAAACGAATCAAAGACAAAATCACACAAATCATCAAAATCGATCGTTGCCGTACTTTCTACTGTTTTTACTCTCTCCACTACTATTACCACTTGTACTAGTACTACTACTACTACTACTACTACTACTACTACTACTACTACTGCTACTACTAATACTACTGCCACTACGATTAATACGTATGCATAGCCAATTTAAATGTGAGTTGTAAACGGAGACCGAGTGAGTAACAGCGGAAGGACTCCATCGACAGCACATGATTCATATAAAGTAAATTGTTGCCTTCATAGTCGATTTTCAAATTCCGTTTTCTCTTCCTTTAATATTTTTCGTCGTTGTTGTTTTGTTGTTTTGAAAATACTATTGACGTCGTTTTTCCAAAGCCACAGTTTTGAATACAACTACGTATATACATTAAATATTACCTTTACATATAAAGGTCTTTTAACTTCATCGAAAACAAAAGAATAAAAATTCAATTACGTGTGTGCGTGAGTTAGATTGTACTGTATCAAGGTCCCGTAACCGCGACCCATATTTAACTTTTACTAAAATTACAAAGTACATGCAAGGCTCTACAAAATATATATAAAGAAAGAATTTTAAAATAAAAAATAAGAAAAAAAAAAATAAATAAATAAAAAATAAGAAAAAACACAGAATAAAAGAAAAGAAAACCCAACCAGAACAACAATTCTGCATAGTTGAACCACAACACATAGGTCTATTTTTCTACAAATGTGAACATGAAAAGTATAAAACAAAGTACAAGCGCATATACACGCATACAAACGCACGCAAAACCCCAACAAAACTACAACCAGTACATTAAAGCGTACATATACACTCTTAATACATAATGTGCCCACTTATAACATTGTTTATACAAACATGACACAAGCAGACATAAACACATTTACACGCATTCACACACACACACACACACACACACACACACACATACACATATATATATATCTATATATGTAAAATATATTAAACATTCACTAACATATTCATTATACTTATAAACTAGTGTCAACATAGCTACAGTTTTATTATTCGTTCCTTTTCTTCTATACAGTCATCTATAATCCAAACATTATCACATGTAGGCGGGCACACTAAGTTTATTTGAAACAAGCATATATATGTATAAATTAATGTGCTACGTATTAATATACCAGAAGTACTAATATACTTACGATCAGCCTACACTACTTTAAGTGTACTATATAGATATATATATATATATATTTTCTATAATTTAAAGGGATTTTTCCCAACATTTTCTTATTATACTCAATTATATTACTCATACGTCACGATGTTGTTGCCGTTACTGCTGCTGTTGCTTCGTTCGTGAGTGCGCCTCTCTTATAATTTATTATTAAAACATGCAATTTATTGAATTTCATTACAAGAAATCACTAAACTCATAACGAGTGACTGGCTGGGTGCTATCAAATGTTCGCTCTAAGGGGCAGATTAAAAAAAGTATTTCTTTGATATGTTTTTTTTTTTTTTTTTTTTTTTTTTTTTTTTTTTTTTTTTTT